>NW_020945064.1:8222069-8258926 GCF_900497805.2 Vombatus ursinus
CCCCATGGAAATGAGGCATGCAAATTTGAATAATGCAACCAGTTCAGTGAATTTTTTGTTCACACTAATTGGGACCTCACTGTACTAGAGACTATGGAGAAGAAAAAGGTGGACAGAGCCTTGCCCTCTAGTTGCAGACCCATTAAAATTATGCTGAAATAGAAAAGGAATACAATTATGAAATCTATTAGGAGAGAATCTATTGGAAGGCCTACTGTTGCGTAAGTGTTATTTTTTTAGTTTGAACCTGCAGTTGGGTTAATTCATCAGTACAGATGCCTTGGATAGTCACTGCAGATGACCTTGAGGAAGAAAGCAAATCAGAGCCCATTTTGGGAAGAAAAGGTGAAGCACTTTCAAAGGTCACAGGCTGCTCCCTGCTATCAAATCCCATTTTGTTTGATACCAATATTCTTCTGGGGATGTTAATATGCCTGTGAATCACAGTACACCAACAGCCCCAAAAAGTCTGTTTTGCAAGTGGCTGAAAAAGCAATGCAGAGATACCTGGGCAGTGTAAGTAGGCTACAATATGTTCACAAGATCAGGTAAGAAGTAGTATAAAAGGTGTCAGCAAAGACATGTATAATTGGCAAAGGGAGATGGACTATTCACATAGCAAGAGAAAGAGATTACAGATGGAATGCTCTTGTCCTACCCACAAATTATTAAGACTCAGAGCTTCGAAGGCCTGTTGAGCAGCATATTTGGTACTCCTTCTGTGGAAGATTTATGGAAATATATGGACAATATTCACACAGAGAGGAAAGGACTGGATGGGTTGTGATTTGCCAAGAGTAGGGGGGAGTTCATAAATCCATTGCAGTACTGATATAGAAGAATTTAGAGTGTAGGTGATTTGAAGACCATCTGTCCAAAAACAAAAGGACCTTATTTCGATATAGGGAAAAAAAACAGAGAGGTACCCTGATATAGAGGGAGATGTGTTAGACCAGGAATCAAAAAAATAAGTTCTAGTGCAAGCCCTGCCAATGACTAGCCCTGTGACCTTGGGCAAGTGCCTTACCTTCTCCTGATCTCAGTTGTATCATCTATGAAATAAGGACATCGGGCTAAGGTCTCTTCCAGCTCTAAAATGCTATGACTGAGCTCTCCCTGTGTCCCAACTTTAACTACTGTTTTTAAAAAGTTTACAAGCTACAACATTGTCCTTTCCACCATGTGGAAATGCTTTGTTGCTCTTGAAACTTTCACTGTCATTTCAATTGTTGGGTAACTTCAGTCTGTTATATCCCCATTCGTTACAAGTTACACTGGACCCATCCATCATGTTCACGGCTGCCTGAGCCTGATGGTCTCAGATAAAATGTATGAAGGAAACAGTGTCCGGTGATTCATCACTCTGTCTTAGACACATTTTAGGCTCCAGCTGCATGAGAGTTCTTTCTGACTCTGCAGCAGAGAAATAATAGAGATGTAAACAATAGAGACTTGACCAGACACTTGATACCTAAGCTTGTGACTGCCCCATGACCTCCCTCCAACTTCCTGCCCTTCCCATCCTGTGACCCAGCTCACAGTGTCCTTCCCCTATGCCTCTTGCAGTAATTCCTCCATATTTCCCTCTTCTGTATTCTCCTCTCTTCTATCACGATTTCCTATTAACCTCCCCCTACCACACACATTCATCCATCTTTCTCTAGCTTCACTAGTTGCATACTGATAGAGAGACAAAGTCTTACTCTCTAGAGTTCTGCACTGGGAGTTTGGATTTCAAATCCCAGGTTGGTCCCTAACCAGCAGTCTGTCCTCGAGCAAGTCGCCACTCCTCAATGCCTCATTTCACTGTATGTTAGACGAGGGCAGTAGTAACGGCTATGCTTAGCTTACCGGGTTGCTGAGTAACGAAAGACCTTAGAGTAATTTCAATTCAATTCAACTCTACAGATCAGAGGATAGAGCACTGAATTTAGTACCAGAAGACCTAGTATCATACCACGGTCATGTCCCATACTGCTTGGGTGTGCTATTTGGACTGGATAGTTGATGATGTCTCTTCTAGTTCTGAGATTTGAAGTCTCCAACGCCCTAGGACCACTTGCCCATTTATTGTCCAAATTGCTACAGCATGAGTTACATTACTGGAAATGAGTGTTATATGTGGAGTGGAGGACACCCTGCCCTGTCAGAAAGCAACATAACCTTAAGAGAAGCTGCCAAACCCTCTCTGCTAAGAGTTAGTGTAAACAAGGTAGAATTTTTTTTCTGGCTATTTACCCCAAGAAGTGCCTACAGTTTGTTTCTCTGTTCAGAAAAGCAGAATCAGTTAAAGGAGCAGAGGACAATTCCAACAGCAATCTCCTCCCACCCAACTCAACACCCCGATTCCACTCAAGAGGTTGAATTATAGGCCCCAGATCAACATTGGGGCAGTACTGCATTTGGAGTCAGGGCAGCACAACACAATAGAAAAAAAGGCCTCACTATAGGGTCAGAGAACCAGGGTTCAGCTCCTAACTTGGATGCTTACTATGCAAGTGATCTTGATGAAGTTACTTACCCTCCCTAGCCCTCAGTTTAACCATTTGTAAAATGAGGTGAACCAGATGGCCTCTGAGATTCTTTCCAGCTCTGACTTGGGAATGAATCTCAGCTAGGATAATTATTAGCTGGGATATTCCTGGGGAAATCTCTTAATCTCTCTGAACCTCAGTTTCCTCATCTATAAAAGGAAGGGGCTGGGCTAGGTTATCTCTAAGTTTCCTATAGACTCTAAATCTATGACCCTGTAAACATTTGTTCACATCATTGATTAGATTATGATTATGGTCTGTGAATATTAGACTCAAAGGTTTTTGAGGACAGGGTCTAGGGCTTTTTTTTTTTTTTTGGTTTTATCAGTATCTATGCCCAAGATCTTAAATGTATTAAGAACTTAATCAATATTTAGGTTTGTGGTGTAGTGGAAAGAGCATCCATTACCTTTTAATTCAGATGTCCTGGATTCAAATACTGATTCTGTTGCCTATAAGCATGGGCAAGTCCCTCATAGATCACTTTTGCCTCATCTCTAAAATGGGTGCCTCTAAAAAAAAAAAAAAAGCAGTGAGCAGCTAGGTGGCACAGTGGGTAGAGCACCAGCCCTGGAATCAGGAGGACCTGAGTTCAAATCTGGCTTCAGACACTTACTAGCTGTGTGACCCTGGGCAAGTCACTTAACCCCAATTGCCTCCAAAAAAAAAACCTAGATAACTAAGTAAATAAAATGGAAATAATAATCTGGAGCATTGTGAGGCTCATGCGAGATAATGGATAAACCTTAAAGCATCATATAAATGCCAGTTATTGTTACTATTATTATTAGCCTTCAGTCCCTAGGGGCCTCCATGCTGGTGATAACTTCATTCCCTGAGCCTTCTACAGCACACCTACTGAACTCAAACAATACAGATTATAGAGTAATATAGAAATGTGCTGGGAAATATCCGTATACATACTTTTAGGTTGAATTTGCATGATTAACACTTTAAGTCTGAACAGTCAACAAAACAAGAAACCAAGCCCAGTTGTATCACCAGTGGCCAACTGCTGAGGTAAAAATACTCACGTTGGAAATTTAACCACGGACATGAGCTGGGGAGAGCTAGCTCCAGCATACCCATCTCCTACTTACCTCACATGGAGAGCATTCTGTAAATGATAAAGTATTCTATAAGTGAATTACCATTGTCATTATTTTTTCACTAAACTCCCCCTTGGAGACTCTATCTGACCCTGCCTACACTTGCTTGTCACTTAATCTCCTCACCACCCCTCTCTCTCCTCCACCCATGGCCATTTGGTTTCCCCCAGTGACTCCTTGATGAAGCCACACTTGAGTCACCTTCCCCTGTGGAACTCATAGAATACTTTCTTTTACATTTTTCAAAAGATTTTCAATGTACCCAAATCAATAAGCATTTATTAAGTACCTACTATACACCCAGCACTGTGCTAGGCACTGGGAGTATAAATGCAAAAAAATTAGTCCTTCCTCTCAAGTAGTATACAATCTATTGGGGAGAACATTTTCTCCCCATTAGTAATCACAGCGAGCATTTATATAGCACTTTAAGGTTTGCAAAGTACTTTACAAACATTATCTCCTTTGATCCTCATGGACATAAAGGTGGCTGGTATTGGTGTCTTGTTAGTTAGATTTCTCCTACCTTACCCCTAGTCTTTTGGTATCTTCCCCTTTCTGAGATATCTTGTTGAATGACCCCTCAAAGCTCCCAGGATTTTGTTACCTGAGCATGGATTCTCTGTCCATCTGCAGTCTCCATTCTAGCCTGGCTTCATGTTCTTCAATAAGGTTATCTTCTCTTTACGTAACACATCTGGAAGTGATCTCTTGTAAGCAAAATGTGGTAGCCCAATTGTCACTTACGATGAAAAAAGATAATTACAGAAATGCTGTAATTGTTGTCCTTCTGCCAATTTCATCTCTCAAATGGTCTCAGGATGATAAGGGAGGGGAGTCTCACATCAAGTTTTTTGCAGTCCTTTCACCACCATTGATTTTATTTTATTTCAGCGTTGTGAATTTATGCCACTTATATCTTCCACTATCCTCCCTGGTAGTATTTTTACACATGAATTTGTATTCTAAAGCACACTTGCTGTTGGCTATTGTGTCTCTCCACTTGACAAAGAGTCAAATATTTCTCTGGCTAAGTTGGTTTCTAGGCAAACAGCCTTCTCACTGTAGCAACTGCTTTACATCATTTCAGACCATGCTTAATGACCTCCAATGACGGGGAACCCACTACCTCCCAAGGCAATCCATTTCACTTGCAGAAAGCTATAATTGTGAAGAATTTTCTTCAAGCCTAAATTTGTTCCATTGTAACTTCTATCCATTGCTCTGGAGTCAACAAATTTCATTCCTTTCCACATGACAGTACTTCAAATACTTGAATACAACTATCATGTCCCCCACCAAGATTTACTCTTATCTAACAGGCTAAACACGCAAATTCTTCAATCAATATTTATAGGACATGAACTCAAATTCCTTTGTCATCCTGGTTGTCATCCTCTGGATCCTCTTCAGTTTGACCAATGTCTTTGCTAAATCATCTTTTCTAGAATTGTACATAATACATCAAATATGGTCTGGCCAGACCAGGGTCCAATAGGACTTTTACCATCTAATTCCTGAATGCTCAGACCCTCAACACAGACAGAAATCTCATTAGTTTCTTTGACTCCCTTATCATCCTGAGACCATTTGAGAGATGAAATTGGCATAAGGACAACAATTACAGCATTTCTGTAATTATCTTTTTTCATCATAAGTGACAATTGGGCTACCACATTTTGACTATAAGAGATCACTTCCAGATGTGTTACGTAAAGAGAAGATAACCTTATTGAAGAACATGAAACCAGGCTAGAATGGAGACTGCAGATGGACAGAGAATCCATGCTCAGGTGACAAAATCCTGGGAGCTTTGAGGGGTCATTCATTGAACTTGCAGGTTGCTAAACCAAATCTGTTTCAGGAAAATTTCTGCTTCACCATGATTCTTCCCAGCTCCTCTTCCCACCTGTGTACCTATGAAGTTGATTTTTTGAAACTAAATCTAAGCCTTGACATTTATTCCTTTTAAATTCCATCACAGTCAATCTGACCTAATGTCCTACCTTGTAAATATATTTTTGAATCTTTGCCCTACCATCCAGGGTGTTAGCTAGACTCCCAGCCTTATGTCATCTGAAAATATGATTAAAAATCATTAAATAATACAGGTCCAAACACCCCTGGGGCTCCTATTTGAGAGCTCCTTCCAAACTGTCACTGAGCCATTAATGATTTGGATCTAGATATTCAATTAATTCCAAACTCACTTAATCATTCTATCATCAAGCTCACATCTCTCCATTTTCCCCTCTAAAAATAGTATGAAAGACTTAAGTACTTTGCTAAAACCTAGTTAACTAGATCTTCAGCATTCCCCTGATCCATATGTTAAAAACCCTATCCAAAAAGGAAGTGAAGTAAGATGCGCATGACCTTTTCCCTTTCTAAAGACTCAATAATTACCTCTTTAAATAATATGTTATGGAATTTTTCCAGGAATTAAAGTCAAGCTCACCGGCCTGTGGTTGTCAGGATCCATTTCCCCCCACTCTCTTTTAAAAAATATGCATGATATTTACCCATCTGCAGTCTCATGGTACTGCTTTCATTTCCTACAATATTTCAAAGATCATTGACGAGGCTATCAAACTTGGGCATCAACTTTCTATAAGCTATACTTTTTTTTTTCCTGCTCTTCACAGTCCAAAGATCATTCTCCTTGTCAAAGAAAGTAGAAGCAAAGTAAGCACTGAGTAATTCTTTCTTCTCCCCACTCAGTGTAGCTGTCCTATCCCTTCTCTCATCATCCTCTTTCCTCCAATATAGCTAAAAACCAAAACCATTGTCATTGTCCTTAGCTTTCTTTGACAGCTTCAGCTCATTCTTAGCTTTACACTATTACACTATTCTTACAGTGTATTAATTGTTACTTGCTCTTGCAGACTCTTTTGCTACATTTCATAAGATGTAAGTTGACTGGGAGAGTTCCCTATGTGTCTATATTCATCTCCTGAGACAACTCCCCCTTTCCACTTCATGATTATGCCTCTTTATATCTCAAGATTTTTATTCTTGAGGGATTCATTGATCTTCATCCAAAAGCTCTCCCTCATGTTTCCCAAAACTTGTTTCTGAATTTTCTCAATTACATCTTTTTAATCTAGATGGTTAGCCATTTCTAATCCCCCTTTAACCTATCATCTTATTTTGAATGAGGCACATCTTCCAATTCCATAACCCAGGTATGGGTTACATTCTACTAGACCTCCATAATACTTATGATGTCAAATTGCCACATATAAAGATCTTTGGCTCCTCTTGTTTTTAATTTAGCCAAACTTTGCTAAGTATAGACATGTACTGCCATAAGTTTTATTACAGCTAGTTTCTTGAATTGAATCTCTTGAGACACCTTGGGACATCTTTACTGCTGTTCATAGTTAGATTTTATGGTATCTAGCTTGGTGGATGTATAAGCAGTTTTCATCTTCCGGCCTTCTTTTCAGGTTAAAGCCTTTTTAATTAGGTTTGAAAGTTCCCTGCAAATACATTTTTAGCAGCTTTTTTTAGATGAAATGAAACCTTTCTCTAAGAGATATTCCTGTAGTTCAATCTATGGTCCAGAAATTCAAACCCCATTCTCAGATATCATCTTCTTAACCAGTTCTTCACTCCCCAAAACCTGTTTTTCATCTCTGGGTCGTTTGTCTTCAAGGGGTAACTGATAAAAGCAACTGTGCCCTTAAGGTCTTCAGTTTCTCACCCAAATCTTCATTAATTCTTTTTGGGTTCCTTCAAGCAGTATCATTTGTGCCCACGTGAATCACCAAAAGAGATTATTAATTACCTAGCTGGCCAAGTCTTGGAAGGTTCCCTATCATGTCTTCCATATACACCCCAGGAAGATCGGCATCTTCTCTACTGTTATTGGGCTGGTCAAGGGCAGTCTAAGGATTCACCAACCACTATTGCTCTTCTCTTCCTCCTCTGACCCTTCCCAGCAGATCTCTCACCTCCAATCACCAATGGATAGACCTACATCATAATTCCTTAGAAGACAAGGAACTGGTTCCTCCTCAGAATACCCTGACCCCTGCCTTTCAGGAAGAGGCTCCAGTTTGTTTCTTAGGAACAAGTGCACCATAGCCCTTCTTATTCCCTTTTTCTTCCATGTAAAATTCTTTCATTTTCAAACTTTTAACTTAGGTCAAGCATTTCCTCAACTCAGATCCTTTTTGTTATTATTATCATTGCTATATTAATATTATTAATATTGATTTATGTACCAAAGCTCCATATGGTGCTGAAGACCCTTTCACCTTACCATCCCATTTCTAAGCAGTTGACTTCCAAATCTGTTCTCCAAACCTCCCTTCTTTGAGGAAGAACCACATCTCTAACTGTCTTTCAGACACTTCCACCTGAAAGATATCCTGGCACCTCAACCTCAATGTGTACCAAAACAAGCTTATATTAGTCCCTAAATCTGCTTCTTCTGACCACTATTTTCTGTCAATAGCACTTAAATTTCCACATTCATCCAGGGCAGAGGTAGAGGTATATGATGGAGGCAGAAGAAGTAGAAAACCTGTAAAAAAAAAAAATCTCATTGTTTAGGAGAAATTTGAATTGTTCTTTTGTCCACTTCAATTGTCATAGAATCTTTGAGTTGGAAAAGACCAAACAAGCCATTGTCAGTCTTAATCAGCTCATGTAACTTGATGAAAGGCAGTGACCTAAAATGGTCACCTCAGCTTGCCAATCTACACCTTAACCAGGAGATAAAAGGTGATTCCAGGAGGCTTCCTCCTCCAACAGATCTTACTCTAGGCCCAGCCCACATTTCTTCTACATCCTCCTCCTAGTCCAAGTACTGCAAAGTAGCCTGTCCCAAACAGGATGCTTACCTTCCTTCAGTAGTCCCATGATTCTCAGCCAACAGGTGCAGATGAGGGCTTCTAGCAGGTAATGGATGGTGACAGCCACCTTGTGGCACTTGGTGGCATTACCTCCTCCTTACCTGACACTCCCAACACTACCTATTTTAGCTGGTAAACTTACAAAGTAATCACCAACCATTTTTTTTAAGTTGTAAAAACCACACACATGGAAAATGTATTTTCCATATTAGAGTCAACAAAACTTTTACTTTGAGATTTCATAGTACCTTTTGAGATCAAAGACATTAGGGAGTGAGGGAAGCTTGGAAGATCATCTAGTTCAATCCCATCATTTTATAGATGAGGAAACTAAGGTCTAATCAGAGAGATGATTTCCATGGTCACATGCATAATACATTGTAGCACTGAGGTTTGAATCTAGGTCCTTTAACTCAAAATCTAGGATTCTTTCCTATTACCATTGAATCATTTAAAGATAGATGACAGATAGATGGATGGATGGATGGATAGATAGATAGATATAGATAGATACATGCATACATACATAGATACCATAGATGGATAGATAGATAGATTGATGAGAGACAGTCAGGAAATGTGGGCTATTGTACTTTAAATAGCCTGAACATTCGTTTGCTTGGTTGTTTTCTCTACTTATCTGGACCAGCACTAGACACTAGAGATGAATGGGGAGGCATGTTTTTTGCTTTTTTCCTGAGAGACAAGAGAAAATAAAGTGTGAATTTCTCAGCAAGTGTATTTCTGGCAACACAGGCTCATCAATCATAGATTCTGAGGTGGAAAGGACCTGAAATCATCTAGGCCATCCCCTACATTTTACAGATGAGAAGACTAAGTCAGAGAGAGGTTAAATGACTTGCCCAGGGTCACACAGTTAGTGAAATGTCAGAGGTGGGATTTGAACTTGGGTCCTCCTCACTCCAAGTCCAGTGCTTTATACTTATTATGCCATGCTGCCCCTAACAACTGATATTGGGTTGGCTCTATGTAATTCATAGTACAGTTATCATGATTTTGATGCAGAGTAGGGGTGAGGGGATGTAGTTTTCATTCAACTCAGGGATTCAGTTTCTTTATGGGCAACATGGGGGTGGGCGTGGGAGGCAGGCTGGTGTAGTACAAAGAGGACAGGATTGGGAGCCAGACTTTGGACATGAAACCTGGTTCTGTTCCTCCCTGTCTAACCTTGGCTAAGGCATTTCACTTCTCTAGTTGTCTCCTTGTTCACTGTAAAATGGAGGGTTGGGCTAGATGTTCACCAAGATCTTCTACCTAGAAGTCAGTGAAATGACGTGGAGGATCCCTCGAGGTCCCAACATTCCATAATTCTTATTCAGAGAAACCTGAATTATTACTATTTTTTCAATCGTCTCAGTCTCCAAAGATGAAAATGGGTGGCCCTACTCAAGTAAATACAACAATTCAGTATACGATTTTTCTATACAACTACTTAAAAATATTAAAAGTGACTTCTGGACCTTAAGATCATGTGTATGTATTTTCTCAGTGATGCTTTAAGATTTGAAAATATACTCAACCAATGTATCATTCACATCTGTTCCACTTGCACCATGGCAAACGAGGTTACTTGCAATAGATTCCTCAAGTCTTAACGGCGAATCTCATGTAGAACACTCAAATGCTGGCAAGACTGTGGTGTTTGGACAGGAAGTGTCCTGCAGCAAATATGAGTGCAGATATTTCAAAAGGACTCAGACTGAGCTACTCAGTAAGAAGCAGGCTTTAAACCGGGTACTGCCACAGTTATTGTGTGCCCTGGGTTAAGTCACTTCATTTCAGTAACCAGGGGCAAACTCTCTATAAAATTATAGACTATCCTCTCCATCTCCCAGGACTCACCCCTGAACACATGCTAGGGGATGATGCATCAGCAGATTGGGAGATTGGGTGTTCTTGCCTTTGTCACCACCATGGTGAGGAAAAGGATGGTGGGCTATGAGGAGCACCTAATGGGAAGAGGAAGACAGATACATGCATGGGAAGATCCCATGCATGCTTTGGGCCATTCTTGGCCCAACAGCTCCACTGAGAACTGTCATTTCCAGAGAATACTTTCCAGAATAAGAGTTCAGATTTTCCAGGAGAGTTTCCCCTTCTTCAGCCCAAATGCAGGTGATTTCATTGAGATGACTCAGCAGGGTGGAGGTGTGATTCGGGAGATCCACTCCCTGTACTGACCCCAAGGATGCCACCTCTGGTCCCTAAAGCTCCATGCCACTCCCTTTTCTGCTCAAGCCCTCAGAGCCACAGAAAGTTAAGGCTATAGGAGATAAGCAAAATTGACCAAAAGAAATTAGGAAAGACACCCCTGCCCCTTTCATGACCTAAGTTATTCCCACTTGGGAGATGAGCATATCTCCAGAATGGGACACAAGTGCCCTGGTATAGTATTTACCCATACTTGAGGGGACCTTAGTCTTGGACACTAGTGACAAGCTCAAGCAGCCTGTGCTGTTGCCCCACACATACACACATATGGATGCTTCCCCAAAGCTGGCCACTACCACTGAAAGACTCAGCTTTGCAGGAGAAGCTCTTGAGAGATGCAACTACAGGGTTCTGTCCATTTCTAGAACCAATATATGGGAAACCATTCGCACCAGTTCCTTTGAAATGAAGCTAACAAGTACCGTGAGTACCACCAAGAAACACCAGAATAGCACCTTCTAAGCAATGACTGAGACTATAAGTGTGTGGGCTAGCGAGCTCCACACTTCATGCCAGGAGTGATGTCAAGTTTCACTGAAATCGAACTCCCCTAATGTCAATAGCATTAAAGCTACTGTGTTCATAAATACACATTTATTTCATTAGAAATGCATAATTACAGTTCAATAGCATTTTCTTCTAGAAAAGTAGTTTAAGCATCAATTCCATCAAAATTGTTAGTAGTCTTTTTTTCAAATACCTATTTTCATTACACTGAACAGAAAACACTTAGCCAAAGGCCTCGGATACTTACACTCATTTTTTTTTTCCAATTTTTTTTTCTTTTTGTTATAAACACCATAGCAAATTAAAAAAAGCCATTTAAACAATGAAAAATATTTTAGTTCTTGATTTTTCTATATGTAGCAAAGTATCTGCTCCGTGCTTGCTTCCATTCTTCTCTAGACTCCCAACAGTATATGACTCAGAAGAAATGGGAAGTGCTGCTGGTGGGGGATGTTAATTTATTTTTGAACTTTTGATTTTGCAGGAGAATTTTTTTTGTCCTTGGAGGAGGATTTCGCTGTCTGTAAGTGCACTCTAACAGAATATATATATATATATGTGTGTGTATATATATATTGACCTCCCATGCAATAAACCATGAGGACAACACGGTTTCAGAACAATGATCATGTACAGGGGATGCCAACCGGTAAGGCCAGCGATCATTTTCCCCCTGGGTCTCTGGGTGGAAGCCATGACCAATCAGCACCGCCAGGGTAACTGGATCCGCAGCACCTGGGTCCTCGTTTCTGGCTCACTGGATCTGGATGGCGCCATGCTCAATCTGCATTTCTGGCTGGATAGTGGACTGAAGGGCATCCGAGCTCTAGTACAAAGTTTTAGAAAGGACATCTATCAGGATATATGAACAAAAGTCACTGAACAAATAGAATCAAACCACCTTCAGGCCCCCTTCTCCCCAGACATGAAATTGTCACCAAGAATAGTAAGAACTCACAGATCTCCCAGCGTCCTGTTCACTTCTCTCTCTTTTTGCACTATTTTCTCATGCAAAAATAACACCACTGCATTAATAGAATGCTTTACATACATCACTTCATTTTGAGGTAAGTGGCAATATTAATCCCATTTTATAGATGGGAAAAATGAGGATTAGACAACTGAGGTGACCGGTCTAAGGTCACCCATGAGAATCAGAAAGACTTGAAGCTGATCTTCTGTGCAGCTAGGTGGCGCTGTAGATAATGCATGGGTCCTGGAGTCAGGAAGACAGGAATTCAAATCCTACCTCTGACATGTATTAGTTGTGTAACTTTGGACAAGTCATTTATCCTCTGCCTGCCTCAGTTTCCTTAAATGAAAAAAGGTAGAATTATAACACCTACCTCTCAGGAATGTTAAAAAAATCAAATGCAATAATATTTGTAAAACACCTAGCACAGTGCCTGGCACATAGTAGGAACTAAATAAATGCTTATTTTCTTTTCTCTCCCCGATCCTGTTTCACCTGGATGACATAATCCATTTTGTCAATTTTTCTCTTAAAACAGCTCTTGTGTCTATACCCACCCAATATTCTTATTCACCTGACAAATTTAGACTTTCTAATCTATATATTATATCTTTAGTAACACAAATATGGCATTATTATTAAAAAAAATTTTAAACCTGTGGAGTCCCTTGGCAAAGACTCCAAGGATAAAGAGAGGTTCTTAAAATATATATATAGTGACTTTCAAGAAATGAGACAGGTTTTCTTGAATAAAAATAAGAGATGGCACTTTAAGGTTTGTGAAGCACTTTTACATATACTCTCATTTGAAGGACAGAGAATTATGTGATTCACTGCTAGCAGAGACCCAATCCAACTCCCTCAATTTATAGATGGGGGGGGGAGAAGGAGACAAGAAGAGGGAAAGGAGAAGGAAGGAAGGAAGGAGAGAGAGAGAGAGAAAGAGAGAGAGACAGACAGAGAGAGACAGAGAGAGAGAAAGAAAGAAAAAGAGAAGAGAGAAGGGGAGAGAGGAAGGTGGTGAACTCTTCATGGTTACACAGGCACTAAGCAGCAAAGGTGGGAATTCAATCCTTGGGTACTTTTAATCCAAATTCAAAAACCTTACCACCATGCTGGTGGAAATCAATCTCCTTACTTAAGAGGCCAATTAGAGAATCAGTGATAAACCTCTTTACAGAGGGATGAAAAGGAAAAGGCAGAGAAAGTGAAAAGTTGCTGTGCTAAGATTTTTTTCCTAAAGACAGCAGTCAGACCAGCTGCCCAGGCTACCTGCAATTATCTAGTAACACCTGGAAGGGTAGGAGAAACCATATTCTAGTCTTGAACAGAACCAGGGCATGAGAGACCACACCCTCTTCTGGTTGCCACACCTGAAGAGAACTGTATTGGATTGGGGAAGTGGAAGGGAGCTAGACTTCTTCGTCTAGAGATAAGGACAGGCGGCCAATGGCCAGAGCCCACTCCAAAGAGCTTGCAGCAGAGGGTAAACATAGCTTAGGAGTCTAGAGCTAAGAGGCTTTTATGGAAGATTAAAAGGTAAGTGGGACAAATAAAAGATGGGATGTATCATAGAGGGAGTGGCCCTCATTATCCTGCAGGACAGCAAAGACAACTGGCTTGCAAAAAGGCTTAAGGTGAAGGACCAAGAAGGAGTCACTGGGGGAAATCAGAATGCTTTAAGGGTGTTATCAGTGAGTGCACACATTCCATTATGTTCCATTCCCCATCAGGGATAAAAATAAAATCCTGCCTTGGATGGACCATAAGGTTGACCCAGTAAAGCTATTCTCCCATCTTTAAATTCTTTGTATCAGACTAAGGACAAGGTAGGGGCCTAAAACAATGCTATGATTGCTGCTTAAGCTAGTAACTAAGCCATGAGATGAAAAAGACAAAGTCTGCAGGATTGAGAAGACAAACTAAGAAAGAAAGAAAGAAATACGAGCTACTATTTATGAAAGGTAGAAAAAAGAACAAGGAAAACGACACAAAGGAATGAGTAAAAGAAAAGGAGAGGAAAAACCTATCTCCTCGTTAGAAGAGAAAAAACAAGTTGACCTTAAAAAAAAAAAATTTTATACACACACACACACACACACACACACACTCCTCAGTTCACTGGGACACGTTGGAAGGAACTTGTTGAATGGTAGAATGGAAGAAAATAAAGATGTACCAGGATTGAACATTTTATTATATCACTCCTAGCATTCCATGGTATCATATGAGACATACTCTAGAGTCATTAAAAGAACATTGGTTTAGAGTCAGAAGATGGGATTTTGAGTCAGGAATCCGACACTAGCTGTGTGACCCTGAACAAGCTAAGAAAACAAATAAACAGAAGGGGAACAAATCACTTTACCTCTTTGTTGACTCAGTTTGTTTATCTGTAGAATGGGGGTAATACTTATTCTACCTAAACCACAAGGTAGTTGTGACTAAAGCACTACTAACCTTTAAAATATTCAACAAAAGAACATTATTATGATGACTATTAAAGCATATTACATCTATCAATAAGGATTTATTAAATATCTAGTATGTCCCAGGCACTATGGTAGACACTGGGGATTAGAAAGACAAAAAATAAAATAGCTCCTGCCATTGAGGCGTTTACATTCTCAGGCGCAGAGACAGTGAGAGAGACCAAAACACCGGCCTGCTTCCCTAATGCCACCCAGCAGGACTGTTCAACAAGGTGCTGTTTAAAGAATCACTCCTTAAGAGAGTGGAGAAGGGCAGAGGTCAGCACTGCCAAAGGAACCCTGGATCTACAGGGAAGACAGGGCACTTCGGGGAGGGGGAGGGGGAGGGGGAGGACTCCTACTAAGGATCCAGATACTAAGTGACTTAGGGATAGGAGACAAGTCAGAAAGAGGCTGGAACCAAGGATGTGCCATCACAACCATAACCACAGATAGTAATGTTAACAGTGTTGTTGTTAAAAAGTTACACATTTGTTTTATCATTATCATAAGAGCTGCCATTTACATACCAGTTTAAGGTTTGTGAAATATATTACAAGTGTTATTTCATCCTTACAAAGAAGTAGGTACTATTATTATCCCCATTTTACAGATGTGGAAACTGACATGACTTGTCCAGAGGTCACACAACTTGAAAGTTTTTGAGGCAGGACTGGAACCCAGGTCTTCCTGACTCCAGGTTCAGCAGTCTATACAATGTGCCTCCTAGCTCCTTCCTAAGCTTTAGAACTAGAAGGAACTCCAGAGCTTGTTTCAGAAATAAGAACACCTGAGGACCAGAAAGATGAAGTGATCTGTCCATGTTATACTCATCTACATAGTGTAGGAACAGCCAGGATTTGAACTGAGCCCTCTGATGTCAAAGCCCTTTACACGGAGCTACAAGCATTTGAGTACAGATTTGCAGGCTGTCTGTGAGGGAATATTTCCTGCACTCCTGGGTGAGATGGGAGCGGAGACTGGTCAAGTTTAAAAAACATGATAACCCTCAGAAGATAACTAGATAACTCTTGGAACCCACAGCATCAGGTAACACATTTATAACTAAAATAAGTTGAAAACTTCAAAATGACATAGGTTTCTTCTGACATGTAAAAAAAAAATCCTTACAAGAAAATTAGGAATAATAAACACTTAAAGAAGTGAAGTAAAACAATTTCCACATCTGTTTTTGAGGATGTCTGTGCTCCTCCTCGAGTGTGAGAAAAACATGCCCCCAATATCTACGACGGGCCAATGGAATTAAAGATGGCTGGCCTCCCAATGACTTCAAATATCAGTTTCATTCCATTTTTGTAAACAAAATAACCAAGTCATCACGCAGACTTTGGATGTAGCTATATACTCTTAAGAGCACAAACTATCAAAATAAGTAACCGCTTGAATGTAGGGCTGACTATGTGAGCCCATTTGTGTCTGGATGTGAAGATCATGGAGTTAAAAAAAAATGAAAAGAAAGTATTTTTTTCCTACTGAAATTGCAAACTTCAGCTTTCCTATCTACCTAGTGAGTTGCACTGAATTGACTGAGACTGCAAACGTTCTGGACGAGCCAAGTAAATCATAATAAACACAGGTTCCCCTAACTTATCCTATATAAGGCCGCTAGATGGCACCATAAATACAGTGCGGAGTCTGGAGTCAGGAAGACCCGAGTTCAAATCCAGACCCAGACATTTAATAGCTTACCTTACTAGGACCAACCTCTCAGGATTGTTGTGAGGATTAAATGAGGTAATATTTGTAAAGTGCTTTATAAGCCTTAAAGCACCACATATATGCTAGCTGCCATCATCATCATCATCATCATCATCATCATCATCGATTTTAGGTGCGAATGTCTTATGTCCAAAGGAAATTATATAATATATAATTGTATAACCCCTTCCTGCTTCTTTTGTGCCCCACTGCAACCTCTCTTGTAATGTTTTGCCTCAGTTTCTGCAACTGTAAAATGGGGTTAATAATAGCATCTACCTTGTAGAGTTGTCCTGAGAATCAACTGAATATTTACAAAGTGCTCAGTACAATGCCTGGCACATAGTAGGTGCTTAATAAACACTCATTCAATTTCCATTCCTTTCCTTTTCTCTGATGTACCTCATATGCTATAATAGATGCACACTAAATATTTGTTGGTTGGTTGATTGGGAAAAATGTTCGAGATGCTTCAAATAACCTCTATTTTCTCTAATGGAAAAAAAAAGAGCATTTTATACTCTGACTGGGTGAATTAAGGCAAAGGGGATTTGCAGGTATCTAAAAGCAAACAAAGGGCAGCTAGGTGGTGCGGTATATAGAGCACCAGACCAGAGTCTGGAAGATTCATCTTCATAAGTTCAAATCCAGCCTACCCACTTACTAGCTGTGTGACCCTGGACAAGTCACTTAACCTCATTTGCCTCAGTTTCCTCATCTGTAAAATGAACTGGAGAAGGAAATGGCAAACCACTCCAGTATCTCTGCCAAGAAAACCCCCAATGGGGTCATGAATCAGACACAACTGAAAAGTGACTGAAAAGGCAAACAAATTAAAAATATTCATGACAGCCCTTCCACATTCAGAATATTATTATCAAATAATATTGATAATTACTAATTAAATAATTTTTTTCAATAACTATTTACTAATTATCAATCAAATGATTATAAAATAATGACTAACACTGGTAAAGAGGCTAATAAATGCCCATTCTCTTCAAACAACAACTGGACACCAGAAAGGAGAAGCAACTAGATAACGTGACAAATGCACTGGCTGTGGAATCAGGGGATCTGGGTTCAAATCCAACCACTGACACTTATCTCTGTGACTCTGGGCAAATCACTCCCTTTCTTTGCTCGGTTTCTTCCATCTGTAAATGAAGGAGTTGGCCTAGAAGATCTCTAAGATTCCTTCTAGCTCTAAAGCCTATGATAGCTGACGGAACACTTGTATTCAGACCTCTGTGCCCAGACACATGAATCTAATAGGAAATCCTAATCAGTAGTAATTAAATTGACAGTAGCATAAGATTTAAAAGTCAAGAGGGACTTCAGAGTCTAACCCATCTCCCTAATTGAAAAGAACAGGAGTGACAAACAATTAAGATTGGCCCCCAAAAAGAGATAAAAGATGCCCCCACCCACCCTGTTTGGCAGAGATGGGAGGTGTATGGGCGCTGAACACTGCACAGATTTTCAGACTTTTTTTAAGTATTGATCGATATTGCTAGGTTTTTTCCTCTTCCTTTTTTTTTTAATATTATTTCTAACATAGGAGGTCTCTCTGGGAAGGTGAAGAGAAATTCTGGTGATGTAAAAAAACAAACAAAAAATATCAATACAAAATGTATTTTTTTATATATACACTTCGACATTTAGATCGTGGATCACAGAATGGAAGGCCTGGAAGGGTCCTTACAGATTGGTTGGTTCAAGCCCTTTAACTTATAGCTGCAGAAAAATGGCCAAGAGACAAGGCACCTTGCTAGGTGTCCCACAGAGTTCTGAACCCAGATCTCCTTCCTCCCAGTCTAATGGACTTTTTATTATATCAACCTACCTTTTCTATTTGGGGTTGGGTAGGGAAGATATTTTATAAGAGCTACATGTCTTTTCATATATAGATTCCTCTCCTTAACTTTGTATCAAAGAATGATTTACAAGGAAACTGTTTTTAGCTTCAGGCTGGGTTCTTCTCCCTTTTTTTCACCATTTAGTTTATTCCTCCATCTTGTTTCACATTCCTTCCCACGTTATCTTGAGTGTGGTATAAATCTTTGTGGTTAACCACACTATTGAAACTTAACACAACGCAAAGTATCACAAGTGTCTTTAGCTATCATTGCCAATCATGTGGGAAACAGATGCATGTGCTTAGAAATGGAACGAGCTACCCACTCTGTGGCACATGAGGTAAAGTGAAGAGATTAAACAACAAAAAAAGCTCTAAAAAACCCAAAGGTTCTCTCGAATTCGCCACTAATAGGAGGGTGTTCCAAGGCAGAATGAGATTTGGCACTGAAACAAATGCTTCGCTAAGACCAGGCCCATGTTTTGCCGGATACACAAGACATTACCAAACAATCCTGTGTACTTAATTATTATCTAATGCTCTATAAAATATTCATGAATTTGATGGAACATTTAAAAACAAAATTCTTAAACTTTAAAACACCCCAAGAACCACATATGAATATATTGTTAAAGTGGCCTAGAATAAATGTCAAGAAATGTTATTTTAAACCCTCAACAACTAAAGATGGAACTTTGCTCTTTACCACCTAGGTGACCCTGGATGGGTCACTTCACATGTGTGAAGATGGAAATACGTAAATAGCTTGAGCTATGCTGTGGTGGCTCACATGCCCAAAAACAGAAAAAAGGAGAGGAAAATGTTAAGCCCATAGAAATGAAGACAAGATGCAAGCATCTGAGTCAGCCAGAACAAGGAAACACACAATCCTAGAAATAATTCTGGGTTTGTCGTCCAAGGACCTACATGCTACTATCTGCTACTTTTATGGCTTTATTTCTAGGCCTGTTTCCTGATCTTTGAAATTAAAGGGTTGGACTAGAAGATTTTTATGGGTCATTCCAGCTCCAAAAATTCTATGATTGTATCATGTACTGAACTATGGTGTATTGCCATCGATGCTAGGAGCTAAGATTGTGGGCAGCAGTGAAGGATGGAGAGGAGAGAAGGAAAGGAGAAGGGATGGAGTGACAGAGAAAGGGAGGAAAGAAGGGAAGAAGCAGAAGGAATTAAGTGCTTAGTATGTGACAGGCACCATAGGAGTCAGGAACATGCTTAAGTTAGCTGGGGGTGCAGGATGGGGCATTAGACTAAAGTCAGCAACAGATCTGGTTGTCCAAAAGCACATGTGAATTGAAGATCAGCCCGAAACAGTCAAAGATGCGAAGCAGGTGGGTAAATAGAAGACACAGTATACACAATAACTGGGGTCAAGATTAACAATGAATCACACTAGAAAGGAAGAGAAAAAGTGGAAAACAAAGTACACCGTGAAAAGCGAGTAATTGAGCAAGAATAGATTTGAGGACCCAACACCAAGGACAACTTCAGTCTAGGAAAACTTTTCATTTTAGCCAGGAAGCTTCTTATATGCTTTTTTTTTGGGGGGGGGGGGGGCGGGAAGTGGCAATGAGACTGCGTCTCCTTGTCTTGCCTAGGCTGGAAGTACAGCAGCCACTCGGGCTCAATCCCAGTGCTGAACATCACTTAAGCTTTAACCAGCTCCATTTCTGAGCTACGCCAGTTGGGCCCTCTTACAGGACCTCACCATATTGGTGCAGGATTGAGAAAGGGCTCTAATCCTGGTGCAGCTCAGAGCTATTGCACTCAGGTGATCCACTAGCCTTAGCTTCCCTCCCCACCCACCCATAGCTGGGATTACAGGTGTGTACCACACGCCCAGCGTTTTACATGAAAAGGAAGCCGAAATTAAGATTTGGATGGCCTATTGCTACAATTGGAGGCAGATAAGTGGGGGTCTAGTTGAAGCAAAAAGTGTGTGAAGAGAAGTAACAAAATACTACTAGATTTTGATGGGAATATGGAACACTTTCACAAAGGAATTTAAACTTGAATAAAATTGTAGAACGTGTTCTCTTCCAAACTGCAGTTCAGTCATGTGACTGTATGTTATGAATCATAAGGCAAAAACTGATCAATGTTCAAAATGCCTATGTGCAAATAGGCTGGACCAATGATACAGAGATGCTAAGGGTCAGGGAGATGAGCAAAATGTTTCAATTTTCTTAAAATGGCAGAAACGAGTCAGGAAGTTAAAGGCTGCCGAGGGAGCCTGCCACTGATCCTCAGAAAAATCCTAGGATGGAATGGGCAAATGGGGATTAGAGTGATAAATGACCTTTGAGGTCCCTCCCAACTCTAGATCGATAACCCTATGATTAAATGGACAATTTGTGAGCTCTGAGGGAGGCAGTGATTACCAGGAGTCATGCCGAACTAACCTCATTTCCTTTGATCTTTAAGTTTTCCAAATGACTACATTAGACAAATGCTACGGAGACCTACATCTGGAATTCAGCAGGGTTATCTAATGAAGATTCTCCCATGATATCCTCCATGGGCAATGTGTACAAGTGCAGATTCACAGCACAGGTAACAGGATGGTCACATCGAGATAATGAGCAGATGAATAAAAACACATTTATTATGTACCTACTATGTGACAGGCACTGTACTAAGCAATGGAGACACAAATACAAAAGACAATTGTCCCTGCCCTCAAGGAGCTTACATTCTAACAGGGGAGGACAACACAGAGAAGAGACAGTGAGTGCAGCCACTGAACAGTCACAGGATTGAGGTGTGCTTTCCAGGCATGGTGGCATTGGCTTATTTTATTACTGCAGTAAAAGGTGGAAAGGGGACAGGGATGGGGAAGGCAGCACTTGCATGGCCACAGCATGAAGGTGAGCAGGAAAGAGAAGCACAGGGCTCTGGGTCAAGCTAGAAATGGTGAAGTCTCACCAATCTGAAGCCCGGCACCCAGGGCGGAAGCCGACATGCTGGGGCGCAGGTGAAGGCTGAAGCGCAGGACCATGGTGTGAAGATGGCCGGGTAACAGCAGCGAGGGGGCTCTGAGTCAGGCTAGAGAGGGTGAGGTCTCACCAAGCAGGAGCCTAGGGCCCCAAGGCAGAAGGTGGAGTGCCAGGCTGGAGGCGCAGGCTGAAGCACAGGAGCATGACATGGAGATGGCCGGCTAACAGCAGCGAGGGGCTCTGAGTCAGGCTAGAGAAGGTGAAGTTTCACCAACCAGAAACCCAAGGACCCATGACGGGAGCTGAAGCACTGGGCTGAAGGTGGAGGCTGGAGCATAACTGATCCTCCGAAAAGTTCTAGAATGAATTATTAAATGGATAATTTGTGAGCACTTAGGGAAGCAGGGATCCCCAGGAGTCAGCATGAGTTCACTAAGTCATGCCGGATTAACCTCATTTGCTTTCATTCACAGGGTTACTAGAGTAGTGTATTAAGCCAATGCTATGAAGACATACATTTGGATGTCCTCAAGGTGACTTCTGTAGGCAAGAGGGAGAAGTGCAGACAATAGGGTGAGATGACCAAATCCAGGTAGGGTATCAATGTCAATCTGGATGGAAGTCTCAGTGAGTCAATAAACATGTATTAAGCACTAATTCTATGTCAGGCAATGTGCTCAGCACTGGGGACACAAAGAAAGAAAAAGACAGCCCCTGCCCTCCAGAAGCCCACTATCCAATGGAACAGGACAAATATGAAAATGAGATAAACCCTACATATGTGTGTTTATCTACCTATAGCTATATCTATCTATCTATATTTATTTATTTATTCATATATGTACATGTATATGAAGTAGATGGAGTGTAATCTCAAAGGGGAAGGCATGAGCAGTTGGGGAGACCAGCAGGAAGCCAAAGACACTTAGAGGTGGGTGAAGGGAGAGCATATCAGGCATGGGAGACAGCCAGTGCAAAGGCCTGAAGACAAGAGGTGGGAGGGTGTGAGAGGAACAGCACGAAGGCTTCCTCATTAGACTGGGAGCTCCTTGAGGGCAGGGATTGTTTTTACATGTCTTTGTATCCCCAGCACTTAGCACAGTGTCTGGCAAACAGTAGATGCTTAATACATGCTTATTCATTGGCTGATGAGGTTGGTATGGATGGGCTGTAGAGTGCATGGAGTGTAAGAAAATGGGAAAGACGGGAACTGGCTAGGTTGTGAAGAACTTTAATGCAAAGGACTTTATGTTTGATCTTGGAGGTGACAGGAAGCTAGAGTTTACTGAGCAGGAGAGTGAATGAGGATGGACTGGGGCAGGCATTGACCAACTACTGCTAGAGTCCAGGTGAGTGGTGATGTCGGCCTACACCAGGGTGGAGGCTTGGTGAGTAGAAAAAAGGGGACAAATAACTGAGATGCTGTGAAGGTCAAAATGCCACGATTTGGGAATGTCATGGGAGGAGAGGCAAGTGAGAGTGAGGAGCTGAGGATGACATGGGTTGTGAGCCTGAGCTCCTGGGATCATTGTGGTGCACTTGAGAGGACAGGAAAGTAGAGAGGACAGAAACAGAAATTGAGAGCTTGAGGGGGGAAGAAGAATGTAGACAAATAATTGTATCAGTTTTGGACATGCTGAGTTTGATAAGTCTACGGGATACATAGTGTGAGATGTCCAAATAAGGAACTATCATTGACCCTGTTCTACTGAACACTTTTATCGGTGACCAGGACTTAAAGATATAGATAAACTACTTATCAAATTTGTGAATCTCATAAAAGTGAAAGGGACAGCTGGCATGTTGGATGACATTTCATCCCATTGGTCAAGTCTACTAACTTGATTAAATTCCATGGTAATCAATCGATGTCAAGTCCTGCATTCATGTTTAAAAACATCAAATACTCCACCAAGACAGGATGGAGAAAATGGAGTTACATACTAGCTCATGAGAAAATGAACTGAGCTTTTAGTTCATCACAAGCTCAATTACTCCAAAGTGATGTGATAGACAACAAAAAAGCCAAGCTGATCTTTGGCTATGTTAATAGAAGCAAAATGTCCAGAAAAAGGGAAGTGATCATTCCATTCCAGTCAAATCAACAAAAATTTCCTCCACATTGTACCAGCCTCTATACTGGGTGAAACCATCTTGGAATATCATGTTTCTTTCTGGGGACCATGTTTTAAACCAACAAAAACACTTGTACAGAAGGTTGTACAGGAGGATACTGATGAGAAAACTCCAAACCATGTCAGAATGAGTATCAGCAGAAAGAACTGGGAATGGTTAGCCTGTAGAAGAAATCACCTGGTTGATGGGGCAATAATTACTGCCTTTGATATTGGAAGTGCTATCATGTAAAGGAGAGGGCAAAGCTTATCCTGGGTGGCTTAAGTGGGCAGAACTTGGGCCAGTGATAGAAGGGAATCTAAGGAAAAACTCAACAATAATTAAGAGTCTCCCCCAAATGAAATAGATCTGCTCATCAGGTGGTGAGTTCACTGCCCCTAAAGCATCCAAGCTGAAGCTGGCTGAGAACTTGTTGGAGATGTTGTAGAGAGGATTCATGCACGGGGTAACGAATTGGGTAAGATGAGCTTTCAAGTCAGCCCCAAGTCTAAAAGTCTACTTATTTGGGTCATAAGGGCAACAAGAAGGTGATTCTCCACCACCTGAGGCAGTACTGTTGGACTGTTCACACAAAGAGTAGCCAAATAGAAGGGACAATCCCAGTAGAGGAGTCCTCACCTGGACCAGTAAATAAACCAACTGGCTCCAATTATAGCAAGAACAACATGGAGGTCAATGACTAAGGACTTAGCCAGAGTTGGAACATGGAGTAAAAGCCTCATCAAGGGTAAACTAAAGGGAGAACGAGTCTGAGGCCCAGGGACGAAAGATCTGAAATTAGGAAGAGGAGAAAGAATATCAGGTTGACAGGCCTGGACTGGGGAGGACTAGAGAAGAGAAGAAGACAGAGGCATAAGAGAGAGGAAGGGTAACCATGTAGCATGTGATAGGTAGACTGTAGGCTGGTTGGGACCTGCTGGTAGATAAGATCCTTGGGAGCCAGCAGGGCTCAACAATGTTAAGGACTCAAATGGAAACAAAACCCTTAATGTGATAGATTCAGTGTGATTTATCTTTTGATTTTTGCAAAATAAGAATTTGGCTAAAAACAGAGGACTTGTGGACTTCATTATGAAGTCGCTAGAAGCCCACCAACCCCCCCATGACCCACACCCTCCTTTATAATGTACCCACTTCCAATGGGGAGAGGACATACTTGATTCGTGCCTGAGTGGTCAGTCACCGGTGCCAACTGGACATACTGGACCTGGATATCACTTCCCTGGAGAGGTGACCCATCGACTCCCGCGGTGGCTGGATCAGCAGAGGCTAGTGCTATCAACTGAGCACCTTGTAACACCTGCAAAAACAGCCCCAGAGAACAAATTGTAAATAACCACCACTACTAAGGCCAAGCACTACCTGCAGGTAAAAATGAGATATGAAAGGGAAGACTATTAATGATATTAAATAATAACCTATTTAAGCAAAAAGATTTCATTTTAATTCCAAATAAACAGCCATATTTTACTCCGTGGTAGCTCTGCAGTACTGAATACCCTTCAATCATTAGCTGTTGCACAAAATCGTTAAAGAAATAGTCCTGTCCTTTCAATTATTCCTCTCCTCCCTGGTAGCATGCCAACTATGGCCCTTTTGTCATCTTCATTTGTCATTAGTTGTTTCCTATTTTTGTTTTCCTGAAGGAAATCTGAACTTGTCTGAATCTTCACTGAAAGAGTTAATATTCAGCACACCTGGAACCATTTAATTTTCTTGTTGTCCCATTACACAACAGAACATCGCATTCCAAAAACAGCACCACTAAGCAATAGAATCCAACGATCCCTGGGGATGATGCTAAATACTTTTGGGTTCAGTTGCATTTCTTAAATTATTTTTAAATGATATGTGATTGGTAGATATTTAAAAGAAAATAAAACATACACACACAACCCCAAACTATTCTGCTATACAACCTGCCTCCAATACCAGACACGGACATAAACTCCCATTACTGTCAAAGGTATTAAATCCACATATCATACAGAGAAAGGATAAACGACATTTAAAGCTTTATGGAAAAAACACAAGGCCAGGACTTCCAAAAAAGACAAGCAGTAAGTCAAAGAATGTTCGTGGAAAGCTCACGGTAGAGATGATGCAGTACTGTGTGGCTATGTGCATTGTAATATAAAAGAGCCAAGCTGGTTTTAGTTCCCAAAAGCCTCCAAACTGCATAGTCAATGATGCATGGAACATACATGTGGTAAATTCAGAACATTAAGAAAAGAACTTGGATATAGTATTCTCTTTTGAAACCTTTTAAAAGGTGGCAAGGTCATATTTTTAATCTATAGGAAAGGGGTGGGGGGATAAGTTTAGGTGACTACAGAGACCTCATTAAGAGGCAGCCATCAGGGCTATCAGTGGCTCTCTGGTAAGGAAACCTGCAGCATCTTGGTACTTAGAACTTAACCATGATGTTCAGAGGGGAAAGGAGAAGAAAAAGAAAAAAGGAGTTAAGAGAAAATGGGTTGGATTTCAAGGAGCTCACAGTCTAGTTGGGGAGGTAAGACACAAAAAGGTGAAATAATAACAAGGAGAGACATATGGACTGGAAGGCTAACAACCATTAGTGATAATTCTACTAGAAATATCTTAATTAAGTCATATGGCCAATGGATGCTGTGAACTTGAAGGAGGAAGGGAGTACTCTGTGGCCTAGAGCCTTTTGTGAAGGTTTAGTAAGGGAGGAGGAAGGGGTGGGGAGTGGTCTACAATAAAAGATAGATCAAAAATCTGTAGAAAAACATATTACCAGCTTGGAGAAACGTGGCTCAGTGAGTAGTGGGCCATTACAGAAATGTGCCCTTGAACACACATAGTTTGTGCTGCTGTCCTTATTTAAGTAAACATTCTACTTGGATCAGAAAAATTTCATTGCTTTGAGAACGTGATGTAAAAATAGGCAAATGTCTGCCCAGCGCAGATTCCATCCGTTATAATACAAAACAATATATGTGGAAAATTATTCCCGCTCCAAAAGCAAGAGCTGGAAGTGCCTGAATCTCCAAGGGTTTTCCTTTGCTCTTGTTCTACAGCCAGTTCTTAAAAACTCTCACTAAAAAACTCTCCCTAGTAAACTCTACTCCAATCCCCAGAGGAATGATCCTGTTGGGGAATCTCTTTCTAGGAGAATGCAATGATGTAGGGAGGTCCCTGAGGCACCAGCAAAATACAATGGCAGGAACACAACACAGAGTTCTGACATGGCTGGAGATGTGCACAGGTGCAGTGACACAGGGCAAAGGAAGAGGACCAAACACACACAAACAAGGCTAAAAGAGAGTCACCCTGTTGAAGCTGAGTGCCTCAGCAAACTAGATGAAGAAAGAGGGAGGGGGTAGTTGCTGAGGTGGTTGTTTGTCCTTCATTCTTGAAGAGGACCTTGACATCAGGAAGCTGATGCCATGACCTGCAAGTGAATTAGATTTAAGTGAGGCAGGGCTGTGCAAAGTCAGCAGCCTCACCCCTTCTCCTCCAGAGCCCGGTGGCAAGGTATAGATCAGGACAACTGGCGATGGCCCTGGATGCCAGAAGGGAGAAAGGGAGGGACGGAGGGAGGAAGGGAGGGAGGAAGGAAGGGAGGGAGGAAGGAAGGAAGGAAGGAAGGAGTCTCACTTATCAGAGCTAGAGGTAACCAAGGGAAGAGTTAAAATTCCAGTGGGATGGGGGGGGAGTGGTCACAAAGAAAGAAGGAAGTGGGAGGAGTGAAAGAGGGTTGGAAGGGCTGCTGTCAGTGCATTTTATCTTTAAATGGCATATATAATCATATCTAAATTTGCATTAGTTTAAAACTTTTTTTTTCCTTCTGAGTTCGGTATGTTTGGGGGGGCTGGGTTTTTTTTTTTTTTTCCTATTCAGAAGGATTCAACTGACAGTTAATTTCACTAAAGCTTGCTTGGAAAAAGGATGAAAAAAGGTGGATTACACCCAAATTATGGTGTCCTTCAAAACAGGAATCACAATTCACACTGGTCATTGCTCACACATTCTGATCTAGTACACAAGTTCACAATTATACATCCAATGCTGACTCGAATAATTCCCGAAAAAGCTGCCACCAGAAAGCGAGAAAAAAACTGTTTTCAGTTTCAACTTTTTTTTTTCTTCTGCTCTCAAGTATGTAAACACACTGTAACTGGCCTGGAAATGATGTGCTTCATCCCGAGCAGTCAGTTACTGCATGGCTGCTCACTGTCCTAACTTCACTAACGTAAGGAGGTCAGCTGGTCAGTCAGCAATAGCTAAGAAACAACAGCACCTCTGGGAAGAGGGAAAGACGCCTTTCCCTGCCCTGGATGGGTTTGGCATTAAAATATATTTGAAAATATATCTAAAAGGAAGATGAAATCCAGTGCAAACCAACACAGGCATAAATCTCTCTACAGTTGTTGAAATGACCTAAATCACAGTGGGTTTTGTATCGTAATCTAAGGCGAAGTCATTGGAACCAATATGAAAGCCCAGGACATTTGGACTGGGAGAAAGGATACAAAGCCAGCAGGGATTACAACATTTTTGGTCTAACCCAGAATTGAACAGAGCCACTAGGGAAGACCAGAAAGGCCCATATAACACCAGGGCCTAACAGGACAGCTTTTCAACCTCATTCCCTTAAGCCAAATGAAAGCAGCAGCAGAAAGTGAGTATCTGAGGGGTGGGGGTGGGGTGGGGAAGAAAGGAAGTCTTCCTTCACCCTCAAATCCCTCTTGCTCTAGAATGCCCAGTATTTCAAAACAGGCCTTTCTTGCTTTGTTTGAAGACTCTCTCTTAAGCCAGGCTTGAAGTTAACACCCTTTTTAAAATCATTGCTAAGAATATTCATATTCATTAAAAAGAAAATGAATGTATTTAAAATGGACAAGCAGACAAACACTGTCAGGTACTCAAATGAATGTCTCATTAAAAACCAAATAATTGTTTGTTTTTGAAACGTCCTTTCCTTTCTTTTTGGCTACGTGAATTCCAGCCAGTTATCTCAGTTTGTAATGAAGAGAAGCATTCTACATGCAGGCAGACAGCAAGTATGTATGCTCTGCAGAGTTTAACAGAGGGTGCCTGGGCACATGGAGTCAGAAGACAGGGGTCTAGCCTTGGCTCTAACCCAAACTCCTGAATGGAGAGATATAGCATTACGTCCCGGGCTTTGTAATAATAACCTCTGCCCTACCCACCACTCACCTCTTTGATGAGATCAATCCATCAACAAGCACTCATTAAGTGTCTACTATGTGCCAGACAAAGGAGATACAAAAGACAAACAATGAAAACAATCCCTCTCTAAAGGCAAACAACCTGCACGTTTAGAAGTATAAGCAGAAAAAATACAGAGAACAAATACAGAAAAAGTGTTAGTTGGGGCAGGTCATAAAACACTGGAAAAACACTGTGCAAAATTTAAAATGCTATACAAACAAAAGAGGTTATTAAGTTGTACCACTGCCAGCAATTTCTTCAATAAACCAGGATATTTTTTGTGCCCTTTCTAATTATAAAAGGCAGAAGGATAGAAATCTCGCATACGAATAAAATGATCTTGGTGCCCAAGTTTAAAAATGATGGAGATTTGGTTGAGGTGCAATTACAAATAATAATCACATTAAGTTCCTATGTGATGGCTGTTTCTAGCAATGACCAGTGTTCCATTGGTATACAATGTCTTGGAGCAACTGCTATGCCAGCATTACTATCCTTTGAAACTAGCTAATACCAAAGTTCTGAAAATTACTCTTCAGCGAGGAAGATGTAGCCCAACTCCACCTCCCAGGCGACAAAATGTACAATTTCAATGACCTATGATAAAACTGCATGGAAATCTGGAAGACCAGTCCCTTTAAAAAATGGCCAACATTTTTAGTTCTTTTTTTTCTTTTTTGTAAAGAAACTACCAATAATAGTGGCCTTTTTCATTACCAGGTGATGTTGCAGAACTATATTGATCCAAGGGAATGGTTTAAATTTGTTTTTAGTCATTTTTTTTGATAAACAGGTCTGTTTTAAAACCATGATGTCCAAGTCACTTTTTAATATCAATGTCGACATTGAAAAACTAATGACAAGCTTCATTCAAGAAGGCCAATGTACACACAGGGCACACACAGAGTGCTCAGGGGGGCCTGATGGAGTGGTTTTCCTGCTGGAATTCACTAACAACAGCCTTCATCCTTGAAGCCGAGGTGGCAACCACCTGAGTGACATGAATTACTTACTGTAAGGCAAGGTAAAAGGGAAGTCAGAAACATGAGACCTCCACCTGGGATGAATTTACCTTTACAGAGAATTTGTTCTAAGAGTAGCAGAGGAGACAGTGTGGGTGGAAAGCGTACTCAGAACAATGGGTCAAATGCTATCCTTCTGTTACTCAGGCATGCCTCTTACCGACCTCAGTCCAAATATTCCATTGAGAATAGATGTGTGTAGGTGGAAAATCTTACATGAAGGGCTTACACCCTCAGGACTGCTATTAAAAAAAAATGGGCACATGATGTACTTAAAACGAACAAGCAGGCAAACACTGTCAGGTATTCAGACGAGTGCCTTGTTAAAAACCAAATAATCACTGGTATTTTAAATGTCCACATGAGGAACGGGTCAGTGATTACAAAGATAAAAATTAACATGATATTCACTAGGATTCAGAAAAGTCACAGTAAATCCTATCCTGGGCCTAAGTATCTCTTAGTGGCTTGTCCAGCAGTCTGGCATATTCTTCCATTCTCATCCTTCCATTAGTAGAGGAACCCAGATGTGGTGGAAAGACTCAAATCATTAAATACTTGGTATCAACATTCACCCAGATTCCCCAAGTTAGGAAGTTGAAAATGACTTAACAACAGATAGTATTTATTCAAAGAGTCCTCCATCTATATTGATCATCTACAGACTGAGTCCTATTTCTAACAGACTCCACAGTACTACATGAATCCTTGGTGTTAGTGCCAACCACCACCAACTTTCATGGCTCCTAAAAAATCCAAGGACAAGAGAGAGACTGAATCTGTGATTTCACTGACATTGGGAACTATTGATAAGTGAAGTCCCTCTAACAATACAGACCTCCACTTTATCTGCAACTTAAAACCTTAAGAAGTTGTCTAGGACAGGTAAACTGACTTACTCAATGTCACAAAGCTAATATCTATATCTATATATCTATAGATATAGATATATATATATATATCTATATATATATGTATATCAGCAGTGTAACTCAAAGCCAGGTCCTCCTGACTCTATAAAGCCAGTTCTCCAACCAAAAACTCAAGTCTTTCTCAAAGAGAATATTCACTTTTATGTGTCCCCTTCTCCAATTTCTACCACTGACACTACTCCCACAGGGCCCTTTTCCCAAGTACAACAACATCACTACCTTTCAGTGTGAGAAGAAATATTGGGGACCATACAGTCCAACGACATCTTTTTCCAGAAGAGGAAAAAAGAGGCAAAGAAAGACTATTACTCAAGGCCTTAGAGCCTCTTTTAGTGAAAAGGGCACCATTAGAACCCAGGTCTCTTGACTCCCCGTTCAGTATTCTTTCCAATTCAATTTGACAAATATTGATTAAATATCTACTGTATATAAAGCACTACATCACACACCTTCTCTAACTCAAGTCAACAAACAGTTATTAGGAACCTACTATGTGCCAGACACTGTGCTAAGCCCTGGAGATACAAAGAAAGACCACACACAAAAAAACCCTCTCAAGGAGTTCACAGTTTAAGGAGGGGGAGGCAACATATAAATAATTACGTGCAAATAAGACACTGACAAGTCAAATTAGAGATAATCACACAGCATACAGAGGAGAAGGTGGGAATTTAGCTAAGCCTTGAAGGAAGCCAGGGAAGCCAAGAGGTGAAAATGAGAAGGCAGAGAATTCCAGGCCTGGGGCACAGCCAGTGCAAATGCCCAGAGTCAGGAGATGGAAAGCCTCGTGCGAGCAACAGCAGGAAGACCGTGTCCTATTTCTAGGTCTAACCACCCTCTTTCGAAGCTGCCATACTAATGGTTTTTGTCTGCCATCATCTGTGGACGTTGGCCATCCTCAGATCATTTTCATCGTCCTTCAGTCCATTGTTCTCCAGCTCTTCTATGCTCTTCCTGAGATGCAAGTAACCCAAAATGTCCAATTAGAAATTAAATTGAAATGTTACTTTAGAAACCGTAGAACAAACGCGCAATACTTGTGGATGAATTTGTTCTCATGCCTACTATATTTCATTTTGGAACTGTTGAGTAAAGAAACAAATTAAAAAGTTATATTACATTTTATGGCATGGAAAGTTGCCATCAGCTCCCCATTATTCACAATGATGTGAGGGACAAGAGCACGAACAATCCAAACATTACAATGCGGTCATGGTAGTTTTTTTGCTATCTCATTGGAAAAGACTAGGAATTAGGGTTCCAAAAATTTGAGTTCACTAGATATTGTTTCAGGTGGTTTCCCTCATTCTTCTCTTATGCTATCTCTCGAAGACCTACAGAAAATAGGAAATTAAAGGATATGATCTAACAAAAAACCCTATGAGGTAGAGATCTAACTGTCCTTCATTTTGCCCCACCCCCCCAAAAAAAGAAAACCACAATAGGAATAATAAACAAGTCTTTAAAAACCTAAGGGGTTGTCCTGACTCTCAATAGGTTAATCAACTGAACATCTATACTAGGGGCATAAGAAATGTCCATTTCTACAGTTATCCATTTGGTAGAGGAATGAACAACAAAGGTCAACTTAGTTATTAACTTTTCCTGGAGTTTCTTGGCAGATATCAGCTAAAAGACAGCGGTGCCAAGTTGTAGAGGATGGCAGGAGTAGAGCTTTGATGCCCTGTTGGAGAAGGGAAATGCTCTAGCTCTCTGGAGATCTCGTCGTGGGCACACCCACGATAGTTTGGCTAATTCTTCCTCCCTGTGTCCTACAACACAAGGGCCACTCTTATTCCCAACTCCTTCGCTGCTGGCGCTGTTCCTCTTAGGAAGCCTTGAGGGTTCCAGGCTTGTGTCAGGCCAAATGAATGCACAAAAAATATGTTTTAAAACAGAAAGAGCAAGTTCTACTGCAGTGCACAAGGTGGTCAGTTATATTTTTACTAATTCATCCAAGTCAAAGAGGAAATGATGCCTTTAAAAAAATTCTAATCTGCTGAGTAAAGCAAAGATAGAATGACTTAAGAGACTGAAACATCTTTGATCAAACTGTTGATTGATAAGATTGAAATACCAATGAATTAATGAGCACTTATAACTAGTCTACTTTGTGCCAAGTATGGCACCAATAAGGCTTGAATTTCACCCCTCAAGGAGCTGACATTCTCCTGGCAGAACACAACATGTTCACAGATAAACACATACAGGACGCATACAAAATAAACACAAAAGTGAGGCTGGTAAGGGGATGGTGACGGACACTAACAACTGCAAAGGAGGTGAAGGAGGTAGCCACTTAACTGAACACAGAAAGGAATTCCAAGGAACAGCTGAGGAAGAGAAGCAACCAGGCATGGGGGACCACCTGTCTGATGGAGGGGGAAGATGAAATTCCATGCATCTGCCTGGAATCTGCAGGGTGTAAAAGAGAGTAATGTATAACGAGCTTGGAAAGGTAGGCTAGAGCCTATCTAGAAAGACTCTAAAATCAACATTCGTATTTCATCCTAGACACAATGGGGAGCTTCTTGAGCAAGAAACATGGTCAGACCTGCATTTGAGGAATGTCAGTTTGGCAGCTGGGTAACGGACAGATTGGAAAAAGGAAAGATTGGGTTTAGGGACACTAATTAGGAAGCTACTGATGAGAGGCAACAAGAATGGTTTATAAAAGAGCAAACAACTAAAGAAGAAGAAAAATTATTTTCCAAAAAAGAATCAAATAAGACTATTGTATACACTCCTTAGGATAGGAATCCTGTCTGATTTATCGTTGTATCTCCCTCAGAACCTAATGTAATATATTGCAGAGAACAGGTAATGAAAGTCTATTTTATTATTAACTTTAATTTTTTTTCAAATTTTACTTACAAAGTAGCAATAAATACATTCTAAAATGCATTTAAAATAGCTTTAGGATACTTTAAATATGTCTCTTGCTCAAACTGAAAAATAAAATTTATATCCACACCTAACTGATGAAAACAGAAAATTCCAAGATTTCACATCTGTACAGTAATTTTACTCAGGGTAATTTTTACTTTTGTCTTTGACTTTCCTAGAATTTCTGGGGCAGGGGGAGAGGGGAGAATTGGAGACCTATGACTAGCTAATGCCAACAGAATGAATGCCCTGGCACATGGCACTTTACTGGAAAAGCCTCAAGAACCAGCTTAGCTGCATTACAAACCATCAAGTTGGGCACAGAGTGATAAAGTTTTGGTCAGAACCAAATTTTTTTTGGGGGGGTGGGGGGCAAGGCAATCAGGATTAAGTGACTTGCTCAGGGTCACACAGCTAGTAAGTGTCAAGTGTCTGAGGCCGATCTGAATTCAGGTCCTTCTGATTCCAGGACAGGTGCTCTATCTGTTGTACCACCTAGCTGCCCCAGAACCATTTGTTTTTAATTTTTAAATTTCTTTACTTTTAATTTATGAAATAAAAAAAGCATTTCCAAAACACAGTAGAATAAAAAAAGATGATTGCATATATCGCAAATCTATTATGTACAATTTCCTATTACTTTTAAATATAAATATATATATCATGTAATGTTTTTTCTTTTCTTCCCTCCCTACCCTCACCCTAGAGATGGCTACCATTCTTGAAGACCACTCGAGCTGTAGAAGGAAAATATCCACACTGATGAAATCAAAGATCCTTGAAGTAGATATATTGAACTAAATACCTGGTTAAGAACAGGAGCTCCTCACAAGAGATATTTGTGAGGTGCCTGGCACACAGTAGGCACTTAATAAATGCTTGTTCCTGGGGCAGCTAGGTGGTGCAGTGGATAGAGCACCAGCCCTGAAGTCAGGAGGACCTGAGTTCAAATCTGGCCTCTGACCAAACACTTAACACTTACTAGCTATGTGACTCTGGGCAAGTCACTTAACCCCAATCACCTAAATAAATAAGTAAGTAAATAAATAAGTAAGTAAGTAAATAAATAAATAAATAGATGCTTGTTCCCTTACCCTCCTCTAATCCTCTTCCACTGTTGCCAAGTGTCTGAACTACAGAATATAGCTTTTCTTACAATGGAATAAATTAATTCAGGCAGCAAACATATTTGAGAGGAGAATCACGAAAATACTCTTCCTTTTCTTTAGACATAAATATCACTTTTAGAGTGGTTAGGCTAACCCAAACCATACTTACTGTTTGTTCAATTATAGGTCTCAGAGAAGACATATGACATGTTGATTTTGAAAATTGCTGATAGATACATAAGATCATCATAAAAGAATCTGAGGAAGGTCTTTCATACAGTCACATGCTTAGTTTGGTTTTCTGATACCGTTTGGGGTTATGCATCATAAAACTGGGCTGAAAGACAATATCCTAATTGTCCAGCCATAGACTAAAATAATTATAATAATATTAATAATGATATAGTACTCTCTAAATGGTTACACAGCATCCTTTCTCAGAATTGCCTGAGGCATCCTTACAAATTCATGTTCACAACATCTTGGTAAATCAGAAAAGGAAATTTGGAGATTTGGAAGGAGAAATGGAAACAGAGTGAGGTTATGTGACCAGCCCGTGTCACATGGTGGATTAGTGGAACCTATACCAATTCTATTAACTCTTTGCTTACTTGTCCCAAGCAAAAGAAAAATGCTGTTAAGACTGCTTTAAGATATGGTAAGTACTCTAAAGCGATTACTGTATACTGCACCGAAAAGCAAAGTCAAGTATCATAAAGAACACAACTTTACAAATACAGCATCAGTTAAAGCAATGTATTGCCATTAAGATGGACTCTATTGCCTTGTGCCCTCTCCTCACAGACTTACTCAATTGAGCATTTATCGAATGCCTGCTCTATCTTACTGTTGTAGTTGTTCAGGCATTTCAGTTGTGTCCGACCCTTTGTGACCCTATTTAGGGTTTTCGTGGTAAAGGTACTGGAGTGGTTTGCCATTGTCTGAGCCAATGGACCTATTTTGTCAGGCTATATACCAGGCACTGTGCTGGGAATACAAATACAAAACTGAAAGTCCCTGCCCTCAACAAGCTTCCACTCTTGGAATGAGGGGGGGTACAAAGTGCCTAAGAAAGATGCAACATAGTCACAGTCAAATAAATACAGTATAAAACAACACAAATATATTTTCCAGAATTTTCATTAGAATTACTAAAATGTTACCCTTTTAAATGGAGTACTAATACATAACAAAAGCAAAGTTTAAAATATAGCCTAGATTTTTCTAATGTATTCCTCTTTTACATATTATTGGGGGGAGGGTGTTGCACGATATTAGAAATAACACAAACTCTGTCCTGTTCTTTTCTTATCCTCCAATATAAACAATTTCAGTCATTAGTCCTCATTTTGCTCTCATCACCTGTAACAAGAGAGGAAGGGTCAGGAAGCCTTAATAACTTTTCCTCTCGTATCTTCCAAAACCATTTGCACAGACATTTCCAAATTCTATATTACTAACATGATGTCCTCAATTGATTCCTTCTGAACATGCGAATGGAACTTTCTAGATACTATACTCATAAAAAACAAAAGTTTTCATAAAGAAAAGTTGCCTTCAATTTGCTTTCTGATTAAGTGATCTTTAAAGGCAATGGTTAAAGTGGTACTGGGTTCATGCTATCATATCTTACTTAGATATCTGGTTTTCTTTGTTGATCTTAGACTTAATATATTTTTCCTACAGTTTAAAAAAAAAGCCATAGCTACAACAAGAAATCTAGCTCTACTCAAGTATTCATGTTATTGTACTTTATGGTATATCCACTATTTCTGCCATTACTAGGTACTATTTGGTTAATTCCCTTTAAGACAAATATCTTCTCATCCTTTCCGAGTTTAGCTTTAGAGATTTTTTTAAATCTCCTTTTCATGTCTATGATACATATTAAGAGTCTCTTATGTCTAAAAAAAAGTGCTAAAATGGTGAGTTTGGGCCATTTTTGGCCACTTAAGAGTACCTAGTCAGGGGTCCCCGAGAGATCAGGATGCATTACAAGACGGTGGTGCAATTAACTGCCAGGCTATTCCACTCTATTGGACTCCCTTAATCCCAAACCTCCCTATTGCAGACATAAACTAATGGAAAGTTTCTATCCCCCCGTTTATGCAAAAAGAGAGTCTCAGACCCAGAAGCAACTAGAAAATTACTTGAAATATTCTGTCTCTGACTTTCTGGGTCTCTCTTTCTCTCCCCTACTCTCTTGTCTCTGTCTGATTCTCTCATTCCCTCTCCCCTCCTCACATGCCCTGCCACACCACTTCCTAAATAATTTTGACAAATCCCACAGCAGCGTTAGCAAAGTTAACCATTCACTATTTAGGAATCATAAGATGGGAAAGGGGGGG
>NW_020945064.1:8258936-8283443 GCF_900497805.2 Vombatus ursinus
AAGTTAACCATTCACTATTTAGGAATCATAAGATGGGAAAGGGGGGGAGGTCAAGGAAGATGTCCAACGCTAGTGAAAGGAAAAATTTTATTTTAAAATTGATTTTAAAAAAAGACAACTTAGGTCTGAAGACAAGAGGATAGCTATCAGTTCCAATGACTCAGAAAGCTGTGTTCAATCACAAGACAGATGTTTTAAGACCATCTGTCCATTATTATGAAGGGAATATGATTTTTTTTTGCAATAGAGGCAAAAGTTATAAACCCACTCAAAATAACATGTTTCGTTTCTTTGAAATTAAGTAAATGAGACCAACAAATCCATTCCCTGTAACAAGAGACTAAGATTTATTTTCCCAAATGAATGTATTACTTCTAGTCTCCTGATAGAACAATGTTCAAAGGAGGAGGGGAGAGCACTGGATACAAGAAGGAAGCTTGGTTTTACAGTTCAGGGGTACACCAATTACTAGGATGCCTATGCTACTGATGAAGAAACTGAGGCTCAGAAATACAAAACACTTTGTCTAGGATTACAAATAGAGGAATGTTTTTAACCTAAATCTTCTGACTCGTTATCTTCCCCCACAAACATTCCCTTCTTTCTACCTTCCCAATTACTGTTGAAGGCACCAACACCCTCCCAGTTACATTGGCTCACAACCTTGGTGCCATGTTCAACTCCTTATTCTCTCCCCACCACCCCCACATCCAGTCGGTTGCCAAATCCTGCTTTTTCCAGCCCGTGTGATGTCTCTTCTCTCCCCTGACACTGCCATGACCCTGGTGCAGGTCGGTTAAACTGCAATATTCATCCAGTTGGTCTTTTGCCTCAGGTCTCTTCCCACTCCATGCTCTCCTGCGTTTAGCTATCAACCCTACTGACTGTGTCACCTCCCTATTCAATAAGCTCCAGTTGCTCCCTATTACCTCTGGGATCAAATATAAAATCCTGGTTTGCTTTTAAAGCCCTTCCTTCATAACCTTTCCATTTTTTTACTCCTTACTCCCCTCCACACACTCTGTGATCCAATAACTCCGTCACCTGCTGTCACTCACAAACAACACGCCGCCTCCTGACTTCGGCCACTTTCACTGGGGACAACCCTATGCCTGGATGCTATTCCTCCTCATCTCCTCCTTCAAGTCTCAGCTAAAATGCCGTCACCTTAAAGACATCTTACCTGTGGTGCCCCTTTATGCTACTGCTTTCTCTCTTCAATTATCTCCAATTGATGCTGTATCTATCTTATCTGTACAGAGTTATGTACATGCTGCTTCCTCAGTGAGGTTATGAGCTCCCTGAGGGCAGGGGCGCTCTTCACTTTTCTTTGCATCCCCAGCACTCAGCACGGTGCCTGGAACACAGTAAGGCTTGTTGGCATGTTGCCTTGGGAGCTACCTTTCTGTGAGTCAGAATGGCAATTAGTAAGGATCACACTGTAACAGAGATTGATTCAAGTTTAAAGCCTCAGGATGAACAAGGATTGTGAGGTCAAAATGATGGTAACTATTAATGATACCTGATCACGTCTGAAAGTTTATGAAAGGCTTTAAGTACATTATAACATTTGAAATGAGACTATTAGGCCACGGGAGAGATGGTGAACATAAAATGTTGGGCTCAAGATGTCAACAAGACTTAGGAACCTGGAGCAGTGAAGTCAGGGTCAGAGGACAACGTATGCATGCCAGAAAAAGAAATGCATACAAGACAGCAATTACAACCAGAAGGGACTGCCCCCCTACACACACACACACAAGCGGGTCCCTTGCAGCTGGGTGGACCCTACAAGGGCAGCCAAGCAGCTATTGTGGTTTGCATGCTTTCAGATCTATCCTGAAAGGTGTCAAATAAACCCTGGCTCTCATGTGTTTATTTCAGAGCTCTCTGGCTCACTCTATGTAAGAGCAAGGAAATGAGGATGCCAAAGCCCACTGACACACTTCTTTAAGCCAGTGAAATCAAGACGTTCAGTCTTACCTTTCTCTTCGAGAAAATGACTACAAATTTTGGGGTTTGTAGTTGTTGCTCATATCTATCCTGCTACTGCAACTACACTAAACTCTAAGCTGTAGCAAGTCTCAACCACAGACATTTTTTCTACATAACTATCAACTCCATCTTTTTAATGAACCTTATTTGAGAAGGTTAAGGTACCAATGCTAATGTGTCTTTTAAGAGGAAACTATTGACAATTGAATCTAACCTCCCTAAGGACGAGTACGTGGAGAACAAATGTGGCAGTAGATACGATTCTAAGTACAGGTAGAGGTGAAACAAAATCATTTTGACAATATTTTAGCAATTTTTAAAACCAGAAATGGGTGGCAGAAATGGGCTTAAAGTTAACTTCCTGAGTAATATTCAACATCCACAGCACAATGAGAAATGATGATCCTGATCTTAAAACATTGAAAGAACCTGAAGTTGCTTTTGAATCCTAAGAAAAACCTTAACATGTTCAGCGGTTTTTGTCACTTATAGAGAGATATCATTATTAGCTAGAATATATGATCAACTGCAATTCCCTTTCTGTCCTCAAGGAGCTTCCAATAGAATTGGGAAGGAAGACCAAAAGAAAAACAAATCAGAATAAATTAGGCCATGTTTCCTATGTGAATCTGCAGGAATCTGAATCACATGCTATCTCCCAGCACAGACTGCAGTCTCTGGTACTTCTGAAGCTCCTTCTTAGAGGGATGTCACTATTCTATTTGTTTCTAGTGGTTCAGACAGCTGGGAATCCTGGAAGCTGTATTACCGTTCGGTGCATATGTCCCCACCTTGTCGGCAGGGATATCACAAGATACTCTGTCTGATGCTAGGCAGAAATAAAAATGGACTATGTCTGATAGTCTCCTGATTTAGCGGAAGATATTTTCTTCCAGACAAGTACAATGCTGCTCAACAACCCCCAGGAGGAGGCAGAAGGAGGAAAGGGGAGATGGTAGGTGGGTTCAAAGAGGTGAGGCAGAATCCTGGTGGTAGTACATGCACCTGGGTAGAGAAACACTTGAGGTTGTTCTCATTGAACAACACCTGAGAGGAGGCCAAGGAGGGGAGGTAAATCCCAAAAGTCAATCCAGTTGAGGAAGCCACAGGCAGGATGGAGTAACCAGGAGGGAGGTAAGGCTATGAGGCAGCTGTACCAGATGGGGTGACATAGAAAGGACTGATCAGGTGGTGGACAAATTAGGCAAACCCAGGAGGACAAAGTGGCCACAATGGTATGGAATGGGGGTGGGGAATCTGCGGCCTCGAGGCCACATGCAGCCTTCTAGGTCCTTGGCCTTTTGACTGAGTCTAAGTTTTACAGAACAAAGACCCAGAAGGCCACACATGTGGTCTCAAGGCCACAGGTTCCCCAGCCCTGGTATAGAACATTCTTGTGGAGCCCACAGAAGACAGGGACATGGTGGGATGGGGCCTGAGGGAAAGCGTCTTCCCAAGACTGGTGAAGAGGCAGCCCAGCCCTAGGTATGACTGGGCCAAAGACACCTAACTAAGGGTCACACAGCTACCTACTACTAGAACCCAGGCCTCCTGATGTCCACCGCAGTGCTGCTTCCCCTACAACCATCAATGAATCAACCAATCGTCCTAGTATGTATTACGCATTCATTACTAAGCCAGCCCTGTAACTGATGCTGGGGATACTAACACAACGAATGAACTTATCTTATTCCCAAGAAGCTGACGTTCTAAACATGCAACCTCCGAAGACATGTGATCTTATTTTATCTGGCTTCACCAAATACATCCATCCACAACTTTAGGAGGAAATACTATTGCAAGGTTGCAAGGTAGCCTCCTTTGGAATTCAATTCATCAAGGCCCACGCTGGACATTGTGCTAGGCCTGGGGACATGCAGACAAAAATGACGATGAAACTAGGGAGGTACATTAAGGTGACCTGGGAGAACCTTACAGGCAATATTCATTCTACATACCACCCTCTAAAGTGCTAGACCAAAATGCTTTGGAAAATCCAAACCAAACCCATTTCTCCTACGATGAAGACAAAAATGAGAAGAATGTTTTCAGAGGACATTATAATTATCTGTAGTACTTATCTGTAGAAATAAAAGGCATGCCTATCATCTGCTTTTGCTTCCAGCTTACATTTAACCTAGACATGGTCCATAATGTCTATTCTCAGGTTCCTTCAATGTTCCCAGGCTAACAAGTAGAGGAACTCAGGAAATATAAACCAGAGATCCGTGGTTAATGACAGAAATCTAATGAAAAATGCCAGTTTGGGGCTATTATGGTTGGCGTGGGTAGGATAAAACATAGGTGATTATTGTATTTAAACCATATGCCCCTTCAAAAGAAGGGCAACATGGTGGAAAACTCCTGAAAGGGATTGGATGGGCTTACTTCTTGTGTGCTACTGATTATACCCATCTTTCATTATACTTCAAATGCTTTATAAGTTGCTTCTCCTTGACCAACATTTGTCCCATCACCTTTGGAGGATCAAGGCATGCCTGGTTTACCAGCTGTGTGTCATTTAAAAGAAATGAAAGATAAAGGATCTAGACTGGGTGCCAAAACGAAACCCAAGCTGCCAAGTGAAAAAGCCATGATACAACCACAAGAGTTCAACAGCAAGAATGCAACAGTAATGATCATGTGTCTATGATGTATTCACAGAATCCCACTTCAGTGGTGTACAAATGGGGGACTGAGAAAGTCTGGTGTTCTCAGGGATGGAACAACTCTTCCTTTAATTACCTAGAAATCCTCTTAAATCATATGCCCCTCAAAAGAAGGGAAGCTGGTTGGAAAACTCCTAAAACAGATTTTTTCCCCCCTGAACTTTCATCTGTCCTTTCAAAACTACTGTTCCTGGCCTGCTGTATCAGGTAGACAGAAGCAGAAGGATGTTACATGACATAACTGAGAATGCTGATGTAAACTGAACATATCCAAGAGAACTGAGAGTTATTTAGCTGTGAATATACTTGACGCAAATGAAACACAAACCTGCCAGCTCTTATTTTCATAGCAAAAAATCATGAAAAAATCTTTAGAAAATTATAGTTGTAACATTAAGTACATTTGCTTCTTCATATCTTCCATCAGAGCGCTGGATATAATTTTTCTTTCTGTCATTAGATTTCAAGAAGGAACTTCAGAGGTGGTCAATTAGCACTACACCCTCATTTCATACATGAGACAAGAGAAGTAAAGGGATGTGACCGCTGGATTCTAGCTCAGAACCTTTGGCCCCAATCTAGTGCTTTTATGAATTCATCCACTTTTCAAAAAAAATCTTAATTTGTCTATTTTTGTTTTTAAATCATCTTTATAAATCTTCCCCTGTTATCTTTCCCTCTCACCCCTCCCAAAAGCCATTCATAGAACAAAGAATTTTTATTAATTTAATTTTAAGTAGAAATATAAGACAAAATACCTTTCATCTAGGAGTTATTCAACTCTGTACAGGAGAGAAATGAACTAACAGCGCTGAGATATGGAAGTCTCAACATTCTGACAGCCTTTTAGTTATCACCATTAGGAATACCTCATATAATAATGGATGGGGGCATGGGGAATAGAACCATTGTCAGTACCAAGTAGGTGATCTTGCTAAGGGCAGCGAGATGGTGCAGCAGATAGAGTGCCAGGCCTGAAATCTGGAAGACTCATCTTCCTGAGTTCAAATCTGGCCTTAGATACTTAACTGGCTGCACGATCCTAGGCAAATCACTTAACCCTGATTGCTTCAGTTCCTCATCTGTAAAGTGAGGGGGAGAAGGAAATGGCAAACCACTCCAGCATCTCTGCCAAGAAAACCTCAGGTGGGGTCACAAAGAGTCAGATATGACTGACACAACTGAATAACAACAAAAGTAGCCTTGATGCTTATTGAAACAGCCCAAGTCAGTGCTGTCTATCTAGAATATGAGAGCTTTTAACCCTGATACTGGAAACTTCCCACAGAAAGAGGGAAAAAAAAAATACTAATTTCCTCTAGTGCCAAGACCAGCATAAGGTGCATGTTCCTATAAATGCTTCTCCAGACATTTTACTAAAATAGCAAGGAGGGCTTGGTTGAGAAAATCATGCATACAACTCTCAAGCAGGGGGCTCTGACAGAACAGCAGAGACAGCAGAGGGGGCACTTCAGAGGGCTTGACAAAAACAATGGAAACAGTATGAACAAATAAAAATTACAGAGGCAGATGTGAATTCTATGCAGAGGTATAGAATATTGCATACATTTTCTGATTTTTTTTTTCAATATATTGATCAGTCTTGCTTATTTTTTTTTCTTTTTTTTTTTCTTAAAATAATTAGTCTTGGTCATATGGGATGATTCCCTTAGATGGGAGAGGGGTGAAGGAGACAGGGAAATTTCAGCATTTGAAAAATAAGGTATACAAAGAAAAATCTGTTAAATTTGCTTTATCAGCAAATATAAGTGAATCACAAGGAAACTTCGCCAATTGTCCACCAAATTGGGGGCAAAGTTATTGGCTTTTACAAGGCATATAATTACCAACCAGAGGGTGAGGTGGAAATGTAATAGTATGATTACAATTATGCAGAAGAAAAATAATCTTAAATTCTGTCCTCAAAATTTAAAGGGAGAAAGAGGCACAAATAGGCAAAGGATGGAAATACAGGAGCCAATATGTTACATTTAATTTCCCCATGCTGTTCTTTAGGTCCAGGCAATACTCAGTGGGGGCCACACAAACACTCTTCCAAACAGAAGACGCTGTAAGTAAGAAACACTGTAGAAAAGGTATCACTTATTACACACTGTAGCTGTAAATTTGGGGGCACTGGCAATGACCATGCCTGACCTTTGTTCTGTGTTTTTTGTCACCAAGGCTTTCCTTTAGACAAGCCAATGATATACCCCATTCCAATTTAAACAAATTAGATCCTCATTCTGTCTGAATGGGAATGGACACAGAGCGTGTTTCTCTGACAAAGAGAAAGTTCTAACCTTTTCAAAATTTTATCTAAGACACACAAAAATCTAAACAATTTTGTCACCCCTGTCAACTGTCAACAACATTCAACCACTAGAAATATGGTTTTTTTTCAAACCGATATGTTCCAAGGCTGTATTGTGTAATGAATGTATCTCTGACTTGGGTGGGGCAGCAATCTTAGGCTGTTATCAGCAACATTGTGCCGTGATGGACTAGGATAGACTGAGCTCTTCTCAGCAATACAATGATCAAAGACAATTCCAAAAGATTCATGATGGAAAAAGCTATCCACATCTAGAGAAAGAACTATGGAGTCTGAATGCAGATGGAGGCATGCTATTTTCACTTTTTTTTTTTTTATTTCTTGTGGTTTTCCACTTTTGTTCTGATTCTTCTTTTATAACATGACTAAGGTGGAAAAATGTTTAACATGTATGTATAACCTGTATTAGATAGCTTGTCTGAGGGAGTAGGGAGAGGGAAAAATTTGGAACTCAAAATCTTATAAAAATGAATGTTGAAAACTAAAATAATGAATAAATAAACAAATCCATTGATTAATTTAATTTTAGGCTGTCATCATCTTACTGCAAGGATAGTTACTTCATCCTGATCTATATTGTCTGAAATTAATTATTGCAATTATTTAGAGGTCAAGGAATTCCAACTCCATTATTTTTCTTAACTTTAACCCTCCAAAAAACCGAATGACACCTCTTCATCACATTTTTTATTATGTTTGAATATGTAAATATGTTGATGGGAATAAGGAAATTCTGCTATGTCCATCCAAGTAATGTGGGGATCATCTCAAAGAAATGCATGTAACTTTGCTCATAACTGGGCAGTGTGATTCTACAAGGCCCCACCCAAATGAACACAAGACCAAAAACAATAGACTGAAGTGGTTAATGAATGGATTTTTTAAAACTTGGCACTACATATTCATGACATTTGTATCTACATCTGCTAAGTTCACATGAATCCATATTTATCACAACATCGTGAATTTTCTTTGCTTTCCAAAATCAGTCTTGCACATGAGTGTATACAGCATCTGGTTCAATCTCTAGTCTTTTATGAGGAATCTAATATAATCTGGATCATGCAAAATATCTCCTGAGGTATTTCCAGAGTTGAAAAAAAGCCTGCTGGGTAAACCAAGGCAGAGGTAAGTGTACTCTAAGTGAAATATTGTTTGACCAGAACGGCGTACCTCACCACAGCATGGAGAGATTCACAGTTACTATGCTGAAAATCAGCTACAGAAATGCACAAGGCTGCTTATGTATTCATACTGTCATTTAAGATTCAGAGTTATCAATATTTGCTATGGGATCTTTAACTGAACTGCTTCCTATCCTGGCATCCCTCTATCTCTATTCTTACCATCACCTCTGGCCAATTTCTGATGTTGAATGAGTGGATTTCCTCCTTGTTTAAAAAAGATGGGCAGTTCTCCTAGATTAGAGACAATTTTAAAGTGGGTTTTTTTTTTTAAGTTGGAGAAATAGAGAAAATTAAAAACTACCATTTTTTTTTTTTTGGCAATGGAAAAACACTGGAAACTTCCCCAATAAACAAAAGAGGTAAAGAAAGGATGCTAATGCCCCACCCCCCACTATTTGACATAATTCTATAAATTCTAGGGATGTAAATAAAAGATAAAGGAATCAAAACAGCAGTTAAGGAGGAAATTGCTACTTGGAGATAACATGATAATTTACTTAGAAAACCCCAGAGAATCTGGAAAAGAACTGAGACAATAATTTAAGTAATGTAGTACTTCCAAAAATTCATCAGTATTTCCTTGCTGTAACAGCAACAAAAACCAGGAGAAAATGCTAAACAGAGAAATCTCATTCAAAATAACTAAAACTGCAAAAATTATCTCTGAATTAATCCATACATCTGAGACCTATGTAAATAAAATTACATATGAAGATTCTCATAAATATGGGAAAACTCATATGAAATGATGTCATTTGAATCAAGTAGAACTAGGATAATATACAGAAATACTACAAAAACGTAATTAAAAAAATAAAATTGAATGGTGCATTATTATAATGACCAGCGTCAACCTAGTGAAACAATGAGGAAAGCACCTTCCTCCTTTCCTTGGAGAAGTGGGGGACTATGGATACAGAATGTTTCATACACTGTCAGAAAGTTGATGTGTCTGTTGGTTTTGTTTCACTGTTTTTTTCATTTCTCACAAGGAATTGCTGACTATATATAGGATATAGGCTGTCATGGCTGTGATATAAAAGCAAAAGGCTGTAACAACAAAACGCTTTTTAAAGACAATGAGGATTTTTCTCTTACACAACGAAAATCACAGAATCTCAGAGCTGGAGGGCCCAGTCAGGGGATTTCCACCCTGACCTTGAATACTCTTGTTAACAAGGATCGTAGATTTAGAGCTAGAAGGAGCCTGAGAGACTAGTCCATGGTTGACAATTTAGTCGACCATTTTAGCCCTCATTTTCAAGAAGAGGAAACTGAGGCACAGGGAGGATAAGGGACCTGCCCCAGTGGGAGGGTGGATAGAGTGCTGGACCTGGATTCAGAAAGACCTGAGTATGAAACCTGCCATGGATACGTATTAGCTGTGTGACCCTGGGCAAGTCACTTCACCCTCTTTGCCTCAGTTTCCCCATATGTAAAATGAGCTGGAGAAAATGGCAAACCCCTCCAGTATCTTTGCCGAGAAAACCCCAAATGGGGTCAGGAAGAGTCAGACATGGCTGAAATGGCTCAACAACAACAGCCCTGGGCAAATCCCCTAACCTTAACGGTCCCTGGTTTCCTCACTGGTGATACGGAGACATTGCTCTCTGGGAATCACACAGCACCATGCAAAGGCGAGTGATAACTCCACCACTCAGTCACCCTTCGGTCATGCTCTTTTCTGCGGCATCTCTTCTATTGTTATTTGATGCCTCAGGTGATGAGGGCTTATTGTCAGCTAGTCCACAAGCTCTTTGAGGGCAGACACATCACACCCAAGGTTTCCTTGTGTAACACCTTGAGGGAAAACACAGCTTTCAATGACCATTTTGCTGATCTAGTTTGATGAAGGGGGGTGTTAGAGTAAGCTTCTAGCGGCAGCTAGGTGGCAGTGGATAGAGCACTGGTCCTGAAATCAGGGGCCTCAGATACTTCCTAGCTAGCTGTATGACCTTGGGTAAGTCACTTAACCCCAACTGCCTTTAAAACAAACAAACAAACAAACAAACAAAAAGAAACCAAAGAGGGTGCTTCTTGTACTGGGTGATTATCTCTGATGCAGAGATAGAGAAAATGGTCTCTGGGGCACATAAGCTGGGCCTTCAGCTTCCTCTGCAGAGAGCTAATGGCACTCAGCCATTCAGATTCCTGGGTACAGAGTTTAGCTAATGCTCACTCTTGAAAAACACGTAGAAGAAACACTTATACACAAGAATTAGGGAAAGAAAAGTCCTCACTGTCAGACACACACACACACACATACCACGGCCCAACTGTTAGTCCAATTGAAGACAACGAGCATTTATGAAACACCTTGCTAAGTTCCCTCTGTGCCGAGAGATGGGGATACTAAGAGAGGCAAAAAACTGGCCTTGGGATTTAAGCTGAAATCTTGAAGGAAGCCAGAGAGGCCATGGCAGAAGTGATGAGAGACACTCAATGGATGGAAGCGAGTCAAGCTGAGGAAGCCTGCAAAGGTAGGAAGGAGCCAGGTTGTAAGAGGCCTGCCAGACTGATAAAACAGTCCAACTGAATCATCGATTCTGCAATGGATCAGAACGAGGGGTTCAAAGAGAGCTGGTGGTTCTGCTCATCTAACTTTTTTTTTCCTCCCTAGGGGCGGAAGGATGGGAGTTCTTCATATAATTCCTTTAACTAAAGCCTAATGGCTAATCCTGGACTGAACTCAAGAATCTTTTCAGTGCTTTAAAATCTCAAATCAAAACACTAAGTATTATACTGCAGTTATATATTTTCAACCTTTTATGTTGAAAAAGACAATTTATTAAGGGAATTTAAGGTCAAAACTTGAAACTTTTTTTTTAATGAAACTTATGAAATAATGGAATTTATTCTGAGAAAATTCAGCTTGTACTCTGTTTTTTGGCCAAAATCCATTACCCCATACAAATGGACAACTTCTTAACCTAAGATTGCTCATTTTTTCCCTCCTCAGATTGGCAATGAAGTGATTTTCACATGATTTATGTCACTGATTAAATCTTATGAATTACATTGTAAGAGGCATCAGAATCTGATTTTGCAGAACTACAATAGTGAACAAGTTACTAACCAGACTGATAAAAGAAAATGAAAATATAAAACCTTTTTCTATTAGAAGCTTAGTTTAAAAGTAATGACTTTTAATTTTTTCACAGTAGCTGAGCTTACATAAATGTTACAGAAGTAAATTAAGCATGTAAGGCTTATGAGTGGAGGAAAAATTCTTTTAGTAAAATAATCATTATTCCTATCTATCCTTACATCGTCAAACTTTACATGCAGAAACCTTTCATACCAATCACAAAGCAAAGATTTGTAAAATATGACCCACTCAGGAAAAAAAAGAAGGGTTGGTCAGTGAGAAGTCAGTTGCAGGATTCAACCAAGGTTCTCAGATTCCAAATCCAATATACCTTCCACCATAAAACATGTTTACATAAGGACTACTCGACAATAAAGAATGTTCAAGATTCTATTGGGCTGGATGCTATAGTACGTGCACAATCTACTTCTGAAGAGGTCTTTACCAAGAGGACAACTTTCATATCATCTTTAACAGTTCAAGTGTGGTTCTGTCTTCAGCTGGGATGATAGCTTTCCCAAGGGCCCCATTCCCACCAAGTCACATTTCACAGCTGGAAGGGGCCTGCCAAATAGAGGTCAACTAGTCAAACACCTTAAAAAAAAAAAAAAGACTGTTGCAGCTCAGATCCAGCAAGTTTAAATGGCTGGCCAATGAACATACAATCTGCTTTCTGGACCCAAGGTTCAGAATTCAGGTTTCCTATTTATTAGCTGTGTGACCTAGCAAAAGACACCGAAGATTTCCTCGTTTGAAAAAGGAGTAGACTGAATAACTATCTCTAAGGTCCCTTTCAACTCTAAATGCTGTGATCCCATGAATCCTAGGACCTTTTCTGCCTACTATGGCATTTCTGTATGATTGGGATGTTGGGAAGTAGGACAGCAGAAAGGATACCGGATTTAGACTTGGCATGATAAAATGGGACAGCTAGGTGTCACAATGGATAGAGGGCCAGGTCTGGCATCAGGAAGAATCCATCTGGCCTCAGACACTTACTAGCTGTGTAACCTTGGGCAAGTCACTTGATCCCGTTTGCCTCAGTTCCCCATCTATAAAATGAGCTGGAGAAGGAAATGGCAAACCACTCCAGTTGTTTTGCCAAGAAAACCCCAAATGGGGTCGGGTCACAAAGAGTCGGACACAACTGAAATGACTAAACAACAAAAACAATAGAATCATAAGATCTGGGCACCAAATCTTGTTTTGTTATTTTCTACCTGTGTCGACATGGCTAGTCCACTCTCTGAGTCTCAGTTTTCTCATGTATAACCTGAAAGATAGAGGCAGTGTGGACAGAAAGCTGCCCTGGGAATCGAGAAGAACTAGGTTTAAATCCTACCCCTGACACATGCTTGCTGTAGGACCCTGGGCAAGTCACCTAAACTTTTAGTGCTCTAGACCAAACACTGGCTTGGCCAGAACTAGATTAAAATGTAACTGGGAAGTATTTAACAAAATGAATAAAAATATAATAAAACACAGATAATATGCTTATGTACGGATCAGTGGCCTTGGTTTCTATTTATAGAGTTTGACAACGTTTCTCTAGACAATTCCCTAAGAACAGAAGCACAGTCCCTACTCAGCTCACTTAAGATTAAGCAGAGAAGGTGACAATGACATGAAATGGTGAATGGTGTTTCCTTCTCAGGAGTTCCCCTAGATCAATAATCACAGGTGCAGTCAAAAAAGGAGGAGAGAATGTTGCAACAAGATAGCTTCCTAAAGTTTCTTCTAGCGCTAAATTCTGTGAGTTTTTAAGGCCAAATGAAGTCATACTTCAGAATTCACCTCAACAATAAGTTTAAAGGAGTTAAATATGTGATCACAGAGCACAGAGGGAAAAAAAAGAGAAGTTTCAACATTTTAAGAAAATCAAATTGATAGTGCTTGCTTAGAAACATCTTTCTCAGGACAAAACAGAACTACAAAAGTTTGAGCACATGCGTTTGGTCAAACTTTATATGTTCTTAAGAAATCATAGAAAGTCAGCTTACTTAAACTGTGAATTATATTGTTTGAAAAAGAATTATTATTACCACCTGTAATATATTTTTCTCAAAAACTTGGAAAAGAATACTTCACTGAATTTTGTGTTTGCAGAATTGAGTCTTCATTTCCACTACAATGTACACACCTGGAATGCTTAGCAACTTTTTTATTTGACCACAGTTCATTTATAAACCACAGACTTAAGCAGCCGGACAAGGGAGTGACCCAGACTCCTCGTACTTACTGCTCTTTGGCTAAAAGAGGTTATTCCCTGAATCATAAATGGTGAGTCACTGCCAAACTTGGCTGATGGGAAGGTCTCTGCTGGGGCATACCGTGACCATAAAAACACAATCACTAATGCTCTCAAATTGGTTTGATTTCTTTCCATTTTTACATTTTAATTTGATGATTTCCGGCCAACCCCATAAATGAAAATACAGAGAACTGGTTCACAGGTCTCAATCTCCAGTCAAATCACTTTCTACTGTGGACGCTAGAAGGTCTGGATTGAGCCCAGGGATTTATTTATCCCCTAATTTTGAGAAACCACTGGGGACTAAATGGGTTCTGTAGTTCTTGGGATTATGCTCTGATCTAGGATACAAGACCACCTAAGGGAGAGCCTGAACTAATATGCACGCTAACATTCCATGGCAGAACGCCTTCACTTAAAAGGAAACATGAATACTAGATATTTACCAGGACTCATCAATAGCATTTAGTATCCTTCTTATTACAAAGAAAAGTCTATTAATTCTACAACATTCAACTGAATAATCATTCATTAAGCCCAACTATTTTCAAAACATTGGATTGATTGCAAGTGACTTAATTTCTTATTGTCTCTGTATCATTACTCACTCATCTCCCCTTTTTAGATATTTCCCCATACCATCTTTCTTCTTTCTGTTCTATCCCTCAATTCAATTCAAACATAAATTGAATACCTACCACATGCAAAAAAAGAGAAACAAAAAAACAAAACAACAACAACAAAAAAACAACCCTGTACTTTTCTCCTTGCACGTTTCCTTCCTTCCTCTAGACCTGGCCCATCCTTTCTTGGATGAAGGTGGGTAGGAGAAATCAAAGAAAGTGAAGGATGAAGTTGATCTCTACTGCTTTCTCATAGTAATTGGACCTGGACTCCAGGAGAGGAACACTAAAAGTCATCTTTCTTTCTGCTGTCCTAATGGAGACCCTACAAGAAAGGTAAGAAGCCCCTTACAATGGACCGTAGAAACCAGATTCTACTGCCCCTTCGGAAGAGGAGAAAACACAGAATGACAGTAGGTACTTGGATTCTAAGTTGTCTTATGTCATAGACATGGTAGTATCAGGAGTTGGTGGTAAGTGATATTTATACAACCTGGGCCAGAGCTCTCTCCCCTCCTCAATATTGCCTTAGATTTTGTTGTCCATGTACATGTCATACCCCCGTAGTACAAAGGTTCTTAAACTGGAGTCCACAACTTGGAATTTTTAATATTTTAATAACTGCATTTCAATACAATTGGTTTCCTTCATAATCCTATATATCTTATACATGCAAAATCATTACTCTGAGAAGGCTTCACCAGATTGATTTTTATCAATCAATCAATCAATCAATAAACATTTATTAAGCACCTACTATGTACCAGGCATTGTGCTAAGCATGGGGGATAAAAAAAAAAAAAAAGCAAAAGATAGCCCCTGCCCTCAAGGAGCTATATTACAAGATAAATAGGAAATAATTAAGAGAGGGAAAGCACTGGAATTAAAGGAGGCTAGAAAGCCTCCTGGAGAAGGTGAGATTTTAATTGGCACTTAAAGGAAGTCAGGGAGATCAGGATTCAGAGCAGAGGAGGGAGAACATTCCAGGCAGGAGGAAAGGTTAAGAACCCAGACTTCCTGAAGGCAGAGACTATTTAATTTTTGTCTTGTATCTCTCATGCTGTATATAGTAGGTACTTATTAAATACTGTCTGCATTGAACTGAACCAAACATCACACTTGGTTTATTTTTTTATATATCCAAAGCATGGAGATTGCCTTCATCTGGAACACTAGAATAGGAAATCAAACCTAATAAACATAGCAAAACTTTAAAATGAATTTATTTTCCAGGCAATCATCCACTGAAGCAAGTTTGCAGGCAGAAAAATTCTTACAAGGAATATACATACATATACATATATATGTACATATATATACATATACACACACACATATATGTCTGTGTGTAGGTAGATATTTTTAAAGAAAAACAAAAGTTACAGGCAGCTTTCAAAATCAGTTCCTCATCTGAAGAGAAGAAAAGCAATGAGATGTTTAAAAAAGAAACTTAATTTATGTTATGAATCTCTAGTGCTATTTTTCTTAGCAAGCATCCCATCCAGAAGCTGGTTTATTTTTTCTTCCTCATAATATTTATCTCACGGGCTTATAAGTAGAAATAAACGTGGAAAAAAAAGTTTGGAGATATTTTCAAGGGCATTGATAAGATCTGTTTCCTACATGCTAAGCAATTTTATTTACATCATTTAAAGGAAAAGCAAAACCACTAAGTATTAGCATTATATCAGTCTAAGTATAAAAGCATTATAGTAAGAGGCATGTTGGCATTTGTGATGTGGTAGACCATCCAGCCCTCAGTCTGTTATTCATTACCTTTATGACCCAAGGGAAGGATCTTCATCTCTCTAGACCTCCATTTCTTCTTTAAAATGAGAGGGTTGGAGATGACAGCTATGGTCCCTTCCAGTTCTAGGAGATGAAGCCCACTTGGAGTAGGTATGGTCTTGGCTGAGCCAGAAGACCTTTACTTGTCCCCTCTGTCCCTTAGACCACAGTACATGAGAGGCTCTGTGCAGCCCTGGACCCAAAGCACAATACAGGCCTGGGGCTGCTATCTGGTAAGCATTTGTCTGATTATTTTTACCCAGCTTCTCTGGCCCAAAGAGGGCACTGGAGACATATGTATAAAAAAACCTGTACTTCTTAAAAACTCTCACTGTTTCCCTCTATCCCCATTTGCTTGGTGATCTTAGATTTAAAGGGCTCTATGGATGTTTCCTTTTCCCCAATAAAACTCCCTTCTGCCACATGCACAGGAATATGTCTCTCTAGACAGCCAAAGCCGGTTCTCATCATCAGCTTTGAAAATGTAATCGGTTTGAGATTGGTTTCCAGCATCCTCTTGCACACACAGATGAGTGGGCACCAAGAAGAGATCCAGGTCATCCAGTAACACAAAAAGTAACGCCTGCCTTTTGATCTAGTACCCAAGGCACCATCCTGTAAGGATGCACACTTGATCAGAATCCAAGACAACACTAACACCAGCCAGTAGACAACGGAGTTCTTCTGAAGAACTGAAGCTGTCAAACACAGGCTGTCAGATGCTACCTCAGGCTCTTTAAGTGAAGATAGAATCGACCAGGAAACATTTATGAAGCACCTAATAATATTAGTGAGAATATATACAACATTTTAAGATTTGCAAAGCACATTTACACAAGATATCTCATTTGATCCTTACAACAACCATGGCTGGTAAGTGCTATTATTCTCCCAGTTTTACAGATGAGGTAATTGAGGCCAAGAGAGTTTAAGTGACTTTCCCAATGTCACTCATATGACTAGTAAGTGTCTGAGACAGTGTGCTCCCTGCTTATCGAAGACTTGAATTCTAGTCCAGGTCTACTAATTCATTATGTTATCATGGACACAGCCTCAGTTTCTTCATATGTAAAATAAGAAATTTGGACTAGATGATCTCTGAGGTCCCTTTTCACTCTAAATATAAACATACTCAGAGCTGGCATTTCCCTCACAGAAAGCTACAATGAGGCAAAGGAATGTATTCTAATTTAAATGAAAGAAATACAAATACTGAAAGATGACCAGTTCTAATGCACATTCCATATTATAACTGAGACCTTCAGGGAAAAAAAAGTGTCTACTTTGCTCTGAGTACCTCTATACTTGAACACGGGTTTTTCTTCTACTATTCTGTGCCAGATGCTAAGGATGCAGAGATAGAAATCAAATGGCCGCTCCCTCCCCTCGAGAAGCTTACAATCTACTGAAGGAGACAACATGTCTATACAAGTAGATTCAAAGCAAATACAAGGTAATTTGGGGAGACACTAGAGCAGGGGTGGGGAACCTGCCGCCTTGAGGCCACATGCGGCCTTCTAGGTCCTCAAGTGTGGCCCTTTGACTGAACAGAATAGTGACTCTGATAGCTGGTGGTTCACACACTGAAATGAGTTTCTGCTACTACCAAACTAGGGCGTGGAAGCAGCTAGAATGACTCTTCAGTCGCTATGACAGCAAGTGAAATGAGCAAGGACGTGAGAAGCAAGACCATCTGGTCTTCACTCCTAAGCTCACTTTTCAGTGGGCGGGTATCACCTAATCACTTTGAGGGAGATATGACTAGGAATTCTCTGATAGTGCATTAATGAGCTTTTAGCTGATTTATTTTTTAAACTCCTTTTTACTAAATATTATTCATTGATGACAACTCTCTATAGGTGCCCAGGAGCTTTAGAAATATAAAACATTAGAAAAGTCAAACTTCCCTGAGAGCATTGGCTAGTCTCTCAAAGCTTCAATTTTACCTTTTTTTTATCAGTGACAGAATCTAGCCCAGTGATTCCGTAAATCATGTTTTTTCCCTAAGACACTAGAGTGAGCTGGTGCTTACTTTACCCAAAACACAGGTCCCCAACCTTTCTGCTATTTTTCATTCTTCAGTGCCTTGTAGTCAGATCACCCAGCTAGAGGCAAACACCAGAGCATCCTGGAGAGCAGGGGAGAAGGCACCAGGGAGGACTGTGGGTTCCCTGCTCTGATGGAGTCCAGGTCTACTAAGTCACCATGGGAACTTGGGCAAGTCCTTGGAACTCCGTGAGTCTCAGACTCCTCTTCCGGTAAATGAGGGCTCTGAACGAGAGTGACCTCCCTTCTCATTCTACACCATCCTCCTCCGTGTGACCGAAATACACTTAGAATTGGTACTTTACTCACACCAAACTTCAACAAGACAAACAAAAGTATTCTAATTTAAATGACGAAAGCAACAAGAGTACTGAAAGATAACCAACTGTAATGCTTTGTTGTTGTTGTTCAGTCCTGTCCAGCTCTTCGTGACCCCATGGACCCCAGACTGCCCATGGGGTTTTCTTGGCAAAGATCCTGGAGTGGTTTGCCATTTCCTTCTTCAGTAATTGTAATGGATACCCTGTATTAAACCTAAGAACTAAAGAAAAAAAGAAATTTAACTACCTCCGAAAATGAAGGGCTCTTTTTCTCTGGGTACTTCCTCTCATTTTTAACCTCTGATGCTCCAATGATATGAAATAATTATAAAAATACCTATAGAAAATACTGATACAATTTTAGCTAATCTTGGCAAAAATCATAATATATATTTTTCAGAACACTTTACAAAACTTCCATTTCCCAACAACCTAGTGAGGTAGAAATACAAGATCCACTCTCTCCATTTTCCATATCAGGATACTAAAGTCACCTAACTGGGACATCTCAGAGTCAAGAGTCAAACCAATGTTTCCAAGTCTGGTGCTTACCTCACTCTGTGCTGCAGTTTCTCCTTTAGCTGAAATACAGCTCAAGAACACAAAATGTTTTGTAAAAACTATAATTTTTTTAAAAAAAAAATACATTAAAATGCTTTAAAATTTAAAAAAAAAAAAACCACTTTTTTTGAAAACCAAACAGGCCTGGACCTGGGACAGCTTCCAGAAGCAGAGAGGGAAGGAGAGAAGAGTTACTGTACCACTATCATGAGGTTCTTTCTCTTAAGTTGGTTGTTATTTATCATTCTCACTTTTTGGGTTCAGGTAAAATTCTCACATTTATCTTTTCTTTCTCTCAGAGTAAGAGTTCTTTGGAAACCAGTTTAAACTTACACTAAAACAAGTGTTGAACAAACTATAAAAATGGTTATGCTTTTTAAAGTATAAAATGCATATGTATATATATAAATTAATATATGTGTGTATATATGTATGAATGCACGTGTGTGTGTGTATGTGTGTGCGTGTGTGCGTGTGTGTGTGTGTGTGTATGTTTTCAAGCACCAGAGAAATACAATTTGCTCCAGAGCTCACTTGTGCTGTGCTGTTCAGGAAACGCCAAGCAAGGGAGATTTGAAGTGCCTTGAGCACAGCAGACTAGAGATCCAATGCAATCTTTGCATTTTGACGTTAAACCCAGGGTATTATTGGTAAGTGAAATCCATCTGCTTGAAGCCATAAGTTAAGAGCAGCAAAAGCAGGCTGAAGCATGAACCTCTTGGACAGCCCTGCTGTGATTCCAGGAGAAAAGCAATCAAGGAGAAACCTGAGGCGGTTTTGTCCTTGCAGCTGGGAAGCAAGCATCACACAGGCCCAACCTCCTCAGAGCGCATCCTGTTACAGAAGGAATGGCCAGCTCTCCCCAGAGTTCTGGGGTGGGTCATCAAAGGTCTGGGGATGCTCTGAAAAGTCATCTTCTCATTTCCTGCTCTGTAATAACTGCACCAGAACCCAAACCTCTAGATCGTCTCTAACAGCAGCACAGTCAGCTCCTTGCTCTCTTCCTGGTGGCCAAGAGCATCCCCTCTATGCTTCCAGCTACAACCAGCCTGAGAACTTTAACGAAGATTTCCCGAGTGGCCCTATACTGAGCTACTAGCTGAAGGAATGCACCAGCCAAAGTTCTCTTCCTTCTAAAGTGATATCCAGGGAGTGTTTGTAGGTCTCTTAAATTTTCCAATCATCATTTGGGCTTTTTAAAAAATGCACTTTTGAACTAGATTCAATTTATTTCAGGGGAAGGGCGCATGACATAGGGTATGATTTGCAGCAGCCTTCCATGAGAATCCCGGACCTGAAAGCACGATATTTCAACTGTACACATCTGGTTTCCCCCAATATACTGCCAATTCTGAATTTCAGTTTAAAACCCAGCTGGGGTAATGCAAAACTGGTGAAGAACCTAAAATAAATGCATGAAGCATATAAGCACAGTACAGTGGGAAAGCACCAGCGTGTGGGTCCTGCCTCAGCACTTATGAGTGATAGACCTTGGGACAAGCATCATGATGTAAATGGAGGGGGCTGACCTCTAACCTTGTTTTCTCTTTCAATGGCTTTAAATAAATATAACTCTCACTTAACAGGGATATGTAAACTCCTATGATGATGATAATGATAGCAATTATATAGCACTTTAAAGTTTGTAAAGAGTTTTGCATGTTACCTCACTTGATCCACACAACAAACCAGTGATGTAGGTGTTATTATTATCCCCATTTTACAAATGAGAAAATTGAAGCTGCCAGAGATGAAATGACTTGCCCAGGGTCATGAATAGTTACTATGTCTAAGATAAGACTTGAATTCAGATCAGTCTGACTCCAAATCCAGCACTCTGAGCTTTAAAAAATCTGATTTTTAAACAACGAACCAGTCACGAGGAAGAAGAGGCTTGAGCCGTCTTCCCATACATTCAGGGCCCCCGTATAGAACAGCAAAATCAGACTGCTCATGCTGGAGCCCACAAGGCAGACACAGAAGTAACGGATGGATACTCAATCTAAGGAAAGCTGCTGTTCAAAAACACCCGGCACCGCTTGGGAGGACACAGGGTCCCCTTCCCTGAAGATTCCCAAGCAGAAACCACTTGGCTCCTTACCACAGCGGCTGAAGATAGAATCTCTTCAAGCATGAGTTGGACTGTACGGTATCCCTTTTGGAGCTGAGATTCTGTGTTCACAAACTCACAAAACATTCATGAAACTAACTCTCCCAAAAAAATACTGATGCAGAATGGGCTAATAAGAGCCACTAAGAACCACCGTGAACTAATCTCTACTTGAAAAGTTGGTCTGATTACATAAGCCAAGTCATGAGATTTTTAAATCACAGACAAAGCTAAAAAGTGGTTGGTTTGTTTGGTTTTTTGTTTTTGTTTTTTTTTTAAATAAAAGAAAAACAACTTATCAGAGATGAGGAGCCTTGCCTATTCTAACTCTATTCCCAAAGACAGAAGGAAAATTCCAGTGTGCCAACCTAAAACCATTTTCAGGTCAAGAAACAAATCATAATTCTTAGGCATTCAAAGAGATGAAGTTTATGAAAAATAAGACAAAGAACTCTCCTTGAATTCCATAAGGGGCAGCTGCACGTCACTTTTAAAAACAAAGGGATTCCTCTAGTTGTGAGCAGTACAACTTCTATGAATAACAGCACACACCCTAGATTAAGTTCTTGTGAACAAATATCTCCCCAGTAGAATGCAAACTCCTTCAGGGTAGGGGCTGTCTCAATCTTGTTTTTGTATCTCCACTACCTGCTGCACTGCCTGGTGCCCGTTAGGTGACTAATAAATGTGAGTTGATTGGTTGGCAAATGAAATCTCTCTCATTTTTGCAGGGTTAGAGATAGTTCACAACAACCTAGACTCCCAGGAATATAAAGTCAAGGGAAGAACTTATTTCTTATTTTTAAAATAAGTATGGCCTCTTGGAAGTTTTTGAAATTTGAAATAATTGAAAAAGGCAGTTAAGGCAAGCATCCCTGGAGTCAGCAAAGACCTGATCTTCCCTCAAACTACAGTATTAATGAACCGAATTCACAGCTCAGAGACTATGGCTAAGATGGCCCCAAAGAAAGCAAAATGTCAATATGCTATTAATATAAGAATTCCATATAGCAAGCAGGAATAAAAAAAAAACTGTCATTTGCATGTACTGTGGCTGATTCTAGCCTCTGGGTTTTGGAGCTCAAAGGTGATCTTTGGGAAAAAACAAAATAAAATAAAAACAAAAGAAAAGTTTTGGTCAAATGTGCATAACACAAGTCTGACTCTTCTCTTTGGGACTCTTCTCTTTCCAAACAGGATAACATTCCAAGCAACAAATCTTCTCCATGTGTCCTAAAGCCTTCCCAATGAAAATTCTTTGTTTATATCTTGTTGTAAATCATGGTCTGAATCAAATATAAAGTCTCTGCATTCTATGCTATATACTTTATGATAATCTGGCTTCTTCCTTTCACTATGGGGGAGGGACTAAAGGAAGAAAAAAGGTGTGAGATAATATGCAAAATATTTTTGTTCTTCATTTAAATAAAACAAATCCTCATTAGACTTATAGAAATTACTGAAAGATTCAAGACTTCCCTAAAACTTCAAAGGTCCATAATTTTGTAGACAGCTCCTTCCACACAACCCCTCATTCAACAAACATATGTTAAATATCAACTTTGTACAAGGCACTATGCTAAGCATTTGTAATACAGATAAAAATATAATTGTCTCTGCCTCAGGGAGTTACATTCCACTAACTTGGTAGAAAGTCTTCAAGAACTTTCATAGCCAAAAAATGCATCACCCTATGATACATTTGGCCTGTTGTTTAATGTAAATATTATCAGTCCTTGAACAATATACACAGTCTATCATTAGGCTCATACTCAATATTTATTTTTTAAATATAACCTGAAAAATGTTGGACCCTGGAATTCAGCTGTTACATTTCACCACTTGTAATGATCAGAACTAACAATGAAACCCATCTCTCTATCAGTTGTTAAGCACGTAATGAAATTAAGTAAATTGCCACTCAGCTTAGAGAAGAAAGAAGTTAACAAGTATTTCCCTAGGCTATATCCATCACTGGCATGGCAAACTGAAAGTCACCAAAGCTTGGACTTTCCAAACTGGATAACGCACTGTACGGAATAGAGAAAATAACCATAATGACCAAATTGGAGGTTAAGAGACTATCTGAGAAGCTTTTATACAACTAAGAGGTGAGGAAACAATGATACACAAATTTGTTTTAAGGATAAAAACAGACCCCTCCAAATACCTATAAAAAATGGCTCTAAACAAATTCTAAAGCAGCAGAACCCACAAAAAGACAGAATGAAACAAATTTCCAGCCAAAGACAGCCTGGATGGTTGATCAGAAAGGTATATCGCACCCGGCAGGGAGAAGAGGGCAGTTCGGCGTGGGCGTGCAGGCAGCAGCTAACCTGGAGCAGGCCTCAGAGGATTGAATCACAGGCAGCTGTGGTGGTTTCCAGACTTCTCAACCCAGGAACGCCAAAGACAACTTAGAAGGTCAGTGGGAAAAGTCTGTGACTGCGGTGACAGAGAAGCTAGGTCTCAGCCGCAAGTATCGAGTCAACAGCTTGCTAAAGGAGACCCAAGAAAATACTGAAGAAAATAACACCTTAAAAAATCACCTAACCCAAATGGCAAAAGAGGTCCAAAAAGCCAATGAGGAGAAGAATGCCCTAAAAAGCAAAATTGGCCAAATGGAAAAGGAAGTCCAAAAGATTACTGAAGAAAATACTTCCTTAAAAATTAGAATAGAGCAATTGGAAGCTAGTGACTTTATAAGAAATCAAGACACTGTAAAACAAATCCAAAAGAATAAAAAATTAGAAAACAATGTGAAATATCTCATTGGAAAAACAACTGACCTGGAAAAGAGATGCAGGAGAGAGAATTTAAAAATTATTGGACTGTCTGAAAGCCATGATCAAAAAAAGAGCCTAGACATATCTTTCAAGAAATGATCAAGGAAAACTGTCCTAATATTTGAGAACCAGAGGGCAAAATAGAAATTGAAAGAATCCACTGATCTCCTCCTGAAAGAGATCCCCAAAGGAAAACTCCTAGGAATAGTGTAGCCAAATTCCAGAGTTCCCAGGTGAAGGAGAAAATATTACAAGCAGCTAGAAAGAAACAATTCAAGTATTGTGGAAACACAATCAGGATAACACAAGATTTAGCTGCTTCTACATTAAGGGACCGCAGGGCATGGAATATAATATTCCAGAGGGCAAAGGAGATAGGATTACAACCAAGAATCATCTACCCAGCAAAACTGAGCATAATTCTGCAGGGGGAAAAATGGTCATTCAATGAAATAGAGGACTTTCAAGCATTCTTGATGAAAAGACCAGAGCTGAATAGAAAATTTGATTTTCAAATACAAGACTCAAGTGGAATATGAAGAGGTAAACAGGAAAGAGAAAATCATAATGAGACTCATTAAGGTTGAACTGTTTACATTCCTGCATGGAAAGATGATATTTGTAACTCACGAGACCTTTGTCAGTATTAAGGTAGTTGGAGGGGAAAAAATTATATGTACATATATACAGATGATAGATAGATAGATAGATAGATAGATAGATAGATAGATAGATAGATAGATAGATA
>NW_020945064.1:8283453-8295045 GCF_900497805.2 Vombatus ursinus
ATAGATAGATAGATAGATAGATAGATAGATAGATAGATAGATAGATACATAGATAGATACATAGATAGATACATAGATAGATGGCACAGGGTGAGTTGAAAATAAAGGGGTCATATCTGGAGAATAAAATTAAGGGGTGAGAGAGGATTATACTAGGAGAAGGAGAAAGGGAGAGGTAGAACAGGATAAATTATCTCACAAAAAAAACAGAAAAGAAAAGGCTCTTACAGTGGAGGGGAAACGGGGAAAGGTGAGAGGGAATGAGTGAATCTTATTCTCATAGGATTTGACTTAAGGAGGGAATAACATACACACTCAATTGGGTATGGAAATCTGTCTTACCCTACAGGAAAATAGGGGGGGAGTGGGACAAGAGAGTAGGGGAATAATAGAGAGGAGGGCAGATTGGGAAAGGGGGTAATCAGAAGCAAATGCTTCTGAGGAGGGACAGGGTCAAAAGAAAGAATAAATGGGGGGTGGGATAGGATTAAGGGAAATAGAGTTAGTTTTTCACAGCATGTCTACTATGGAAATGTTTTGCATAACTGCACATACACAACCTATATTGAGTTGCTTGCCTTTTCAACGAGGGTGGGTGGTGAGGGAGGAAGGGAGAAAATTTGGAACCCGAAGTTTTAAAAACACATGTTTAAAAAAAAATGCTTTCACATGCAACTGGGAAATAATACAGGAAATGGGGTACAGAAATCCATCCTGCCCTACAGCAAAATAGCAGGGGAAGGGGATAAGAGAAGGGGGGGAGATAGAAGGGAAGGTAGATTAGGGGAAGGGGTATTCAGAATGCATGCCATCTTGGGGTGGGGGGAGGGGCGAGACGGGGTGAAAATTTGGAACTCAAAATCTTGTGGAAGTAAATGTCGAAAACAAAAAATAAAACAGAATCATCTTGGATCATTGTATTGCTGAGAAGAACTGAGTCTATCATAGCTGATCATTGCACAATGCTGTTGTTACTGTGTGCAATGCTCTGGTTCTGCTCACTTCACTCAGCATCACTTCATGTAAGTCTTTCCAGGTTTTTCTGAAATCTGACTGTTCATTATTTCTTATAGCATAATAGCATTCCATTACATTCATATACAAAAAAAAGGATAAAAACAATGTTAATCTTTAAAATTTTCTGCTAGAGTGTCTGAGTTGAAGAGAACTGCACATGAGCTAAGCAGTCAGTGAAAGCATCACATAAGAAAAATGCTCACACCTCAGTTCAAGAGCTGCCTTTCGCGAGCCTTTCCTGAAGCAGAAAATGGAGGATTTTAAGACAGCAATTTTATTTTTCAGTCGTTTTTCAGTTGTGGCTGACTCTTCATGACCCCATTTGGGGTTTCTAGGCAAAGATACTGGAGTAGTTTACCATTTCCTTCTTCAGCTCATTTTATAGATGAGGAAATGAGGCAAATGGGGTAAGTGACCTACCCAGGGTCGCACAGCTAGGAAGTGTCTGAGGCCAGATTTGAATTCAGGAAGATGAGTCTTCCTAACTCCAGGTCTGGCACTCTATCCACTACACCACTTAACTGCCCAAGACAGCAATAGTTAATCACAATAATAACAACAACATTTATATAATACTTTAAGATCCGCAAAGCACTTTACAGTTCTTAATCTATCCTCACAACAACTCTGGGAAGTAGATGCTATTATTATCCCCATTTTACAGATATGAAAACCGAGGCAGACAGAAGTTAAGTGACTTGCCCAAGGTCACCCAGTCAGTATGTGTCTGAGCTTGGATTTGAACTCAGGTCTTCCTGATTCCAGGTCCAGGGCTCTATTCACTAAGGGTTGCACTTAAGAATCATGGAAACCTAGTAATTAGCATAGTTTATGCAAGGAAATGGTAAACAATGAGCAACACATCATTATAGGCTCTCAAAATTTACTTACCTACAGAATACCTAAAGAGACATGACCAGGAGGCTAGTACTATAACAGAAGCCCACTATTTTTCATGGACCGAAAATGACCCATTTCCATACTACAAATACAGAACTCAAAATATCTTGGAGAACCTAACTAATAAATTACAGTGCAACCAAATCATTATCACAGACCAATGGATTGCTACTGCCCATAATCATTTGAACATAACACTGATCCATCAAAAAATGCTGAAGAGCAAGGTATGAATAGATGTTGCCAGACTAAATATTCATGTTCTCCACACCACACTGAAAACCTTTCAAATTAGAGACCTAGGAGCAGATACCAAATGAGATAAAATGCACATTTTCCCTATTTTTCTGAATGTTCCTCGAGTTGGACCAAGAATGCTTCAGGTGGGCCTACAGAGATTTTAACACTTTTAACCAAGAACAAAAGGCACTTCTTTTATCCACCTTTGCAAGAACCTGTAAAACATTAAGTGTAAAAGAAAACTAATAGGCTAACAAGTGGTCCCAAGACTATTTCTATCTGAATTCCATTGGAAAAGATAAGAAAAATGAGATGAGTAATAATTTAAATACACTGAAATCTATATACCTATCTACATATGTATATGTGTATTTGTACATACATACACATACACGTGTATTTTTTGTGAGTGTGTATACACACACACACCCCGATATGTAAAAGAACATAGACAAATAAAAACATGAACTAAAAAGACAAATGAAATTAACACTTACATGCTTCACAAGTAAAGGGTTCCCTCTTAGATTGTAAGCTTCTTGAGGACAGGGATTGTTCCTTACTTCAATTTCATATTCTCAGCATTTCACAGAGGACTTTGCATGGCTGATGTCCTTAATTCATGTCTGCTAAATTTTTATGAGTTTTCCACATACTCTACACTAAAGAATGTACATGTTCCCAAGTCTGAAAAGAATGAGGCCAAAAGCCACACAATTTGCTTTCGAGGTAGTTGAAAAGGTCTCACAAGTAATTAGTACAACGGAAACGTATGACCTTGGAGAACTAAGGAAGAAGCATTATGATCATAGTGCATGATTTGGCAGTGTAAATGAAATGAGAACATCACAGATAATATTTATTTCCAGTGATAGCATACAGGTAAAATGCACTTTAGAAGACTTTTTAATGTTATCTGCCTGTCCCATGTTCTCACTGATATATTATTTATAATGACAGGTACCTAGGGATAATTTACTCCCTTCTACTAGTACTCCCCATCCTGGTGAGCCAAGAGGACCCCATTCTATGCTATGCCACTGTTCCTCTGAGTCTGGGCTCCGACTTACAGTAAATTCCTCGCCATAGTGAGGGGCCCTGCCTTTACTGGTAATCCAAGACCTTTCTAGTAAAGTTGGACCCAAACCTTATACCATATTGGGAAATGTCAACATTAAACATGCATTTTAAAAATGGAAGAAAAAGTATGAAGACAAAGACATTTTAATGATATTAATGCAGGTTGGCACCTTCTCTGCAACACAGGCATTTGAGAAGGTTCTCCAGGGCACTGAGAATTTACCCCAGTCACAAAGTCCATCTGGGACAGAGGAAGGATTTGAATTCAGAAGTCCCTGGCTCCAAGGCCAGCTCTCTGACCACTATGCTGCAAATTCACTAATCATCAAAAAAATGAAATTCAAGATGACCTTAAAATATATCACCATACCTGTATTAAAATAGTTTTAAAAAATGATGAAAATTGAACATAGGCAGGGTCACAGGGAAACAGATACACTAATACATTATTGGGGGGATCGAGTAACTGGTACAAATACATTTGGAGCAATATGGCAACATACAAAAGGTGAACAAATTTACTATACCTTTTTACTCAGCAATTCTATTACCAGATCTTTATCTGAAAATAATCATAAAAATGAAAAAGGACCTATCTGTATATAAATATTCTTCATTGCTCTCTATATAATAGAGAAAGGAAGAAAGGAAGGGACGGAATCGATACCCAATAACTGAAGAACGAATAATTTGTGAACTATTAATATAATAAAATATTATGATATAAAAATATTAAATATGGGTTGTGATAAAATTCCTATTGAGGTTTCCCCTCTCCTACCATATTGGTTAGGCTAGTTTTTCCCCTGAAAAGCAACAAAAATTTTTCTGGGACTTGACTGGCCCAGAGGCTAAGGCTCCAGACCCACCTCCCCAAAATGGAATGATAAATTCAGGGAAGGGTAGGCAGGACAGTTTGGCTTAGAATAGAGAATTATATTAAATAAAACTTGAAAGGTGGGATAGAGGTAGACTATGAAGAGTTTTAAGTGGCCAGTGGAATAATTTATATTTTGTCCTAGAGGAAATAAGGAGTCACTGAAGGTTCCTGAGGGAAGAAATGGCATTATCAGACTTGTAGCTGATTATTTTGCTAGCTATATGGGAGAGGTGCATTGGAGAAAGGGGAGAAACTACAAGTTAAGAGTCAAAACTAGAAGGTGATGAGGGCCTAAAGCACTCAGGGCAGTGGCCACTTGAATGCAAAAAAGGAAATGAATTTGAAATATTATTAGAAATGAAATATTATCTATTATTAGATATTATACTATTACATATTATATACTATATTACATGTTATATACTATTCTACATTAAATACATTATATAATAACTAGTTTTAATTAATACAAATGAGAAAGAGCTTATAATTTGAACTCTTGGTGATCTTTGCTATGAGAAAGAAAGGTATGGGGGAGAAAGACTATATCTGACCTCTTGGTGAATCCTTGATATTTTGACCTTGGGTTCAAAGTTAACAGTATTAATTTTCTATGATGTAAAGTTAACTATCATGTTATTCATACAAACTGGAGTAACTATCTCATGACATTTACTGGGTTATTTTCAATGGCTCTAGAAAACCTAGATCATATCCATTACAAATTTTATTTACAAAGAACTCCTTTGACTATACCCCGGGCTTTAGATTGAGTAAAACATTTCTCTAAAACCATTACAAATCTGTGGGAGTTTATTAAGCCATCACAGAGGACAATGCTTGACGTGGCTCCTTGACATTAAGAGACTGGGATCTTTAACCTCTTAAGCGAATGAAAAAGCAAGAAAGGGAGGGGGTGCTGGGAGAACATAAAGGATCTGTTCTGTGACACAACTCCCAAAGGATTCTCATGACTCGAATGAGTGAACAGAAAGAAAAACAGACAAGGTTCTTGCTCCTTCTTCACCTGTACCCCACACGCTATATTCTCATGTGTACTGCCTCCAAATATGAAGTACTGAACTTGTATGTACAGTTAAAACATGGTGGGCTATTTTTAAACATTTATAACATTGTCTTGGCAGAAAATGATCATCATTTGTCTTCAGTGAATTGTTTGTTTTGGGAGAGTTTAACATTTTCAAAAGAAGGCCTTCCCTACTTTAAGCAAAAAGTAAGAAAAAGTGACGAATTACCCTTTTTTTCCTTTTTTACCTACAGGGAAAATGAAGATGATCAAACTTTCTATTAAAAATTCATCCAAAGTTAACTCAAAATAGCTACTTAAGATATCCAGCCGTTAGAACAATTTTGCAAGTTGTAACCTAGGATATCTTGACCAGCTTGAGTGTTTTGCATGTAACAGGGACTCAAATGCTACTAAAAATGTGTATCAAAATAAAATGTGTTATTCTTCTCATGTAAAGACATACGTGTAACATCTTACCAGACAGGGGTCACCCGTTTTTTTTTCCCCCACAGGGAGATTTATTAGCATTGTAGAATGGTGGAAATACCCTTGGTTAAGAAGTCAGAACACAGAGGCTAGTCTCTGCTCCAACACTTACTAAACGTGTGACCCTAAGCAATTAACTTAAAATAAGCCTTAATTATCATACTTTATATAATAATACTATGTACACTTGTAACAATCAAGTACTATAACAATGTGAATATATTTCCTTGAATTCTTTTGATCAAAAAGGAGGTGTTTTCAATCCAACCAACGAGCATTTATTAAGCTCCTGCTACATTTCAAATATGGTCCCAGGCCCTGGGATACAAACACAAAGAATGAAACAATGCCTAGTCTCAAGGCAGGGTTGACAATGTGGTCCTTTCCTCCTTCTTCTTAGAAAAGTTCTGGAATTCTGAACAGCTGAGTCCCAGAGCTGGTTTCAGGGCCTGAGGCAAAGTGGCTGGAGGAGCCTCATGGAAAGCAGTGTTTTAGCTTGTTTCCTTTCATTCCATTCTATCCATCCATTCATACTCTCCTGCCCAAATTCCACCCTGCTCCCACCACTTTCTGAACAGCTGTCTAGGTCTTTCAAGAAAGGCATTTGTTGGGATGTTGAAAGGGGGGATTTGAGGATAGGGGGAACTGGATGGTCGCTGAGATCTTTTCTCTCAGGGATCCCTTAGGTGGCCATTGAGACCCCTAACTCTAAACTGCTGTGTTTCTATGATCACTATTCCATAAGAAATGATGAATGTGAAGATTTCAAAGAAATGTGAAATCTTCTAGGAAGTAATACAGAATGAAGAAAGCAGAATCCAAACAATATTTGTGCACTAATGAAATTAAAGGCAACAATAACAGCAACAAACTCAGAAAGGGTTACAAGAACCAGTAACATGATGAGATCACTAGATTAAAAGATCCAACATGGAGACCTTTAGAGATAGGCTAAGTAATCAAGTGAAGAGCATGTTTATGAGTATATGAGCAAGTACAGAAACTAATCATTTTTTTTTTGGTTTTAAAGTTCTTGCTTTTATTCTTATTTATATATTGCAATATGTATATATAATATTATAAAGAAAAATTTGAATTTTTAAAAAAGACACACTAGCAAACTAGGAAGCATTCCTCTAGAATGTGCCTGCCTTATTCAAATTCCAAGCATCCCACATGGTCCACTTCACATACTGCAGATCTTCCTGATCTGATTAGTGACAAGGGACCTATCTCTCACCTGAACGTGGATCAGAAATTAAGAGCTGGAAGTGATGATGGACATCACTTCAACAAACCCCCTCATTTTATAGATGAAGAAACAAAGAGACTCAGAGAAGGCAAGTGTCCTACCAAAGGTCACGCAGTAAGTGGCGGCATGAGGATTCCAACCTAGGATTTCTGAGCCCCAATTCAAGTCCTGTTTTTTTCCTCTGTACTAATGCTACTAATTAATAATAATAATTATCCCAACTAATTGACTAATAAAGCATCTTTTACTTTTCTTATTGTAATTTCACATTCTGTCTTGTATTCTTCTCAGGGACAAGTTTTAACCTTTTTCCCCTAACACAGTTCCATGAGGATGGCAGCTGTAGTCTTCATTGTAATAGATGTGGCCATTAATGGAAGGAACACGGAGCTGGGGATCAAAAGAGTCAAATTCAGGTACAAACTGTGACACGTGGGATCTGGGTGAGTTCATTCACCTCCCTGAGTCTCAGATTCTTCCTCCATAAACGGGGATCATAGGGCTCACAATGACCTACCCACTGGGCTGTTATGGTGAGAGGGCTTGTCCAGTCTTTATGCTCCGTATTAAATAGCTGTGGTTATTCCAGCTTCCTTCCAAGTGCCTGATACAGTATTTCATGCATAGTAGCCCTTTAATCCATATTTCTTGAATGTGATTTTATCAGTCATACAGAAGATTTTTTTTTAAAATTCCAACTTTCCTTCTAATGACAGTAAAACTCATTAATTCAAAGCTAAATCTCAGATTCTCATTTGGATGTACCATTTTGATTGTAGTTAAGTCGTAATATCTCTTTGCCCAGGTCTGATCTGGGCATCGTGATCTGGCCAGGAACATACAATGACAAAGATCTGTCTTAAAATCATTTGGATTTAATGCTCCCATCTATTCATGAGAATGCTATAGAACAACAGTTCTTAAAGAGTGGCCCAAGGACCCCTGGGGGTCCCTGAGGTCAAAATTAATTTCATAATGATACTAACACATTTCAATTTCTAATATGGTAAATACTGATAGAAATAACCTACATAAATAAATCTTCAAAGGGGGTGGGAGGTATGGAGATGTTCCTCAAAGTTTCTAAGACTGTAAAGAGGTGTTGTGCTCAAAAAAGTCTAAGAGCGGCTATTGCAGAGGGCGACTCTGAATGACCCAAACCCAATTTACAGGGAAGCTGCCACCAAAAAAAGCAGTTTTTCCTATTTGGCCAGACTTCTTGTCTTCTCTGAAGAAACAAAGGACATGATGAGTCGCATTTACATAGATGAAAATTGGTTTCTCAGAGCAGCAATGCTTTTCAAAAACACAACGCCCACTGGTTTTCTTGCACTGGCTAAAATGAAACAAAACGAAATCTACTTATGCTACATATGATGAAATCTACTGGAAGAGAAATGGGACTGCTCTGGCTTCAGACTCATCAGATTCAAGACCTTGCCCAGACCACCAACGTGCTAAATGAGAGATGCTGAATTCATACAGGATTGGGTGGTGTACTCCCCCCACATTCTGAGATTCATGGGAACGGAGATGAAGATTTTAGAGTTAAATTTTAATGAGCAGTATTTGAAAGATTTTAATAAACATTTTTAAAAAAAATTTTAACATGCTAAAAGGCTATGGCATTTAAGGCAACAACAGACAAATCTTGCCTTGCATGTGCTTCAAGTCTCTGCATACAGTAACTCCCCCCCCCCAATTGTTCTGGGTGAAGGGGAAAAAGAGAATACAATGAGGGGAGAATTGCCTTGACCTTGACTTAAGGACACCATATGACAACTCAGTGTCCCCTATAAAGGGTAGGAAGGAGCAAAGGGGAGAGGAAAGGGAGAAACCAGGGCGGTGAGGACTACAGGAGATAACACACAAGCTCTCAGCACCCCCAAACTGGGAGCAGATTGTCTTGCCTTCCCATATTTCCTAACAGAACATTCTGGCCAGAACAATGTGGCCACTGGCCACACCAGTGTATGTGAGGTTCTCATCTAACTTTTCTCAACAGCAGAAACAAAGAGAGAAGGTTGTAAAACTTGGACCAATACCAAGCCTGCCACCATTGTCACGAAGTGCACAACTCCTCATATTTTCCTGGAGCACAAAGCATCTTCCTGGATGTCTCCTTTGCACCAATCATACTCTATATTATACTTGTCATTGGGTGGGCAATGTTCCCTTGTAGACAGTAAACTCTTTGAGGAAACTTAAACAATGATGTAGTTTTTCATCTTTATACTCTTCACCACTAGCATACACGGTCATACACACAGCAAGCAATTAATAAATGTTTGCCAAGCTGAATCAATACTTTGGGGCATGCATAAGCAAAAACAAAACAAAACAAAACACACACACACAACTTTAAGGTTGATCACTGATTATGAATTTAGAAGTGGAAAGAACCTCAGAGACCATTGAGTTCAACTTCCTCATTGTTACAGATGAGGAAAGCAAGGCACAGAATGGTGAAATTAGCTGCCCTGTGTCACAGAGGTAGTAAGTATCTGAGGGAGGATTCAAATTCAGGTGTTCCCGACTCCAAGTCTAGTGCTCTCTCCAATGTTTACCGTCTAGTTGAAAAGCCACTGAAATGCTGGCAAGAGCCTGAAACAATGGTTGCTACTGTTGTTGTTCATTCATTTTCAGTCGTGGCTGACTCTTCATGACCCCATTTGGGGTTTTCGTGGCAGAGAAACTGGAGCTGTTTGCCATTTCCTTCTCCAGTTCATTTTACAGATGAGGAAACGGAGGCAAACAGGGTAAAGTGACTTGACCAAGATCACACAGCTAGTCAGTGTATGAGGTCAGATTTGAACTAAGGAGAATGAGTCTTCCTAACTCCAGGCCTGACACCAGATTTCAAAAGACAAAGTCTTTCATTTAAATCACAGTTTAGCTGAATTTCAATGATCAGTGAAAAATGGGGAAAAAAATGAATAATATTTCTGGGCATTCTTTGGGAAGTTTTAAACTTATTAAGTGTGATATAAGTTTCCTTCATAAGGCTTTCTTTCCTTTTGTTTTCTTGGGGAATACAAAGGGTCTAAGCAGGAAAAAAAAATAATAAAAAATAATCCTGGTATAAGGAACAGTTAGACTAATCTGCAGTCCCAGAGCTTAAAAAAAGTTCTGATGGAAACTAAGAAGCAATTTGTTATGCTCCTCCTGGAGACAGACAGAGCAGATTGGCCAGGGTTGCTGGCAACATCTCCTTTCAGACCCTATTGGGATCAAGTTTGCAGCCCTAGCTGGACCCCTGATCTAATCCTTTTCCATACAAGAATAAAAACAAAATACCACCAGTGACTAATTCAGACAGTTAAATTTTTATCACCAGTATTATAGAATATTGTCCTAAGGACAAAGACACATTAAAAAGTTTCTCTCTAAAGGACGAGAAGAATAAAAAACAAAAATCCCAAGTCACCAAGTTGTTTGGTTTTGTTAACTAATGTTTGTGAAATATTTTATCAGTTAAGTTTCATATAAAAGGTTTTCCCCCTCTCTTTGTCATCAGAGCTATACATAGAACTGCCTGTTCTCTTAATTTAAAAGATAATGTGGAAAAAGCATTCAGCTTCTTAGAACCAGAAAACACTACCACTTATTGTCTGGATGACCTTGGGGAAAGAAGATAAATCACTACTCCTCTCTAAACCACAATTCTTCTTACCAATAAAGGGAGATAATAATGATGGCTTGCATTATTATATAATGTTTTAAGGTTTATAAGGACTTCCCATGTCATTTCATTTCATCTTCACAACAACCCTGGAAGGTTGGTCCTATTATTAGCCCCATTTTACAGATGGGGAAACTGAACCAGAGGTTAAATGACAGCCTGGATCACATAGCTAGTAAATCACAGGCAGGATGTGAACTCAGGTCATCCTGACTCCAAGTCCCAGACTCAAATCTAGTGTGGCACCTTGCTGCAAAATTACTGCAATGTCAGCTTCATGGGGTTGGTGAGAGACAAATGCTCTGAAAGATCTTTAAGTTCTAAATAAATATAACCTGCCCTTATGAGTATCTCTTACATAAAGAATGAGAGGCAGCATGCAACAATTACAATGTAAATGGATAAACAACAACAAAACAATGATCAAAGCCAGGTGTTGTGGCATTGTCATGATCAGGCATTGTTCCAAAAAAGAAAAAAAAAATGAAAGACGAGATTTCTTCACCCCTCTCATTTTACTTTTAAGAGATGGGGGGCTAAGAGTGTGGAAAACTGCATGGAAGTCCCAGTGGACTTGACTTCACATGCCTGGCACTCCCCTACAGCCCCGCTGTCCAAAGCAGAAGATGCCTCAGTATCCCCTACATCCACTCCTAACTCCAGCTGCAACTCGCTTCATTCCCAGTCACTGCCTCATCAGCCATGTGTGTTTCCATCCCACCTGTTCCAATCCTGGAACCATAAGCAAATATATATTGTCACTGCTCCCAGAAAGGGGATGTCAACCTACTCCCCTATGGATCCACTCATCATCCCTGCCACTTTCCAAACCAAAATGTCCCCCAAGGGCATACCACTCCTCTATCTACACATGCTACTTCCACCTATAAAGAATGAAAGAGCAGACACTGATTTCACTTTTGTACTTGTTTCCCCAGAATTACAGCACATGGTAAGAACTGCACAACTGCTTTTTCTTTCATTCATTCATTCATTCATTCATTCATTCATTCATTCATTCATTC
>NW_020945064.1:8295055-8361667 GCF_900497805.2 Vombatus ursinus
TTCATTCATTCATTCATTCATTCATTCATTCATTCATTCATTCATTCATTCATCCCATTAGATTTTTGTACTGTGTTGTCTGGTTCTGCTGCACTATTGTTTTCTTCTTATTGTCTATTACAGAAAATGCTTTCTGGGAGGGGCACAGGAAGGAATGAAGTGGGAAATGTCAGTGATGTAAAATAAGATAGTAATACCAAAAAAAAAAAAGTTTTGTTTTGTTTTGTTTTTTTAAACTACAAGAGGCAGCCTGGTGAAAGGAAAAGAGCACTGAATTTGGAGTTAGTGGGCTTTGGTTCAAATCCCAACTATGCTATGAACAATAAAGGAGCTTAGATGATGCGGTGGAATCAGGAAGACCCGAGTTCAAATCCAGTCTCAGACTCTTACGAGCTAGTTGTATAACCTTGGATAAGTCGTTTAACTTCTATTAGCCTCAGTTTCCTCATCTGTAAAATGAGAATAATAATTGCATTTACTCCTAGGGTTGTTGAGAGGATCTTAAGTAAGATAATATTCACAAAGGTGAGTCTTCCTGATTTAAGCCCAGTGCTCTATCTATTGCACCACCTGGCTGCTATTCTGATTGGCCCTGAAAACAATATATTATACAATATCTATCAGTTCAAATTTCCACAAAATCAAAATAATTGGCAAAATAACTGATGAGCTGATCAAATTACTCTTGAAAATAAGAAAATTTAAAACTGACTAGCATATTTTTAGTATGAGCATTCAAATGAATATTCTAAGAGCCACTGAAGTCAAAAGACTTTACTGCTAACTATATTAGAGGTAATACCTTGGAAGGCAAGTTAGGCTAAATTAAACCTTCAAATGTGAAGCTGGCCCCTGCCAAAGAGATGTGTTACACAACAATGGTATGGATACACAGCACCAGAGAATCACCGGATGCTACCTTCCTTTCAGGCAGCATGGTACCAAAATTCTAGACAGAGGGAAATGGATTTTGCTTTAGAAGATTTCAGATCATGAGTTTCTTTTTTTTTTTTTAATTTAATACACCCCTCCCCTTACATGTTAAGACAATTTTTCAACATTTTTTTAAAGTTTTGAGTTCCAAATTCTACCCCTCCTTCCACTCTCCCTTAGACGGTAAACAACAACACCTATATACATAAAACCATAACTTCTTAGAGCAAGAAGGATGTTGGAGGCAGGAAATGGAGAGCGACACAGATGGAGTGACTGAAGCAATATCACAAGCCAGTGGAGAAAAGCACAACTATCACCTAGACGCTTGACTCCTAGACCAGGGCTCTCTACTACACGGCCAACAAGACCTTCTTTCCACTCCTCTACTCTCACCGACATGGGAAGATCTGCTGGTGCAGAGGACAGCCCACCCAGTGCTTTCCCTCCTCAGTGACTCTTGTCTGTGTGTTTCCCTAGATCCTCCAGGGAGGATCCAGAAAATGTCCTCCCAGTCCTCCTCTACCATTTTGCATCTTTCAAGTGTTCCAGTAGAACACCCAAATCTGTCTACCTGCTACTCCCGCGCCTAGAGAAAAGCACTGATTTGACTCAGTAGAACAAAACACAAAGGTAAAGCCTTTGTGCAAAAACATAAAGCCTTCTCTTTGAAGTGTTAAGATGATGCTTTGAAAAATTAAACTATAGAGTCAAGTTAAATCAATCAAGTATTTAGACATTGTGCTAAGGACTGGGGATACAAAGAAAGGCAAAAGATGGTCCCTATTCTCAAGGAGCTCACAGTCTACCAGGGTTTGAAAAAACAGGCAAAAACTGAGACCAAACAAGCTATAGACAGAACAGATTGAAGGTACTCTCAGAGGGAAGGCACCAAGTTTAAGGAGGATGATGAAAAAGGCTTCTTGCAGAAACTGAGCCTTTCCTTGAGACTTAAAGAAAGTTATGGAAGTCAGGAGGCAGGGATGAGGAAGGAGAGCATTGAAGGCAGGGGGTAGAACTAGTGAAAATGCTGAGAGTTAGGAGATGGAAAAGGGTGTCTGTGTGTGCGTGTGTGTGTGTGTGCGCGCGCACGCGTGCGCTGGCACAGATGCCAATGTGACGAGGTACCAGACTACATGAAGGGAGTAAGGTGTGAGAAATCTGCAAGGGTAGGAGGGGGCTGAAGGGCTCTGAAAACCAAACAGAGGATTTTTATAACTTTATTTGACATCCTTCTGACAATTAACAATAATTAAGGTCAAGCAAGGCATCTGATAGGCAGATGTATGCTCAACAAAGGAGGAGGGAGGAGGAGAATAGATTGTGTTTGCTTAATTGGACAGTATTTCTTATGATCTTAAGTCACTCCATGATGCAAAGATCCAACTTTTCAACATAATTGTTCAATAAAAATCCAGTTGACCAGATAAATCTAAAATAATCAGAAATTCTCTGCGTAAACATCAGTTGGTCCAATGAAAATCCTTCTGGTGAATCAATGGTGCAGCAGAACAAAGTAACAAATGGACGACAGGATGAATGATGTTAACGAGGTGTTTATTAATAACGTCACTATAAAACGATACTGGTTATGTGGGGTCAGTTTGTTGGGGACAGGGAATTCTCTAATGGAGTGCTTTAAGGATCTGATCATGACCCAGTTGTTTTCAACATTTTTATAAACAACTTGGATGAAGGTATAAAAAGCATGCTTGCTTATCAAATCTGCAAATGACATAAAGATAAGAGACATAGCCAATGTATTGGGTGAAGTCAGAATCCAAAAAATATTCTGACATTTTAGAATGAATTGAATTGGATAAGATGAAATTTAATAGATATAATGTAAAGTCCGAGGTTCAAAAATTTCAACTCTTAAGTAAAAGATGGTGGAAGGTAGGGCAATAGAAACAGTCCCTATGGACAAGACTTGGGTTATTATTTTTTTCAGTAAAATGCAAGCTCAAGAAAAATCCAAAGGTAGCTTTTAGTGTGTGTAAGAGGGATTTTGTTATTTTTTTTGGATAATAGGTCCCAGAATCCATGGCCAAAATAGATAATATTTCTCACGGTCATGATATGTAAACATCTCTACCACGCTTGCACAGAGAGATATAGGGATGACATAATGTACGTGTACAGTATGTCATGAAGATATTGCTGAAGTTAACCTGTGAGCTTAATGTTGGCAAGATGCATTCTTTGTCCGTTGCCCTATAAAGCAAGTGGGCACTGGTGAATAAGGAGGGAACCCATTTTGGGATTTGAGTAATGCATGTACCTGCCTTGATCAGCTCCCATCAAGGCTTAGGGGATCAGCAGGTTTGCCTCAACCAGGCCTCATTGAGGCTTTAGGGGACTGGTAGGAGTCATAACCCCTGCTATTCTCACCCGCCCCTGTGAGAAGTGTGATTAGGAAATGCTGTAGGAGTTGGTGCTCCCATTATCAGCAAACTCCCTTCAGAAGACTAGACTAAAATAAAGTAAGCTTATCTAACCCCTCTGAAGCTCTCTTCCTGTCTGACCGGATCAAAAGTGAACCGGTGCTAGATCACCTGTTAGTGTTAAGAGCCCTCTTGTGTTCTCCTACCTGTGTGTTTACCTGTGAAACAGTAGCCCAGACAGTTACTGTGTTCTGAAAGTTAACTGTGAGTCCAGAATGTGGGAAGTTCTAATGCCCCTCCTGGATCACATCAGGTGTACTGTGTTCCCTCATGGGCACCTCATTTCAGAAAGGATATAAACAAATAAAGAGTGACCAGCTTGTAGGGGAAGCAGGATGGTGAAGGGACTCCTAACCAAAGGAAATGGAGGAGTTTAGTCCGGAAAAGATTAGACTCAAAGTGGGACATGATGGTGGTCTTCAAGTATGTGAAGGGTTGTCATGTAAAAGAGGGATCAGATTTGTTCTGATTGGCACCAGAGGGTAGAGCGAGGAAAACTGTTTCCAGAATTTGCAGATGAGCAGATTTGGGTTCTTACCATTATTTTTTCTTTTAAGAACTCGAAAAGTCATTCCAAGGCAAGGCCTAAGTAACAAAAATTAACAACAAATGGAGACGTTTGTTCAAGTATTAAAACATTTCCTAAGATCCCCTGACCAAGTCCTCATGAGGTTAGTACACTAATGCAGCCAATTATGCAAATTAATTCAATGTGTCTTAAATGTTCTTTTAAAGAAAATAAACCTGCTATTTTAAGATATAATAGATTTGCTCAATATGAACTAATTTCTCTCCCTCCCTTTGTCCACACCACCTCCTCACAAAACAAAAAGCAAACTCACTTGATAATGTCCCCCTCGTGCACAAAGGAGTAAGGCATGAGAATTGCTTTTAAAAAAAAGATACAATGGAAAGGGGTAGAAGACATGTCATATATACTTACATCTATGTGTGTATACATGCATGTGCATGTGTATATAGGCACGTATATGTATGTGCACACATGGAGGGGGTGGTGATTACTGTTACAACAGGATGAAACTGAGAATCCTTTCAATTTCTGAGAAAGAGAAAAAGACAAACCTCTACTCTGGTATGTCTTGATCTGGAAGTGCCTGAGAAAGAATGGAGTATGAACAGGAAGCTGAATTCCTAGGCCTTGATTCGGATTTTAGTGCATTCCTCCAAGCATAAAAGCAAAACAATAGCCAGAATTTCTGTAGCACTCTAGGACTTGTAAAGGTCTTTACATTTGCTATCTCTTTTGATCCTCATAACATCTTTTGGAAGTAGGCGTTACTATACTTTGTAAAGTGCTAGTACCTGGCACACAGCAGGCACTATACAGATGCTAGCTGCTAGTATTAGTACTATTATTATCATCTCTGTCATTTTCGACTCTCTCCCCAAAACAAAATGGCATTAAGCCCATATCATATTGTCTTGTTCATTTCAATATTGATGGTGGTACCTAAAACTTTTAAAGTTTTTAACTACTGGTCCTGTTGAAAGAAGATTCCACATTTTTCAGTACAAAAGATACAACAAAGACCTAAAGAAATGATAGTCATCTTAGTTCACTCTAAAAGTTACCTAAGAAATTTTTCCTTTGGTAGCAAATTTTGTTTCTTGACAGATCAACAGGGTTAAATGACATTTAAATTAGGCTTATTCACCCACACAAAGTATCTATGTTTGCTTAAATGCCAATCTTGGTTTGATTTCAAAGGCAGAATCCTAGAGGAGGCCCTGATGACTCACAGCCCAAACTCTCCATTCCATTGTCCCTGGCTATGGAGTCGATGCCCTGCCCTTCCCCCTGCTCAGAGGCCCTTAATGAGCACTCCCATTGCCACTTAAATCTTGAAGACCAGCCACCACCGGTAAAAGTTCAGTTAATGTGTGTAATCCTTTGTCAACTCAATGGGTTTTCCCCACTCTTCTAAAGTCAGCTATTTTTCACAGAAAAGCAACTTCTCATATACAACATAACAAGCAGAGTTCAAGACTGTTCCAATAGGTAGACTGAGAATAGAGTCTTCCAAATCTTATTAAATTTAGACTAGTCAGAGCTCTAGGGGTTTTACACCATGGTTAAGCTGGGTACCAGTCAAAGAAGGAATTAAATGTTCTAATCGGTATTTTCCATGTCTAATGTCTACTACTGTGAACAAGTAAAGCAGTTGGACTTTCCTGCTGGATCCTGAAGAGACTTCCCAGCTTAACTTTTTTTTTTTTAAATAAGGCCAACACTTGGTTCAGAAAAAAAGCAATATTTTCAATAATGGTGATGTTCTTTCATTTTCAACTGATGCTCATTGCTTTTCTAAAGATAAAATTTCTTTCAAAATTTATTTCTTAGGACTGAAAAAAATCCTTCCTAGAATCATTACATTATCCATGATACCAAAGCTACCAAACTAGCTAGAGATATTAAATGTCATATTAAATATAATAACATTATTGAAGAACTAATAGCTAAGAGTCACAGTCATGCCACTTTCATATCCAGTAAAATCTTATTACTGAAATTCAAATCTCATTCATTGGAAATAAAATAATAATTTTGTCATGACGAGTTTGAATGATAAAAAGTTTGAAAACTTTTTTTTTCTCTTTATAAAATTTCAAGATCTCATTCATGGTCTAGTCTAGGTGATCCCTGAAATCCATTCTATGAAAATCTATCATTCTGTGTTCTACATCAGTAACATGTTGAAACTACGACTTCAGGAAGCAGAAGAGTCTTTAATTTTCAAAATGTTTTCCATTTCAGTGTAACACCAATCACAAATAAGACTTTCCTATTTGTGGCTTATCTTATTTTCTTTGTCCATTCAGTTATTCAACAAATAACTGAGAGGCTACTATATATGAGATATTGTAGGAGATAGGAAATTGCATAAAAATCATTTAGGCTTAGAAGTTTTAAATGTTTTGGTTTTTTTTAACTTATGAGTGTCCTTGTATAGCTTAGCTCATATTACACAATACTTTTAAGAACTGACACTGAATGTTTTAAAATACTTTTAGATAATTCAATAGGTTAGATTGTCTTCAAACTCCTATTATTCCAAGTGACACCTCATTCGGTATGTATGCACTAAATATCATTTAATCATTTGTATCTACGTATTAGGCATCATTTGTACCTATGCATGAAACATGGAGGCTGCTTTTGGGTTCGTCGCTGGTTTTTGTTTTTGGAAGAGCAACCAAATTATATCCTAAAATGTCAACATAACTGCAGTAGGTGTTTTCTGTATGTTTTTAAAAACCATTTCTAAAAATTTCAGTTTCTTTTGAGGAGGATCCCTTCAAGATACACTAGGTATGACAGATATAATGCCAAGCAAAGGTTTCAGATTTTCAATGGTCTAAAAGACTTAAATATAATTAAAAGCATTAAACCAAACCAGTTTTTTCCCCTTTTGAATGAGAAACATTCTATCTTTTCCAACTGCAAAATATTTTCCAATATGTTTTGTTTTTTTTTTCCCCTGAGGCTTTACCTACCTTGGAATATGAGAGAATCTCTCAGAGTGCAGGGACCTCAGAGACCATAGTCCAACCCATATCTGAACAGGAATCCCCTCCACGATGTAGATAACAAGTGGTCATCCAGTCTGCTTGTAAACCCCTAGGGGGTAGGGGGAATGGGGAAGTAGTTTGATAGGCAAACTACTACCTCAGAAAGCAGATAAAAAGCTTAGAAGAATTTAGGGCTACAAAAAATTCAAAATAGACAAGAAAAATGTATCTGAGGCAGTTAGGTGATGAATTGATGATCGGTGAGAGTGCTAAACTGAAGATCAGGAAGACCTGGATTCCAATTCAGCCTCAGATACACTGGCTGTGCAATTCTGGGCAAATCACTCAGCCTCTGCCTGCCTCAGTTTCCTCATTTGTAAAATAGTAATAATAATAATAATAATAATAGCACCTAACTCCTGGAGTTGTTATGAAATAATATTTGTAAAGTGTTCACTAACTTTAAAGCACTATGTAAATGCTAGCTATATAACTATCTTAAAATATCAGATTTTTTTTTTCCCCATTAAATGCACCAATCTCTGCTAAAACTGAAGGCCAATCTTTCTATAGCAAGTAAAATGAGGGGAAAAGAAGGAAGTCATGGTACGGTATATTATTGAGTCCTGGGGAATTCTGCCCTCATTCAGCCACTCCGTAACAATTGTACTTTCCAAAAAAAAGTAAGAGTAATGAGAGCCTGAAGCAGTTAACGGCGGAGAAACGCCTCTGTCCTATTAAGCACACTCTCCATCAGACAACAGTAAAAGAACCTGCAAAGCCCTGTCTGGGACGGATGTTCCAGCTCCTCAGTCATTCGGTCCTGGGCCTCTTTTGGCTCCAATTTCCTTTGCCAGACACCAAGAGATGTTCAGTTGTTTTGGAGACTTTACCAGGATGCTTCGTGGAGCTAGTCAACACCAAACCCACTCCACTTCTAACCTTTTACAGCTTAAATATTTTCCACTAATTCTGGGAGAAAAGGGTTTTCCATGAGGGATTAATTCCCTAAGCTGCCCAAGTGCTCCAAGATTTCTGTTTTTGCACTGGCATACAAAGCAGGAACATTTTTATTAGAAGTGAAGTGACACAGTGTGCTGTCTGTTGAGTTAAAATTATTCTCCCTTATGTGACAAATCATTCAAAACTGGTCTAAGGCCTCTTGGAAATAATTTGAAGGGACTGTTTTTCTCCTGTAGATAAAACCCCTGACATCACCCCCCCCCAAGTTCTTACATATGTAATGCTGCTGGAAACTCCTCACCTCTCTTGATATTTTCCCCATCTGGATTTAGAAGGCTTCATTTCATGGAAAACATTTTAAATCTACTGAAATTTACTTAACAAAAAAACCTAAGAAAGAACACAAGGTTAAAGTTTAACGATGCCAAAGGCATTTGTGAGGTGGCTGTTGTGTGAGCTGTCTCAAGTATAAATAATAAATCTCTCTGGACACCATCCTGTATTACTGACTTAGGAAACTCCACTCAAAAATATACATTCATTCATCATCAAGGCATTTATCAAAAAGGGGAATTCAAGGTCTTGAAATTAAACAACTCAACTCAAATGCTTGAACTAATAATAAACTAATATAACAATCTTTTTATCTATTTTCAAGGAGGATAGCATTATTAACAAATCCATATTAAGTCCTACCATCATCACAATATGAATTCAACTGAATTGATTCAGTGAAGCTCAGTAATGAGGTTAGGACTATTCTATCAACACAAGCAAGGTATTGACAACTGAAAATGACACAAGTCAATTGTACCACTCCCAATGACCTCCTGGGGCTCATCACAGTGTTGTGAAGGTGACCCTGGGGTCTGAAATGCTATATATGCTATCAGGACACAAGCTCGGGCACATCCTGCCCTGTGAGAAATGTGAGCCAAACAGCAGAGAGTTTATGTGCCTGTATCCTGAGGCTGAGCCCTGCTAAGTATGGAGGCTCTCATCCCCAGAAGGCCAGATGCCAAACGATGAGGTCAACCATAAAAACCACTGATCAGGGGATCTGAGTTGGTAAAAGAATCACAGAATCATCTCTTTAGAGGTGGAAGGGACTGCAGGGGGCTTGGAAGACCCTGCCAAGCTCCTCCATAATCCACTCTACTCCAAGGGACTGTTTTCACTAGGGTGCTGTCCATTACTACCACTTTCAACCCTATCTTTATCCTGTACTCTTTAAATTCTTACCACCGAAACATGTTGCCAACTTGCTCTCTGACTTCCAATCATGCCCGACTCCTATCCTCAAATGCTTTCTGACTTCTAAGTTTCTACTTATCTGACTTTTAACCATAAAGGTCAGATTCTTCAGGCCCCACTTCCATCAAGGAAGGTTCCACCCTTCGTGCTCATAAAGGACTTTAGGTTCCGAGAACAGAAGTGCCATCTTGCCTGGGGCATGTTATGAACCCATACCCAACACAGCCTTCAACATTCTGAATAACTCCTCAAAGACTGGCATGCTCTCTATCCATATTTCTACCGAGCCAAAGGCCCACCTAGCCCCTCAAGGCAGAGTTCAAATGTCATCACCTACCAAGAGGCTTTTCCTGATTCTCCCAGGACTTTGTATGGATTGCAATGATCTCTCCATGTGTATTGTAGTTTCCCCAAAGAAGAAAATAATCTTCTTAAAGAACAAGGATTGTTTTGTTTTTGTCTTTGTATCATCAGCACCCAGCGGAGTGTGCAGCACATAGTAGGCACTCCATTGCTTGAAAAATTGAACTGAGTTATAATCCACCCTATAATTCTAATCAAGCATTCTTTCCCTTACACACATGAGTAAATCCATGAGATCACCAAGTGCTACAATAATAATTGCCATAATAATAAGACATGAGTGCACATTTAAACCACGCTGACAAAGCACTTGCATATATGATCCTTACACTAACTCTTTAAGGTAGAAGCTACTTTATGGATGAGAAAACCAAGTCTGAGAGAAGTTAAGTAATTTTTACTTAGGATCACACATCCAGGTAAGTATATGAGGCAGGACCTGAACATTTTAGAGAACTTATACCAAGGTTCTTCTTAGAATCAAATCAATCCCTCTCTCCCTCCCCCCACCCCCCCACCCCACCCCCACACACTCAGCGATGTCCATTTTGTAGATGGGATGGAGAGGTGGTGCTATTTGCCAAAGAATAACCAATAACCTGGTCTCTCTCCTAATTAGCATAGTGTTCATTCCACCACAGTATGTTATATCTTAAGCATATCACGATCCTCCTTCTTTCTCTAAAAAATGAAAAGGGGAAATTCTGGAGACTCATTTAAGGGATTCCCTTTGGTACAGGAAAGAAAACCTAACTGTCAAGAGTTCTAGGTCCAGTTCTGACATTTGCTCATGGTTTGTCCTAAGGAAAGTCATTCAACTTTTCTCAACCTTGGTTTCCTTGTATGTAAACTGGGGATATTAACACTGACACCAGCTACCTTACAAGATTACTGTGAGAATCAAATGAGACAATGGATACTAATGTGCTTTAAAACGTATAAGGTACTTGGCCAATGGAAGGCTTAAGAACAGTCTTCTGGGAAGGAAATATACTAGGAAAAGGTGAATTTCTGACAGGTTCTGAAGCACTTTTTGTCACAGTCAAATAAAAGAAATATTTACCCTTCGCTCAGCATTGTAAATAAAAATGTATTAAATGGCTGGTTACATTTGGTAACCATGTAAATCATATAGGGACAGCTAAACACTGAATGAGTCATTAATGATCAGGATGGGTGAGACGTAGGAGAGTGGCATTCACAGAGGCCCAGCCTCACTGAGGAAGGCTCTGGTGCAAGTCCCACATCTGAAACACACCAGGAATGTGACCAGTGCCCAGAGAGTCACCTTCCAATGCGGCAAAGTTGCAGAAAAGAGGCTGATCTGCCTTGGGAAAAGGAGCTTCCTCATCTCAGTTCCCTCTAGCAGTGAAGTCACAGACCAGGGGGTAAACTGTTATTGTTTGTCCTTCCTTTCAAAGAGGACTGGTGATATCACGGGGGATGTCCTGACTTGTACGAATTGGATTTAAGTGAGGCACAGGTGCACGAGGTCATCGGCCTCTCTCTCTCTTCGAGTTATCGAAGTCCAGTGGCAGGACAAAAGTCAGAACCACTGGTGATGGTTCAGGAGGAGGCAGTGGATGAACTTGACATCTCTGATGTCTGACCAAGATCTAAGCACTCCAGAGTGCATGCCTTCATGGTCACTGAAACAAACCATTCTCATCCACTCATTCCACCAGGGGAAGACTTCACATGCTTATGTAGACATTTACTAACGGGCTTAAGGTCTGTCTCAAACCCGAACCTGTTTCAGCCCTTTTACCAGGATGGTTTTATTGGGGGTGTGTCCAATGTGCATACTACAGCTTCTTGGAGCCACAGGTAGGAGTTTGGTGAAATACAAAAGGGATAAATACAAAAGAAAATGATGAAGATTTTCTGGTAAAGTCTATGAGAGCTTCACCTTAGGGCAGCCAGAAGAAGCTAGGGGATGAGCAGCTGCCTCATGACGATGGCACTGTGCAGTCTGAAAAGCCAAGGACTGAGAGAAGACAACTAAAATATGTACAAGCACAAAGGTTATGGATAGGGTCAATGTGGATTTACTCACCAAAACCCAATCTATGAGAACTAAGGAACAACTATACTATAAAAAGTTGAAAAAAGCCAAGTTCTAGGAATTTATTATGGAAAGTGAAATGTTTTGATGATGATATCAACTGCCAAACCTTCTAATTCAAAACCAGTATCTAGGGGTCATCTGTTATCCAATAGACTGGCCATTCCTAGGTGCAGCTCAGATAACAAAATCAGACTCTTCATTGTCTCCTCCCCTTAACCTCCTGCCTACCACAGTGCAGAAAGCTCAGGCCCTCTGTTGCTCTGATTCCAATAGCTATTCTTAGGCCATTAAGCAGTGTTTCTAGCTTCCTGTCACAAATTGGACCTGAGAGTAGTCAGGATGGCTTGCAGCCACTGTGGCACAAAGCCCCTGTAAATTCTTAAAATAAATGTTTTTAGGTCATATGTATATAATGACTCCCCAATAAATCCAATTGTATTACTTCAGAATTCACAGTAGTTGAGGTCATGTAATTTACAAGCCTATCTGAAAGTTACAACGATACACTACAACTTTTACCCACATCAGCATTCCCTTCCTTGAAATCCTGGCTGTGATAACAATTGCCAAAAGAAACATAAATGGACAAGAGGGAGGAGCAGGGTGGGAAAGAAATAGAACTGCTGCTCAAAAACAGCCTGGATGGGGGAAAAGGGACAGAGTACTTTGTAGGAATGGATATTTGGGGAGGTAACAATCACACCGTGAGCATGAATGAATGTCCCTGCTGGTGGAACTAGAATATGGCGGTGGGTTGAGATTGTACTCTAAGTATTCCATTCTGACCCCTTGAGTTCAATACTTTGTTCTGGTTCATGTACTAACAAAGTACAATTCTTCCTATAACTGCTTCAATATATTGATAGCGCTGGCCACAGAGTACAAAACCTGCCCAGTGGAAATATACATCCAACACATCTCTTTGTACGCCAAATACCACCATCTTCTTTCATGAAGTTAAATTAAAAATGAGTTGAACTTCACTTACTAATAAATACACACACACACACACACACACACACACTCACTCACCCCAATGTAAGATAGTTAATAAATGTCAAAATGAACAATACAATTAAGCACCATAGAAGTTAAGAACTGATTTCACCTCAAGCCAAGAGGCATTTTATAGAAAAAAAATTATTTTTGAGTTTCTTATATTAGTTTCAGATTTTGTTATTATTGGCTCAGTGGATAGAGCACTGGACTTGGAATAGGAAGACCTGAGTTCAAATCTAATCTCAGGCCCTTACTAGCGGTGTGATGCTGGGCAAGTCGCTTATCCCTGTTTGTCTCTGTTCCTCATCTGTCAGATGAACTGGAGAAGGAAATGGCAAACCACTCCAGTATCTTTGCCAAGAAAACTCCAAAAGGGGTTTGTTCAGTTGTAGGTAGAACCAAAAGGGGTCACAAAGAATCAAAGAAGACTGAACGATGGATGTTTTTTGTTTTATAGAAAGACTGAATAATAATATTGCCCATCATAGTCTAGAAGAGTTTGACGTTATTTGTAGTTTCCTTCCAAGTCTAAAGATAAGTTTTCATTTTTTTAGTTGAAAATAACAACTCCCATTTATATAGACTTTTTACATTTATACTTGTTTTACAACGAGTCTATGAGGTAGATAGTACAAATACTTAGTATCACTATTTTACAGAAAAGTAAACAGAGACTCAGAGTGGGGAAGGGGCTCATAAGTGAGGTGAGATTTAAATATGTATTTCCTGACTTGAAAACCAGCACTTTTTCCACTTCTCCTCTAATCTCTACTGTCTCTTAGATGAGAAAATGAATGAGTCAAAACAGATAAAAGGCCTAAATATTAACAACCACACCATTACAAAAATCAGAAAAGAATCAGGTCAGGTTCTCACAGCTTTAGTTAGGAAGAGAATTCTTAAACAAACAAGGAGGAGAAGCAAGTGCAATAGACAAAACAGATGGTTCCAATTAAATTAAACTGAAAAGCTTTTTCAGGGAAAAAAAAACCATCAATGAAATTAGGATAAGGGAACTTGCCAGTTGAGAAAGAAAACTCTACATCAAATATGGCAGCTGTGGTTTGATATCCAAAACACATATAGGGAACTAACACAAGTAGAAAACCAAGAGATGTTTTCCAATGGTCAAGTAGTCAAAGGACCACAATTCTCAAAAGAATTGCAAATTATTAACAACCTATGAAAGAATACTCGAAATCACTAATAAGGAAAATCAGAACACCTGAGGTTTCCCTTCACACCCTGCATATTAGCAAAAATAACAAAAAAAAGGCAGGAAGAGTCATGTCTGAGGGGTTGTAGGAAGAGAAGCACACAAATATACTCTTTGTGAAGCTGTGCACTGGTCCAATTATCCTGAAAAACAATTTGGAATTACATGCAGAAAGTGACTGAAATGTCCCTATTCTTTGATCCAAAGATCTTGATGCTATGTATGTGCCCCAAGAAGGTCAAAGACACAAAAAGAGCTCCCACATGCACCAAAATATTTATAGCAGCACTTTCCGTGGCAGCAAAGAACTGAAAGCAAAGATGCCCAATGACTGGGGAATGGCTAAACAAATTGCAGTACATGAATGGAATGGAATATGACATAGATTTATGAAAAAATGAATTTCATGAATACAGAGATATGCAAGGGAAAACTTATAGGAACCCAGAGTCACACTGCAAATTCAATGGAAAGACCAACAACAAAAACAGTTGACTGCTGTGTAATTATAATGACCCCCAAGAGACGCGAAAAAGTACCTCTTTCCCTTCTGTGCAGAGGGAGGCCTGAATGGGTGTGGAACAGTCTAGATTCTGTCAGACCATGATGTGCTGATTAGTTTTGCTAAACCGAACTTCCTTTCTCTTTATTATTCTTTGTTTTATAAGGGATGGCTCTCTGATGAGGAAAACAAGACACAATATATTGAGATACGAAAACAACATAGAAACAAAAGAGATCAGTTTTCTTCTTTTTGCCCAACATTTCTCCTTAGACTTAAGGACTTAAATATACAGTTGATACCCTCCGAAAACGGCCTGACTTCCAACTTCCACAGTTCTAATAACCTACACCTTTAGTCCACTCCAGCCACATACACGCCCTATCATACCACTTAATTTCACTATAACAACAAAGTTTTACTTCCATGATATCCACTGCCAAAGAAAAACCTCTTAGGTTTCCATGTCTCCCTCTTCCTAAACGTGCTCTTTGTTCTCCTCAAGATCTCGTCACTTGTGCACCCAATATATCACCTCTGCTCTGACTGGACTCTCCTCTTGTTGCAGCTGACCCTACAGCTACCTGTTTGGCCACGACTATACACTGAATCTCTTGCCTTCCTGGCTTATTTCTTTGCTAAAATTTGCTAAAATTTTGTCAAATCCCACTCCTTGGTCACCCTTACCATCTACCTTTCTCCATTTGCAATCAGAACTGGAAGGAGTCATTCAACCCTACTAACTAACTGAGCCCACTACAAATTTAGGTTATACTACTGCATGACACCTCTTTCCTTCTTCCTTAAGTCTTTACCATGCACTCCATCCATAGCAACAGTTTCAAATCATCGATCCTCCAGTCTTCCATACCAAACCTTCCTACTCACTCTCAGAAACTCTCACTTCCCAAAGAAAACAGAGGCCAAACAAATTAATAAAATGGAGCATTATTATGCAATAAGAAATTATGACCATGAGGAACTTAGAGAAACATGGTGAAATTAGTATGAACTGATGCAGAATTAGAAGAATATACACTACCTGCTGTTGTTGTTGTTCATGTGTTTTAGTCCTCTCCGACCCTTCGTGACCCCATTTTGGGGTTTTCTTGGCAAAGATACTGGAGTGGTTTGCCATTTTCTTCTTCAGCTCATTTTACAGATGAGGAAACTGAGGCAAACAGAGATAAGTGACTTGCCCAGGGTCACACATCTAGTAAGTGTCTGAAGCTGGATTTGGACTCATGAAGATGAGTCTTCCTGATTTCAAGCCCAGTGCTCTATCCACTGTGCCACCTGCCACCTGTAACACACACTGATTATAATCACGTAAATTAAAAAAAAAAATGCTAAAACGAAGCCAAATTATGAACAATTGTAATAACCAATTATGGCTCCAGTATGAAACATACATCCCTTCTCTCCACAGAGAGATAAGGATATTCATAAGGGGAAGGGTATACCAAGAGGAATATGTAGAAATGGCTATGTTGTACAAAGGAATCGATAAAATAATTTTTAAAAGAAACAGAAGACATCTGTCATGAGCTCTCTCTTCTCCCCTATTCTAGAACTTTAACCCTACAGTTAAAGAAAGAAAGGTCTTATAAATATAAAAATATTTGCAACAGTACTTCTGTCCAACTAAAAATTGGAAACAAAAATGGGTGGGTACAGACTGATTAGGGAATGACCGAAAAAAATCATAATGTCTGTATTAATGAAACACCACAAGAAAATGTAGCTCAAAGCAGATTCAGAAAAAACTTGGGGCGACTTGGACATATTGTTGTGGATCAAAATAAACTGAACCAGGAGAACAATATACAAAATAACCGTAAGAATGTAAACAAAAACAACACTAAAAGGTTGTTCTACTCATGTTAATTTTCATGAGCCAACTTTGTTCTACAAATGGCCGCCTGCTACATGGAAAGAATGTTCAAACCTGCCTCTGCTACTTACTCCCCATGTGAATCTGGGTAAGATATTTAGCCTCTTTGAACCTTACTTTTCTTACCTATAAAATGAAAGTGTTGATCCAAATAACTTGTAAGGTTCTTTCCAGCTTATTTCAGAATTTACCCTTCACACTTCTCCCTTCTCTACATAGCAAGCCCTCCCTCATAAAAAAACTGGGGGGAAGGGATGAGTCATGGCAAAAAGATGTTCAACAAAACCAACCAAAATATCAACCAATAGAATACATGATATTCTACACTCTTGGCCCCCTGCCTCTGAAAAGACAGAAAGAAAGTACATTTTCTCAACTGTTCTCCTATACTTGATTATTATCATTCCAATGCTTAATTTCTGAAAAGGCCTATTAGGCAAAGCTTTTCTCTTTGCTTGACTTCTCCTCAAAATTATGCCCCATCTTCCTTTTGAAGCACAACTGTTTTCAGTCTGGGAGGAAAGGAAAATCAAGTCAACTGGTATTTATTAAGAACCTACTATGTGTCAGACACTGCTCTAAGTGCTAAGGATGCAGAAGACAGTCCCTGGTCTTAGGAGCTCACAGTCCAATGGAGGAGACAACTATGAACAAATAAGTTATAGTCTCAGGGGTAAGGTACTAAGATTGAGAGATGAGAATGGCATCTTGCCAGGAAAGCTCAGAGATGGAAGCATCTTCCCCATGCAGGGTCTTCATGCCTCATGGAAACAGAAAACAGCAGAGTTACGTTAGTGTGGCTCCTGAAGGTAGAAAGCTCTATTACAGAAATGTATTGAGGAAAGAAGAACCCTCCCTTCTGCTCAATTTTTAATCTTGAGTCTCAGTTTGCTACAGAGCTTAAGAAAACAATTTTGTGAGTTCCAGGTCTACAAGTATGAGCTCTAAAAATCATCAATTTGGAGGATTATGGAAGGACCTGTCAAAGACAGCCCTGTATTCTTTACCACAACACACACACACACACACACACACACACACACAATGTGATATCATGTGAAGAACAACTACAAGTCCCAACTCTCCATGACAAATGGCAATGTCTCTCCTTTAATTCTAATGAAAACTGCCAAGGCCTCCCAAACACTTCCAAATTTCCATTCAAACAGTTTTATAAAAGTTTTATGAATCTTGAGAATGATACTAAGACTTTAACTAATAACGCTCAGCACAATGCCAATCACATAGAAGGTGCTTAATGAATGCCTGTTAATTGTTGATTGACAAAATATGGACAATAAAGTATGGGGCAAATAAGCAACCAAAGAAGCCTCTTTCCATATGGCCACAGTACCATTATTATAATCTCTAAGTTAACACAAATCATTGTCCATGAGATATGGAGGATGGTTTTCCATTTATGTAATTCCAAGAGAGAAAAGATTCCTACTCAAGTATTAATGTTGAGACAAACTGACAACGTGGCTACCCACCATATCGATTTTGCCTTTTCAAATTAGTCTACGACTGAAATTGAAAGTCACAGCAAGAAAGAAAACCTGAATGCAATGCTTCCCACACTAACTGCGAGAACATGTCTGATACTCAAGGCCACAAACTTGTCTTTGTTTATCCTCTTGCAAAATACCATTATGTTCTGATCAGGTTTGTGGTTAGGCTGACCTTAATGAATAAAACCTGCTGGGCAAATAATTTGTTGAAAAAGATTCCTGTGGCATGGGGCATTTAGCTTAGGAAACCAAGCCCTGTAAACATATGACCAGGGTACACACTATCATACAGTGGTTGAGGACAAAGACTTTTTAAAGCATCTCTAATAATCATCTGGGTTTGGTAACATTTCAGTTTTGTTAATACGATGTGCTAGTGCAAGAATTTTCCTGGAGGTAGAAATGAAGGGAGGAAATATACTTTCAGAGAGGCATTTCTGATTTTTCCCTCTATTTTCTCATCTTTCATTGACTAGTGAATTGATTCCTGGATCTCTCTAAGGGGATACTAACCTAAAGGGGAAAAATAGTAGAGGGAAAAGGTCCTCAGCTAATTTTGCAGCCACTGGCAAAATGACTGTAAGGTACCTAAAAGACCCAATTTAGCCACCATTGTTAACAAGAGGATGTTTTGTTTTGTTTTTTTAATAAAGTACTCACAAAATGACTGAGGTAAAACCTATCTGGCTGACACAAAGATAGAGCCATCTGAAAATCTACTGTTTTCTGCTCTCTTTCCTCTTGTGAATAAACTGAAGGTGGCCAAAACTATTGGCTTTCATGTACCAACCATCTGAAGTTCTGGAAACTGAAGGAGCAGAAGGCATTTTCATTCATGAACTTGCGAGTTGTTTTATCTCTGGGGCAACAAGTCCCCTCTGCCTGGAAAGTGGTACTTGCTTTCCTAGTTTGAGTAGTGGTGGGTCCCAAATAACATTGCTATTTGTGTAAAACTGGACGATTTGGAATCAGGGTCCAAAAGGCCACGTCACCAAATGGAGGGAGGTTTAGGAAAGAATCCTATTGGTTGGCCATGCACCTTATCCATTTTCTCAATTTGTCACTCAACTACTCTTCCCTTCAGGAGTTTTATTGCCTAGCTCTAAACAGTGGGGTTTGGTCCTAGTTGTCTGAAACCAGCTGGACATGAGAATGGGAATGGCAATAAAAAGCTTTCGAGAGGAAGGGCTTCAAAATTAAAGGAACCACTTACTTTCCAGCACACTGTCAACAGTTCTAGTTTTTTAAAATGCCTGTGGCTTCTGTCTTCAAGAGTAAAGCTAATATCTGATCTTTAAATAAAGAATTGTGATCACCCTTCATTTATTTTCAACTGTAATAGTAATAATAGCCTGCATTTAAATAGTTTTAAAGTTTGCAAAGATATATATGTATGTATAAATACGTGTATATATATACATATGTGATATATGTGTACACACACATACACACACACACATCTTCTCGGTACTCAGGGTCTCACAGCTAGTGTTGATCAGAGACAGTCCAAATTCAAGTTTTTCTTACTCCAAGTTCAGTGATCTAGCCATTACATCATGCTGCCTCTTATTCCTTTTCAAGTCCAAGAATTGAGAATATATCTAGTTTACTGTGTAGGCCTCTTCCTATACATTACCAGAGTTGTGTGAGTACACCTTCCAAGAGGTAATACAAATATAACTCAAAGATACCTGTCTTTAAACATGTGGCTGAATCTTATTTACAAAGGAAATTGGAACAATTATCCAAACTGTTATTACTGAGATATATATCAGCAGGAAATTGATCATGTGTGACAAATTCTGAAAGGATGGTGAACTCAAGTTTTATAAGCCATAAGCAATGAATGCTATAGTCTAGTGTGAAGCTGCACTCCCAGAGTCTGAATTTACCCTCACTTTCAAAGGAAGGATAAAAACTGGGCTTTCATCTGTTAGCCATGATGCCCTTTGGTAGTTAATGGTCCAAAGCAAAAATTGGGAATGCCAGGAAAGGGACCAGGCAACTAAACTATAGGAAAAAATATCAAAAGTATCAAAATATCAAAGAATATTTTTAAAAATCAAAGTAAAAGTTATAATTTTTTATTTAAAAAAACTCAACTGTTTACATAGGCAACAATCTATTCCTAAAACTTCCCATGTGCCAATCTGTATGACAGATCTAGAGCAGCCTTGGTCGAAGGAGGGAGAGGTTCCCTTACCTGGAGATGCCCACGCTAGGGAGGCCACAAGCCTGGGCCCCCATCCCCTACCACCACCAGTTCTAAGATACTGTAACATGTGAAAAAAAGGCTGGGAGATAGAAGCATAGGACAGTCCCTGCTCTCAAGTAAGGGCACTCGTCCAAGGCATCCATCCACTTGGCTGGAGCTGAGCCAGAACTCATTGTAAAATGGCAGATCACAACTCTATGCATTACCAATGTAGTACCTAGCAGAGAGCCATTAGTGAAAGAAGCAAATAGGAAGGCTGAAGCTTATGAGAAAAAAATGAATATATTTAAATGATCTCAACACAGGTTATTACTCTTTTCCAAGAACCAGGATCAACAATTAAAATTTCTCTGCCTATTTCAAATGTTATAATTACTGCTGAGACATTCTAACTCGAATGTGTACTGTACTTGAGGGTTTACAGAACTCTCCATAAAGCAGCCCTACAGCTAGGGTACATTTTTTTTTTCTTTTTACAGACAAGGAAAGAGAGGTTCAGAGAGATTATGTGATTTCTCCAAGTTTATAATTCAAAGAATATTCAAAGCTAGATCTCTCCAGACTACAAAAACCAAAATTCTTTCCATTACACATTCCATTATAGATTATACAACTTTTCAGTTGCAAGGGTCTGAATGACTAAAAATGCCTCTGGAGGTACCTGGGAAGAAATGTCATTTTTAGTGAACAGGGAAATCCTACCTTCACCTTCCATTCTCCTCTACTTATACTAGGATGACTTACCAAGCACTTTATTCCTCACTTCCAGGCTATGCTCTGGAAGCTAAAATAAATGTATATACAACAATAAGGTGAAAACTAAGGCTAATAAAAGAAGCTGTTTCTTTATAGTGAGAGAACTTAACATGATTTCTTAAAGCCTAACTAATGTGAGACCAATTTGGGGGAGATGTTAAGAACAGCAATCAATGAGGTTAAATTACTTGAAGCCTAGTTGAGGATTAAAACAACGTCTACCAAAAGTGGAGCCATATGTACTCTGCTCTTCTATTCAAATTCTAAGGTTTCTTAATAACAAAAACAGCAGTACTTGAAATTTCCATAGCTCTATCTTCAAGGCACTGAATAAACATTAATGGTTGCCAAGAGAATGTCTGTATGAATTGTCTCCATGGGCTCCAATCCTATTCTGAAACCTTTTGACATATTCTATCCATGCCAAACATCAATCAAAGAACATAAAATCTCCAAAAGGGGCATCCAAACATTTTACTGATAACCAATCAACTTAATAAATGCAGTTTGGTGACAAGACACAAGTAGTTTTTGTTTTTTTTTTTTAAATCAGCTATAAAATGTTAACACCTATAAAATGTTTGCCTTAAATTAATACCAAATTAAAATGAAAATCATGTTCTTAAACAAATTAGTCACACCTCCCCCCTCAAAAAAAGCAATAAATGAACTAGGAACCAATAGTTATGGATCTCAATAAACAAAACTTCCTTGAAAACACATTTAAATAGGATGAAATCAAATTCATTTGTTAAAGAGTCTTTTATGTTACACATCTCTTTTATTGCTCTCAAGCATTTCCAAAACCTGGTTTTCTCATATTTTTGCAATTAATAAAAATGAATAAAATATATGTATTTGAACTGAAGAAAACTTCAAAATGTATTTATTCCTCTGAGAGGAAAATTATTTGGGAAGCTAATGCTTTCAGAAATTAAACTACAGCCATATTCTTTAAGAAATGAAACCTCTTGTGAGATCTTCTAACTACTCTTCTGGCATAACAATTTAAAAAATTCTTAGTCTCGAACAAAATATTTGTGTTCCACCAAAGCTTGCATGATATGGAAGAAAGTGCACTGCACTGAGAATAAGAAGACTATGCAGTCAAGCAAAATAAACAAGTGAAGGTTTCAGGGAGTTCTCTCCCACTAGATCCTCAATAGAGATCTAATCTGGTTGAATTTTTCACTCTGAATTTGTAAATAACAATAGCTTACAACGTAATCTAGTAGACAGACTTGCAGTATCTTATTGTACGTGAGAGGAAATAATCAGAGCAGTTATGGAAGCAAAAAGTGCTCTGGGAGAAGATATTTCTCCACCCAAGTGCTCACAAATTCCAACTAGCTGCACTTTTGTCAGTACAGTGCTTAACCGTGCTAAGTGTACTCCAGAATCCTTGCCTTTCATGAATATTTTTACACGGTAGTACTACAGATTTTGTAAAGATAGTAACTGAACATAATTTAATTCTCTCCTATTTAAAATAGACCTAACAGAACCAATCTATTCCCACTAGAGAGCAGACCAATCACAACTGACGAACCTATGGAAGCCTAGACCTTGCTATCCGCCCTGCCTTTCCAACCTCAAGATTTCTTTCTATGAGCCCTGCAGTCAATTTTTCTTTTTAAATGTGTTGTCTAGAGAGTAAAGGAGCAGCTAGGCGGTGCAATGGATAGAGCACTGGGCTTAGAGTCAGGGAGACTCATCTTTCTGAGTTCAAATCTGGCCTTAGACACTGACTAGTTGGGTGATTCTGGGCAAGCCACTTACTCATTTACCTCAGTTTTCTCATCTGTCAGATGAGCTGGAGAAGGAAATGGCAAACCACTTTAGTATCTCTGCCAAGAAAACCCCAAACGGGGTCATGAAGAGTCGAACATGACTGAAAAATGACTGAACAACTGCAGTAGAAGCTCCTTGGGGCGGAGTCTATCCCACTTCCTCTATTTATATCCTAAAAACTTAGCACAGGCTTAGCAGCACAGATTAAGCACTTTAAAATGAAGTTTGACTTATTTATTCATTAGGGGCAGGTTACAGATCAAAAAACAGTTGTCACTTGATTTTGGTAAGCAATACTAAGAAATAGATTTTAGGAGTGGAGCCTAGAGGGCAGAGGAGAGGAAGCACTACTGCCAAGCTCTCCAAACAACTTTAAAAGAATGCCTCAAACCAATTTCTGGAGTGGCAGGGCCAACAAAAGGTGGGCATGAAACATTCTTGCAGCCCCAGAAACTGAGGAGACTGGAAGGAGAGATCTGCGACACTGGAGAGGAAGGCCGTGGAGGCAGTGGTGACACCAGCACCAGCAACTTCTGGGCTCTCAAGTAAGGCAACTGGTAAGGGTAACTGGTCAGAAAGATATTATAAGAGACCCCTGGGCTGGCACTGGGCACAGGACCAACTGTTATTTGTCAACTCTACTGCCCATACACACATCCTGGTCACAGTTCCAGAGTAGAGAGGAGAGCTTGCAATCTCAAGGGAGCAGGGGCTTTGAGGAATAGTATCACTTTCTGTCCCAAGCAAGCAGGGACCTGAGAAACAATATTGCCCCTGTGGTCCCAAGGAAGCGTGGGCCTGGAGGAGTAGTATCACTGTCTCAAGGAATCAGGGGCCCAAAGAGCAGACCAGTAGTATAGAGACCACATTTCTGCCCTGATCATAACACCTTGAAAGCACCAAAACCTTCCAAACCCCTAGTACTAGCTATGAAAACAGCAGTGAAAAAAAAAAGTCTAAAGCTTGAGACAGTGCTCCCCCAACCCCACCATGGAACAGAGTCCAACTTTAACATAAAATTCAAAGTCAAGAAATACAATACAAAAAAACAACAACAAAAAATGAACCTGACCATTAAAAGTTACGATGGTGACAGAGAAGATCACAACCTCAGAAGACAGTGATTTTAAAACAGCTAAAAACAAAGCCTCAAAGGAAAACTGTGAATTGGACACAACAGAATACAAATTCATAAAGGAGCTAAAAAGTGATTTTAAAAATAGAAGTGGTAGATGAAAAATTGGGAAAAGCAATGAGAGTGAAGCAAGAAAATTATGAAAAGCCAATTAATAGCTTGGCAAAAGAGGCACAAAATAACTCCTTAAAAAACAGAATTGGTCAAATGATCAAAGAGGCACAAAAATTCAGTGATGAGAATAACTCCTTAAAAAGCAGAACTGGACAAATGGCTTTGGACAAATTGGTACAAAAGCTCCCTGAAGAAAATAATTCCTTAAAAACTAGAATTGGGCAAGTGAAAGCTAATGACTCCATGAGGCATCAAGAAACAATAAAACAACATAAAAATAACGGAAAAAATAGAAGAAAATGTGAAATAGTCCATGGGAAAAAACAACTGAGCTGGATATAGATCAAGGAGATCTAAGAATTATTATTAAGAATTATTAGAGGGGGCAGCTAGATGGCGCAGGAGATAGAGCACCAGCCCTGAAGTCAAGAGGACCTGAGTTCAAATCCGGCCTCAGACCGAACACTTGACACTTACTAGCTGTGTGACCCTGGGCAAGTCACTTAACCTCAATTACCTAAAAACAAAACAAAACAAAACAAAAGAATTATTAGACTACCTGAAAGACATGATAAAATAAAATCCGAGACATCATATTCTAAGAAATTAGAAAGAAAAAGTGCCCTGATATCCAAGAACCACAGAGTAAAACAGAAATTGAAAGAATCCACCAATCACCTGCTGAAAGAGATTCCAAAATGAAAATTCCTAGGAATATTATAGTCAAATTGGAGACTGCCTAGGTCAAAGAGAAAACACTTCAAGCAGTCAGAAAGAAACTGATCAAATACCATGGAGCTACAGTCAAGATCACTTGAGATTTAGAAGCTTCCACATAAAAGGAGCAGAGGGTTTGTAATGATATTCCAAAAGACAAAGGAGTTAGGATTAGACTCAAAAAAAGCCTACCCAGAAAAACTGAATATACTTCTTCAGAAGAAAAAATGGATAAATAATGAAATAGAGGTTTTCAATCATTCCTGATGAAAAGAAAGGAGCTGAATAGAAAATCTGATTTTCAAATACAAGATTCAAGAGAAGCATTAAAAGGTAAATATGAGTGAGTAATTATAAGGGGTTCAATAAGATTAAACTGTTTACATTCCTATATGGTAAGGTAAGTATAAATCCTAAGAATCATTATTATTATTATTATTATTATTATTATTATTATTATTATTAAGGCAGTTATCATTATTAAGGCAGTTAGAAAGACTCCACACAGACAGAGGGCACGTTTGTGATTCTATTATGTTGGGATGACCTTAAAAAAAAAAAAAATGTATGGGTGAGAAAAAAGGATGCACTGGGAGAAAGAGGAAGGGAGAAAGGGGAAGAGGAAATTAAGGGGATGCCCACCAACTGGGGAATGACTAAACAAGTTGTGGTATATGACTGTGATAGAATCCTACTCTGCTATAAGAAATGACAAGTGGGATGGTTTCAGAATAACCTAGGAAGATTTATGTGAAGGGATGGAATGTGAACTGAGCAGATCCAGGAGAACATTGTACATGAGAACAGCAATATTATAACAATGACCAAGTGTGAAAGACTTAGCTACTTTTGATCAAGGCAATGATCCAAGACAATTATAAAGGACTCGTGGTGAAAAATGCTGTCCACTTTCGGAGAGAAAACTGATGAATTCTGAGTGCAGATTGAAGCATATTTTTTTCACTTTCTTTTCTTTTCTTTTTTTTTTTTTGGCAACATGGCTAATATGGAAATATGTTGTGTGTGACTTCACATGTATAGTTAATATCATATTGGTTGCATTCTCAATGGGTAAAGGAGGGGCAGGAGGAGGGAGAAAATTTGGAACCCAAAAAAATTTTTAAATGAATGTAAAAATAAATAAAAGTTTGCAAAATAGAAACAACAACAACAACAAAAAGAATTAGGCATTCCACTGACAGAAGTAATTTGCTTTGTGTTCCATGGTTTGTAGGGGTTATAAGTAAATTTCTGTCAGTAACTGAAGATGTATATACTGAGATAATACAGCTCAAAGTTGCTACTGTAATTCACCAATATGTTAATACTCTTTAAAGCTAAATCTCCCAGAAATTACACAAGATGACATGTTTAAGAGTCTAAAAATCGAGGGGGAATAATCTAGGCAACAGAGCTGGACATAAACTCAGAGAAGAAGTCAACAAATTGACCTGATGAATTCAACTATGATTAAAATCAGGAAATGTGAAGAAACAAGGATAGCCTTAGATAATGCAATGAGGGGACAAGGTCCTGGATGTAGAGATATTCATTAACTGGCCAAGTTGGCAACTGTCATATCTTTTAGTGCTTTTTCTTTGAGAAGGGGATATTGTGGGTAATGGAGATTAGAAATGGAGGACACTGAATTGTGAGACAAATATTGTGAACACTCCCTTACATCTGTGTAGCTTAACATTAATTGAATTGGTCTTTGTAACTACACTGCTAGGCCAACCAACAAATTATGTGCTGAATAGTCTAGATTCTCAAAGGGGGCATTCAGCACATTTTCAGACTGAAACTCATCTTCCTTGTTGCTCTTTTGGTCTCATTGTTTCAAGCGTGGAAAGATCAAGGGTACATTCTCAGTAATATCACAACAACCATTGAGCCTTCAATGTGTTTTCAACCACAGAAACCCAAACCATGAAACCCAGAAGCTGGGAGCCAAGATTCAAAGTGGTTTTTATGCACCATCTTTAAAAAAAAGGAAAAGTTTAAAGTAACCCTGCCACCCTCCAAAAAAACAAAAAACACCCAGAAAACATCAGGATCTCTCTGTAATAGCAGCTAAGGTGGCAATCTCTTACCTGCCAACTATAGTTTTTCCCAAGAGTCAGTTGAATTAAAATTAATTCTACAAACATTTTGTTACTTACCTACTACATACCATAGCATGATGCTAGGTTCTAAGGATCCAAATATTAAAAATAAAATAAAATAAAATAAAACAGTTCCAACACTCAAAGAACTTATTCAAGAGTTGTCCCTGAAGTCTATATACTCATAGGCATAGTTTTCATAGATTTTCCCTTTTTTGTTTCTCTCTAGATTTTCCTCTTAAAAGCCAGCATTAGTTTTTCCACACAAAGTGCCCCACCAAACTCCACTTGACCCTTCTCTGTTACATTCAGATTTTAAATTCCTATCTACTCTTGTTCACTACAGCCTTAAAACTAACCAGGTCCACTACTGTGACTAAATTAACAAATGTCATAAATTCAGGTCCACAATAAAATCGCCACTCCATGATAAAGAAGCAAGATTATTTTGAGGGGGCAGCTACGTGGTGCAATGGATAGAGCACCGGCCCTGAAGTCAGGAGGACCTGAGTTCAAATCTGGCCTCAGACACATAACACTCACTAGCTATGGGACTCTGCGCAAGTCACTTAACCCAAACTGCCTCACAAAAAAAAAAAAAAAAAAAAAAAAAAAAGACGACTTTTGAATATGCCTATTTTGAAAATAATGACTCTCTACAGCTAATGGGACATCCAGTTGGAAATTTTAGAAATGGCTGTGAAAGCCTTTGCTACCATGGATCTTTCTTAAAATTATGCCTAAATTGATGTACTTAGATGTATGAAAGAAGACTAGACAATATTTTCTGTGTTCCCAAATAACACAAAACATTTAATACAAAATACACAATACAAACATTAATAATGTAATATAAATATACAATATAAATCATATTCAATTTAAACATTAATATTGTAAGCATAGGCAATACACAGACAATCAGTACAACTGTCCTCTAGTCTTCTAATGGATTTCCATGACTTGGGTCTCTACCACCCTCCAATCCGTCCTCTACTTTGCTGCCAAAGTCACACTCCTAATGCACAGGTCTCATCACACCACGCCCTTGCTGAGTAAGCTACTGTGGCTCGAATAAAGTAAAAAAAATCCACTGCTTGGCACTTAAGGCCATTCATAACCTGGCTCCAGTCCAATGTTCCTGGCTTATCATTCCTCCTATTCATGCCCTCCGGGGAGGGTCCAGCCACACTGGACTTCTTGCCATTCCTTACACACAACTAGCCATCTCCAGTGTCCACATGCCTTTACACTGGAAGTTCCCACTGCATAGAGGGCACTTTTTCCCTACCTCTGCCTATCAGGATTCCAAGCTTCCTTCAAAACTCGGTTCAAAAGCCAGCTCCTGGACAAATCTTCTCTTATTCCACCCCCTAGTTGTGTCTTTCCCAACCCCAACTCCACGGAACTACCTTGAAATTTGCTTTGCATACACTTGGAGGTATGTGTAGGGCTGACCCCAACAGAGAAAGCTCCTTGAGTGTAGGTACTATGTCACTTTGGGCTCTGCCCTTCCAGAGCCCAGCACAGAGGATATTAATAAGTGCTTGTAGATTGATTGAACGAACAACATTAACAACTGTCATATTTCTGGGCAAGAGACTTAAGTCTCTTGGATTTGGCCCAAAATGTAAGGATCGCAAATGGAATCGAAGCAGGTAGATGAATAAAACAATGTGAATCAAATAAAATGTTAAGTGACTAAAATATTCATTTTGGGGAAAATACCAAAAACAGAGCACAGACATGCCAATTCTTTCCTAAAAACAAGTATGTTCTTAATTTGTAAAAATATTACACTGCTTTAATTAACATACACACACATACACACATTTTCCTGAGCTTTATGCAATCTAAACTGCAAGAAAACCACTATCTTTAGGAAAAAATATATACAAAAAAGAACACATTTTATCTTTTAATAAACTCAAATGAATTACAGAAGATATCTGGTTTTGATATGAAATCATCTGACTGAAAGCTTAATGTCACAAATTTTCACTAATCATATGACTTATGTAACTTATTCTTTATACTGTGGTACACCAGGGATGAAACTGATCATATACTGTGATTGAGTTAGTAAAACCACCATATGGCTTCTGTGAGGTTGTGAGATACTACTAAAGTTTTAAAACAACCCCCAAAAATAGTGACATATATTTAAACTTTAATAAGCAAATCATATGGTATACTTTCATTGCACAATTTTCTTTACAGAAGTCTGAGATGGTGAAAATATCCTAAGAATAACCTTTCCTTATATTTTAATGCCCCCTCCCTGTTGAAGTAAACCACCCTATGTAATATCTAATATTTCTAATTTCAAATCCAGAATTGTGATGAAATCTTCTAAAAGAAAACTATCTCAATTGCGTGTTTCCCTTGATTGGTTCAAATCAAGTATTAACAAATTAACTACAGCTAGCCGAGTTCTCAGTCACACAATTCTAAACCTAAAAATTTAATCTACGTGGGCCAAATCCTAATCCATAAGTAGAGAATGCCCTTCTTGTGCCTACATTTTTGATGCTTCTGTCTTCGTAGCTGAGGATTTAATTGTAGGTGTACTTTATATTGTCACTGAGGTAGAAAGTATATTTCTTTTGGCATTACATTTCTCTACTTTTGAGGGAGTACAAAACTGAATCTCCTATTGACACTCCTCTCTAGGGTGGATTGTTTAGGTCACTGGAAGGTATCCATTTTTTAACACCTTTCACTCCTACAACACTCGGTTCAACTCTCCTGGCAAGTTAAAGGTAGTAGGACCAAAGAGCAAATAGGCAGTAGGACCAAAGAGCACTTCCTTCTTTGTCTTTCATCAGGCTTATAGAGTAATGTCACTTTTACCATCTAATTAAAAAGTCCAACATACAGAGGTCTATTCTGACCTGTGAAGATAGCAGGTGAGCAACAACTTGTCCCTTGCGCTTTCACTCCTGATGTTTTTTATAACATAGTCCTTGCTATGCCATAGCATAAATTAGGAAATTATAGCCTCATAGCCACAAGTATTAACATCCTGTTTCATTTCTTCCCAAAGAACTGCTTGCTTACTTAGAAAAAAATCTGGCACTTAATAGAAAGATAAATCCTAAATATATGACATTGTTTCAAAGCCAGAAAAACTTCTAACCATTTAGTTGATTAGAACCTAACAGAAACTGGGTGAAAATTACAGTCCATACTAACAGAAAAATGTGGGTGACTCCACATAAACAGGCCAGAATACAGGGCTCAGGTTAGAAATCCTGAATTGCTCGTGCTAAATTTACGTAACCATGTGGTTTCTGAAAGACATATTATCCCTTCCCAGAAACTGCCTTGAAGACTCTTGTTTGCTACTCTTTCTGCTACCTCAGGATCCAAAGAACATCTCTAGGTTAGTAAGCCTTTCCATTTCCTAAGATATTTGTAAACGAGGGGTTGGAGAAAGCTAATGAAACAAGTGTGGAAAAATAAACAGGACTTCCATGCTTTGGGAAGCATCCATTCCCACTCCTCAAGACCAAAGGCATCTCCCAGCTCCCACACCAAACAACTAGTTTAAAAAAAAGGAAAGCAAGAATATTTTTTAAGTTATTATAACTCATTAACAAAACTGGCACACTATTACAAATGAAAAGGATCCTGAATTGTAAGTATAAAGAGTTATATGACATAATGTCTAAAATTTATGGGTTAGGTTAGAAGTATATTTGAGTTAAAATACAGATGCCATACTATGGAAGGGCAGCCAACAATCTCCTGGAATTTACGGTTTGCTCCCAAAACAAATCTTTACCTGCGTCATTCTTAAATGAAGCATGAAAATAGGGCCAAATTCTAATCCTGTATTATTAATTTGAAACTATTTCTTAAGCATGACTTGCCAAAATTTTTTTTAAATGGCTAAATAACTCCAAAAATATTTTCGAGGTATAAAGGAACAGTGTGAAGAGCACATAATTTGCCCGACTTGAACTTCGTGCCTTTTACTTTCAAACCAAACACAAATAGGTCTGAGTTCTATTTATGCTTGGCAAAACTCGACTTCCTGGTTCAAAGGGGAAAAAAAAAAGCTCATTAAAAATGTATCAAAAAGCTCTGTGAGCCAGCAGCTTTCATTCAAAACCGAAGTGCTGAGGAGCAAAGTGTAAACAAATTAGAAACAGCCTAATTGGATTTTCCTGAAATTTTAATTTGAAAATTAAAAGGGAGAGTGTTTAACAAAATGAGATTTGAAATTGGCTAAATGAGAATATTTCTTTAAAAATATTATGAAATGCTTGTCAAGCCCAAAATACTGCCAAAATACTACTTATATATCTATATAAGTTCATATCACTGAGTATATCTCATTCTTGATTTTAAATGTGATTTGTAAAAATATTTTTTAAAAATTAAAAATTAGTTTTATGTAACTGATACACAACCTAATTTAGTATTTGATATTTTAAGATACAAAGGAATATTAATATATTTAGACCATAACATTAATATTGTAATCTTAATAGTACATGCTGTTTGTTCAAAGCAAACATATTATATATAAGATGCACAGAGAGGAAAGAGTATCACTTGATAAAAACATAGAATTCTAGACTTGGAAGGGGTGTACCCTTAAGATCATCTAATATAACTCTTTATCAACTTAGAATAATTAGCCATATTATGAAGTGCTTTGGCCAGGAGTGAGGGAAAGTACTTTATCCCCAAAACTCTGTTGAGATAGGCATTAAAAAATTATTATCTCCATTTCATCGATGACAAAATTGAGGAACAAGGACAAAGAACTTTGCCCAGCATCACAGAGTTATTAATAAGTGCAGGAGCTAAAATTTAAATATCAGTTTTTGCATTCAAGTCTAGCATTCTCTCCATTTTACTATGCAATAAATAGACACTTAATTACTGGCTCCATAAAATACTCTTCTATTCTACAGAATTCTAGAGAAATCCAACTTTAAGCAGTGAAATCTTTTTAGAGCCTCATTTCCCAATCTGCAAATCTCCATGTAACTGTAAGGGTTCCACAAATCCTCATGCAAACACTTAAAGTTAACAAACACCTCTTCTATAGAAGAAATAAATTATGCCTTAACCATATATGAAATGTATACAGAAGCTGTTGTGATTAATAAAATACAAATTCATCTCAATCCTTACTGAATTCACAGTAGGGTTTTGTTTGCCATTATGTATTTTTCAATCGGTGAATATTAATAGTATAACTATTATCAGGTAGGGTCCGTGGCATTTCTTGTTGCTGTTGTTAAAAGAAGGACTCTTGACACTCAGAAAGGTCGAAAAGAAGTGGACAAAGAGCACTGGCAGTGTCAGGGCAGGGGCAGCATTGGCCATTCATTTGATAGGGCCCTACCACTGCCATAAAAACCATAGTATTTAATGTAAAGTATTTGCCATAGTATTTAATGAGGTCCTATCGCCCTATGCAAGCCTGGGCTGCCTGTGATATATATATGTTAGATTTGGGATTCAAGGGACAAAATTCTACTACACAGCAGTACATGCTCCTGCCCTCAAGAAACTTAGATCAACTGTAGAGATGATCTAAGGGTAAACTGAGGAAATAATAAATTCCAAAGGTTATAAAAATGCCAAATTATGTGGTAAGGGCAACATATCATAAGTTACTACTTACATGGTATGTGAAATAAGTTCAAAAGGGGAAGAAAAAGGAAGCACAAAGAGCAAGTGAACCCTATTATTATTTATTTATTAATGCTATTATTTATTAACCAATATGACAGGCACAGTGCTGTGAGCTGGCAATGTGAAGAAAGGTACACAGGGTCCTTGCCCCAAGGATCCCAATCCAATGGAAAGATTCCATGCAAACAACGATGGTCAATGAAGTATAGAGAGTGGACGTAGGCTAATCTCAGAGACAAAGGAGGCAAGCAGGTGGAATTCAGAAAGGCCCCTTGCAAAGTCTAGAAGGGAACTAGGGGAGCCTGTAGATGGAGGGGAGGGGGAGAAGGGAGAAGGGAGAAGGGAGATGGGGAATGGGGAATGGCCAGAAGGAAGGTCAGGCTGCACATTGTCTCCTCCTGTGAGCTCTGGGGACCAGGCTCAATCCAATGCCTGACATACACAAAAGGCACTTAATAAATGTTTACTGGCTGACTGGCTGACTAAAGATTTAAATGTATATGTAGAACTGTTGTGATTATATTTTTCACATCAGAAAGTGAAAATGTCAACAATTTTCCAGCACAATTAATTGCCACTTTAATTTTATATAGAAAATGCCAATTGCTTACAATCCCAAAGCACCATTTCCACTTAACACCATTACTTGCCTAGATAATTCTTTAAGCTTCAACAATATATGCTTATTTTGCTAAGATTCAAATAATTCAAAAAGAATACCTTCCAGTTCAAACAATCACACTTCTAGCATTATAAATATTGTTTTTCTTTTATAAAGATTTAATAACTGAGTTTCTAAAAGCTTTTTTAGAATGCTAGTTTGCTAAATTCCCTGCTCAATATAATCTCCACTGTAAACTAAAGTAATTCTACAAGATAACAGAATAATAAATATTCAAAAACTACTATTTTAAAAAGCATCAAAGGTATTTTTTGAAGACTCCATTTGGAGTCAGGCAATTTCTGGTTGTTGTTTCTCTTTTATCTCAGCCTTCCTTTGTACGTGTAGGCATACCCATGCCTGGAATACTCTCTCTCCTCCCCTCTACCTATTAGATTTCCTGGTTTCCTCCCAGACTTTGCAAGGGGCCTTTCTAAATGTCACCCACCCACCTACCTCCTTCGCCTTCCTTCTGAGATTACCCTCCATCCACTCTGTGTTTTTGTGTTTTCCTTTGCAGTGTACACTCCAAAATAGGAAAACAATCCTTAGAGTTATAAGAGCTTCATACCAAAATGGGAGGAACAAACTCTAGCCAGTGGCATGTGCAAAATAAGCATATGTAATATGAGTCTCTATGCCCCACAGAACAGCAGCAAGCAAAAGACTTTAGTCTTTCCCTGACAGTACAGCTTATCCCCAACTGTAAAATCAAAATGTGGCAGAGGAAATACTTTAATGAATTTAACAGCATTGCCCTCTACTGTTAACAGTGACACAGTAAATGAAAGAAATACATTAGTAGCAATGAATCTGAATCAGGCATATTAGCACTACCATTGTTCTCAGAATACATCAGTCAAGGTTACTCCTCTCCTATTGGCTGTCAACACCAAGAGGTGCAAACCATTAGAGACTCTTAGGTCCCCAAGCTGAGGTGCTCCTCACATTTATGAAAAGCCTCCCTCGCTCCAAATACCCAATCAGTTGTCAAATCTCACCGTATCTACCTCCACACCAACTCTTGAACCCGACTCTTCTCTGTTCACACAGCCACCACCTTGGTTTAGCCCCTCATCACTTCTCCCCTTGGTTACTGCAGTGGTCTCCGACATGGCTTCAGGTCTCTCCCCAGTCCAGTTCATCCTCCAAACTGATGACAAAGTAATTTTTCTTATGCCCAGATCAGGATCACCCCCTCCTCAATCAGCTCCCCAGCCTCTGTGCTGCCTCTCCACGTGCTTGCTACAAGCCATCCTCCTTCCAGCCTCACGATCCATATTGAGGTCCAGTCAGACTGGCCTTATCTCTGTTCCATTTCCACTCTGCAGGCCTTTTCAGTAGCCATCCCTCACAATAGAATGTATTTCCAACTCAAAAATGCCTGAGTATCCCCTTTTTCCTTCAAGATGCAGGTCAAACAGCACCTGCAGAACAAAACTTTCCCTGATCCTCTGAAGTGCTAGTGCCCTCCCTCCCGAACTATGTTGTATTGATTCTCTTTATATTTATTTGGTGTATTCTTACTCAGAGACATGTCTCTTCCATTAAAACTCAAGCCCCTTGTGAGTAGATTGTTTCCTTCATCTTATTTGTGTCTCCAGAGCACAGCACAGTACCTGCTGCATGGAGGACACATAACAAATACGTGCTTACTGACTGATTGACTGATTGACACAGAAGACAGATCACGAGCATGAGCTGGACAAAGAATGTCATAAAATAAAGAGAGGGGGCTGGATTGCAATTGGGAAACTGTACAACCCTCAAGCATCCAGAGCAGTTTGCTGCTGCTTTCTCTTTAAGAGAAAGACTCTCTTGAAAAATCAGTATTCTGCCAGTGATGTTTTAGGGCTGTGAATCGTGGAACACCAGGATCTCCGAAGAATCAAAACTGCAGATGACCCAAAGGGCAAGGGAAGATGTATAGCGAGTATATGTAGGCTGTCATTAGATTCTTCAAAAGTCTGAAACACTGCAGAGGCACGGGAACATGGGAAAGTGATGGAGAGAGAAAAATTTAGGATAAAACCAGGTGGGGGGAAGGAGGTGAATCTAACTGGCTAAAGTACTTTAAACACAAGTACAGAAGCCTAATTATTTCTCCAATTTGGTATTTCTATTAAATGTGCCCTGAAACACAAAACTCCAGGGTAACAGAATCCACATTTGGGAGAAAGAGCTCTTCTGGCATGATTCAGTTTGTTCCACGACCCATCATGCCAGAAAACAAGATCTAAATTAAACCCAACAGAGCTACTAGGATCGAAAATTCAAAGCAAAAGAAAAAACTGGCAAGCTAAGATTACCAGCCCATATGAGGCTTAATATGACTATCGGTTTGAAAAGACTTCAAATGAATTTCCTAAAGAAAGTATGCATGCTCAATAAAACCATTTTCAATTCTGGTTTACAGAGAATCACCATAGTTCTATGTCGAATGCTGCAGTGATTTTATTTGCTGCAAGAACAAACTCAGAATGTGGGTCAGACTATAAAGCTAATAACCCTATCCTAACCTCAACTGTGATATAACAATGATGATAATAGTAAAAATAATAGTAATTTAGAAAAAAAAAACACTTATAGAGCACTTTCTACATGCCAAGCATTGTGTTAGACACTAAACAATTATATCTCATTTCATCTTCACAATGACCATTATTGTGCAATTATTATCTCCATTTTGCACATGAGGAAACTGAGGCAGATAGCAGTTAAGTGATTTGCCCAGGGTAACACAGCCAGTCTGAGGTCATTTTTGAACTGTGATCATCCTGACTCCAAGCCTGGTTCTCTGTGTTCTGCGGCAAGCCCTAGCATTAGAAATTTATAGCAATAGACTGGGATTCTACAGCATTAATTATCTGGATGTGGGGATAAAAATCAGACTCGTTACCAAAAAGCTTGAAGCTGAACTGGGCACTGAGCATATTTGAAAACACAATTTGAATTCTGAACTGCCTTGCCAAGTAGAAGAACTAAGCAGATGTAAATAGGATGTTTAATGGAACCAAAACCAAATGTATTCAGGAAAGACAAATAATCTCCACTAACAGAAGCTGGGGCAATGACTTCCTCTGCACAGGCAGCAGTGAGAGCTCTGTTCCATGAGTTCTGAGTCATTCCTCTGGCTAGAAAGATCACAGGAAGGAAAGAACTCACAATCAGAGAGAAGGAATTCAGGTTCGGAGCATCAGGGCAATGAGAGGATCTTACAAAGAGCAGCCAGAAAATAATCTTGAGGCCATTATTTAAAAAAGAAGGGAGAGAAAACTCTTCCTGATTGGGAACTAAGGACAATCTTTCCAGGAAGGCAAGAGGGTGAATAGCTCATGAAGTTCCTCGTGTAACCTCATGAAGTTCCTTCTAGTTGAATGAGTCTTACTTGGAATGACTGCCATACACTTAGTCAAAGATGGAAACATAAGCCAGATTCAGAACTCAAATGCCCTAAGGTAGACTCATTTGCCAGTTCTCCAGGGGCTTATGATAAATGTTTCTTCAATGATCTGAAGCATTTGCAATTATTAGAAAATTAAAAAATTAAAATAGTTAAATTATGCAGGGTAATTTTTAAATCTCTGGTCTTTACAAAGGATTATCTCTCTCTTTTAAGTTTAGTTTAAAGCAGCATTTAGATCAGCACAATCCCTTGCCAATCAAAAGACTCAAGCACACACAATTAAAAGTAAATATTGTAATTCATGTAAATTGTATTAAAAATAAAAACTGTCAGGCCAAAATATTCTTGCCAATCATGCATGCTCCCACCAAAGGCAGTTTGGAGCCCAGTGACAAAGGGAAAACTGTCAATTCACTCCCTTCATTCAATGAGAGCAAGCAAAATGATGTCCATTTACTGCAAGGACTTCTAATCTCTAAATTTGCTTTTCCCCTGAAGCTTCTAAGGAACTGTTTTTGTGTACTGTGGGGGGGGGGGGGGTGTATATATGTCACCTTTCAAATGTAGCTCTTAAAAAAGAGGGTATGAGGTAAAACAGTAAGGATGAAGCAGGCCCTGGGTTCAAATCCAGTTCTGCCCCTTATTACTTGTAGAACCTCGAAAGGAAGCAGTTTGTACACTGATATATGTGACTGCTTTAAATTCACATCAAAAGAGAAGCCAGTATTTATGTAGCAAATCAAATGCCAACTTAATTACACTCTTTGGGTCTCGGTTTCCTCATCTACAAAATAGAGTTGTACTAAGATGCCCTACATAAGGTCCCTCAGAGCTCTAAATCTATGATTCAATGCATCCAAATGTAGAAGAAGCTGAAGTGATAGTTTTACTTGGGGCTACAAATGGGGGATACAAACCCAAAAGAAGAAATTCTGTGAGGCAGCTTAGAATTAAGCCATGATGTACTCTTAGTAAGCCAAACCTATTTAAACTGTGCTTTCATTTATAAGATAAATTCCCATTTGTTCAGAATGACTGGGGAAACTGAGTAGTTGAAATTATGGACTATTACAACTAATTGCAAGTACAAAATGTAATCATCAAAGTATTCAAATATAATAAAACATAATTGATGCTAAATTACACAGAACACAACGTAATTTGTTCTGAAGGGTTCAGAAGATGCCTCAGGATCATAGAGTGATTCAGGGTCATCCCCATGAACATGAAGGGTCACTGCACAGTACTCCTAGTGAAAGTGAATGAGATAAGTTGATGTCATCATCCTCCCAGACTCAAGCAGAAACATACATGTATTAACTGTCTGCCTACTAGTGAAGCTCTCTGCTAGGCAACAGTGATACAAAGATGAACAGTCTTCGTACACCTGCAAACCATGGTCTGCTACTTGGAAGCTCCGAAAGGACACGATAAGTATACTTAATTGTTTTACTGCATCAAATGTCCAGCACGGTGCTCTGAACAATGTGTTTGATAAATAAATTCAGTAAACCGAACAGAATTCATGCTATGATGTCTGGCTTTTTGTTTTTTGGTTTTTTTTTTTAAAGATAAAATCACGCTATGTGGTTAGTTGAGTTTTCTGGTTCCAAAAAAAAATAAGATCTTACTATTTCTTGGCCCCTCAAAAGAATGCTATAAGAATCAATATACTTGTGTCTAAAAATGGATTGTAATCATTTTCCTACGCTTCCTACAAACTTGATGTGTCTTTTATATATAAGCCTGGGCTTCTACTTTTACATAATATGTGGGAGAGTTTTCTGCAGTCTTTTCTAACTCATCCTCATAGGAAGTAGAATTAAAATTAGAACATTAAAAATTTGAAATGTGAAGAAAGGGAATATTGAGGACAAAGTAAATACAAGACAGAATATTGCTCCAAGACAGGAAAAGGAAGAGAAATTTCTAAGTAAAATAATTTAATTTTTATGAGTCAGTCAAAGGAGCTCCCGTTATTGTATTATACTGAAATATCATTAGCAATGGAAAAAGGAAACAAAATAATTTATGAAAGACAATATGCCCAAATATCGATTTTAAACCTGCTATTCCACCCACCCAAAACGAAACAATTTTCAACTGAACAAACATAAGAACTTTTCAAAAGAAATTTTTATCAGAATTTACTGATATCAGACCTGACTACTAGCCGTTGCCTCTCAACTGAAGTGCCAATTTTTGAAATATGCAATTATTGAACTTTTTAAAGTTTAACACTTATTTGGTTATCTAGCTCTTTAAACAGACATCTAGATGCCAAATGCTACTACAGCTTCAAAATCAAACAAGCCCTATCCCTGACTAAAATCTAATAAAAAAAGGGGGGAGGGGGAAGATCCAGAATTTTTAAAACCTCCCAATTGCCTCTGCAAGGTAGCTCAACTTAATTACATTATTTAAAACACATGGCCCAAAGCACCTTGGGAGACCTGCAACAACAAATTGAAATAGCTTGTTCCTCTTTGATATGCCTGGAATCCTTCCTTCTGAAGCACCACAAACTTCTGATAGCAATAGCCCCATTTTCAAGAGAAACTGCTCCAAGGTTCTGTGATTCTGTTTTATAACCTTTGATAATGAAGTCTCTGGTCTAGGTTCCAAAAGACCAAAAGGGGTATTAACCCAATATTGGATTTATTAAATCTTTTTGTTCTATACTGAATCTAAATATATTACATGCTTAACATAAATATATGTATATTATGATTGAAAACTTCAGTGTAATACATTCCAAACATAGTGTGTGTGTACGTACATGCACATATGCATGTATAGATTTTTATACAAAGATAAGCTGGTATGTTATTTACTTACGGAAACACATATACATAAATATAATGAACACATCTGCATGTACATACATGACACGTAATGTTTCTATAAATGCATGGCATAAGATGCCTATGTGCCTAGACAAGTACAAATGATCTCTTCATGTAGGTTATGTGTCTAGATGATATGTGTAACACGTACAGACATTATACATGGAAGGCATTTATCTCTCAGAATGGTGATTTTAAAACACTTAAGATATGCAAAGGAAAGTGAGATATTCCAAATGTGGAAATACTAGTATTAGATATAATACTACTTTAAATAAATATCGGTTAACTGATGTAATAAACATGTTTATACATTATATATACTCACTGTTTGTAAAATTTACTCTGATTGGTATAACCATATCAATAAATTAGCTAATTCTGAAAGATGAGAAGCTTCTGAAATCATCTTCCTCTCTATTCATAGGTTGCAATCATACCCAAAAAGATTTAGGACCACTCGTGCTTGGGCTTGTAAGGCAAATCACTTGTGATTATTTTGTGTTTTGACTATTTTCACTTTTTACAGCTGATTCTCATCATGAGGTTTCTACTCAAGGGCGTTGTTCTCCACAGATGAGAAAGAATTTAAGTTGTCTCACTTTTATAAGAGACCTACAATAATAAAACTATCTTACTAAAATTTACTGCATTCTCGGGGGACTTATGATCATGAAACAACATTTACATAATTCTTACAGATGTTCTTCAATCAACATAATTCTGGATCTGGCAAACTAAGAAATCATGACAAAGTTATAGAAAGACTCCATGAAATAAAAATTTTACTCTTCATCCACAATGAAGAAAAAAGGTCACTGAACCACTATTATTTCATCAATCAAGGGAAAATTTTGTTTGAATATTAAATTACTTTATGATATAAAGGAGAAATGTTCTACCTCCAATATTATGATCTATATGTTTAGCCTCTATGGAGACTTCATGGAATGAGAACATGCCAACTCAGAAAAGTAAAGTCAGATTTGAATTCAAGCAAACTCAATGTAATTCACCAACATCTGACAAGTGATCAGAATAGATAGTTATTACCTGCCCATCCTGTCCAACGTGATGAATCTGTAGATTGCCCTGTTAAAAAAAAACACACACACAGACACACACAAGGAGAGGAATCAGGCAAGAGAATACTAATTTCAAGAGGCATTTACAGTGTTTGTTATTTAATATTTCGCTTGTTTACTTAAGCAAACACATTAATTTCAGGAACTCCTCCTAGGGTCTGACCTTCTTGGCCAATAAAAACAATGAAAGTACACTTCATTTAAAATATTTAACCACGTGGACCAGAGCTTTACAACTTAAAAAAAAAGTTCCAATGAAGGAAAAAAATGTAATTTACTAAAATATAATTAAAGTCTGATCATGTAGCTTTCATAAGGTACACTTTGGAGAATCTTGTTCTTTTCCAATTCTTCCATTTTTTACCAAACACACACAGACCCAATGTGAAATACTTATTACCAGGTCCACATTAGAAAGCTGCAGTTTTTGGTCTCTTATGAGTATAAATTGAAACTATAATAATAAAAAACACTGGTCATTACAGTGTGGGTGTGTGGGGGTGTGTGTGTGTGTGTGAGAGACAGAGAGAGAGAGAGAGAGAGAGAGAGAAAAGCTCTTTCTTTTCATGTATTAAATCTATAAAAATATACTTTTTGAACACAACCATTAGAAGTGGCAGAAGACGAGGTGGTTTTGTTTGTTTAATGAGGAAAAGCTAGTCATTTTGCTATGATTTTTTTTCTAAAATCTATTTTATTTGCACCAATATTCCTGTCATTCAAACCATTCAATGAAAATGCCTTCTCCTGGTAGCACTGACGGAAATTACTTGATATCTCTTGAATTCGCAGTTCAGGCTTCAGTTTTTGCTACACCCATATGAGAGTATTCATAGGCAATTTTTCCACCATAGAAATATAGAAACATTATGTTAATAAGCCTCCTTAACAAAAAGAAGTCTACTGTAAATTCATCAATAGTACGCTTTTTTGAAAGTGCTAACTTTTTACTGATTCCCATAATATATTTCCCTTAACTTCAAAATAATTCTGAGCAGCATGAGAAATAGTGCAAAGAGCCCCAACAAATGGCCATTAGCCACCTAATTAATCTGGTCGAGCCCAAGAGCTTTCCTTGTGATCCAGTGCCTTTCCTGGGGCCTGCTGGATGTGCATCTGTTAGACACATTCAGCATCTGAAGAGATGTAAAATATTTTTAACACATTGAAGTGCATGCAGAGTAAGCACAAAGCTAGTTCTATCTTCACAGCCTAAAAACAAGAAAACCCTTCATCCCCTGAAGTATATTAAAAGAGGAGATCATCAATTATAAACCACGTTTGGCTAATACAGGAAACATACAACTGCTTGACTTCCAAGAAAAAGTAGTCGACGTTTGCTGGCTCAAGGGAATAACTATATCCAGTCAATTCTTTTTCAACGTGAACCTTTAGCTTACCTGAAAAATAGTTCACTTAAATTTTAAGTTTCAAATCTACCAAGGGTTGGTTCTAATATCATCTCATCTGCGAGTCCTGCCTTAACAGTTCCAGCCTCACTGTTCTCTAAATTGCAATGGTGCATAGAGTCTATCCAGGGGTAGCCTCGAGGTCGCATGTGGGCCTCTAAGTCCTCAAGTGTGGCCCTCTGACTGAATCCAAACTCCACACGTGGCCTTGAGGCCACAGGTTCTCCACTCCTGGTTCTATACCATATGCACTCAAATTCAATAATTCCTACCAAGGAATCCCTTCTGTCAGTCTGTGATCATACAATCTTTTCTATGGTACTGTTTATTAGTAATTTTAATGGCATTGGGTACATCCTTCCAACCGAAGTGGAAGCTCTTGAGAACTGGGTTCCCTCTGTCTCTGGCTTCCCCCTTAAAATAAAATTAGGGGAACAAAAGATGCTTAAGAAAAAAACAAAAATCTATATCATAAAAGAGAAATTTATTCTTGATTCCAGAATTTCCTCTTTTAATTGTATTTCTCCTAATCTGAAGATACCTCATTGTGTCCTAGATGAACTCCTGGGTTCTCAAAGGATATTCCAGGGAAACACTAGGTCTGAATCAAACTCAAAAGACTTGGCATTGAAGCCCAACGGCATGCCACACAGGTTTGTCATCAAAGGACCAGCTACAGGACCAGTTCAGAGGGCTAATAAATGGAATTACCCAGAGAAGACAGATTTTTCAGCCACGGCAATTCTCAAGGATCATCGGCTAAGTTATACGACTATGAGCTATATCAGTGCAAGGAAGACCCATACTAAACAAATTACAGGTCTTTGAAGTATTGGTGGAGAAAGTGTTTTCCTAATACAGGTTTGATTTTCAGATGTGTAGTGTAATGTGGGAGAAGACCATTGCCAAAAATGAAGGAAGGAATACAGGGTGGAGTTAGAGGAATGGCTCTTGGGTTTAGGGAACCATGGCCACTCACCTCACTGTCTTGTGTTATCTGGACTTGATCTCCCTGGGGTACTTGAGCTATGTGGAGATGTCCCTGTGGAATCCACAGCAAAATAAAACATCAAGAAGCATCAGAAGAAAATCAATGACAGGGGAAAAAAAGTATCTTTGGAACTCCTAATTATATGATTATGGTTCAATAAATGACCTCCCCCAAAATAGCAAACCCAGAACAGATATTTAAATCTTGAACAATACATTGCCCTCCATTTATAATATAGTAACAGTAGAGTTTCTTTCCATTCCTTATTATCAAATAATAACAACTCAAATCTACATGGCAAATATTGCAAAGGACTTAAACATGGTATCATTGACACTGAAAACTGATCTATATAAAAATTTTAATGAAGCAATGAGTCATAAATGTTAGGTTAAGTCTCATATTGCTGTAAAGAAGCTTGTCTTCCACCCCAGGGAGAGGTTAGTAGAAAGGATAGAGAACTATTTCCTCATCAAAAATTTTCTAGATGATCAAAACAAAAGTGTTACTTAAAATCAAGTTATAAATTCAAGCTAATCAAATTTTAGTAGAGAATCTCCACTTCTCTATGAAAATCCCTACAAGCCTGGTTCTCAGTACATGGAACATTAGAATAAGCTCTTCTTACAATTCTTTCCAAAACACACACCCAGAACCAGGAAAATGGGAGGACTAGCTATAGCTTTACAGGGTTCTATTTTGGGCCACGTGGGCAATGTTACACATACACCTCAACATTAAGAATTAGCCATTATGATACATTTTTATCAAAATAGCATGCTAGTAAAAAGAAAAAGAATAAACAGATGTGTAACTGCTATAAATATGACAAATATGGCAATTAAAAAAATCTAAACGAAGAGATTATAGTAAATTTGTTGGGGGAAAAAAATCAAGCTTCAAGTCACAAAATACTCAATATAACTTTTATGCCTATTTTGGAAAAAAAAATTCATGTCAATTGACTAATGAAATAAGCTCTATTATTAAAATATATTTTAATATAAAATTTCTTAGAGAAAAACCAGGTTCTTAAGTAACCTATTTTAAATTTTATATCATTTTGCTTATAGTTTAATATGTTTATACAAAACCTGGGATAAAAATATCTACTTGGAATTCCATGACAGGATTGTCTTTAAGAAAATTCTCTATTTCAAATTATTTCCTTTCCTTCAGAAGCAGGAAAAAACTACTGAAAATATTCAACTGAGAGTGGTATACTACGCAATACTATGGAAGAGATTTCAATTCTCATTAAAATCAGGACTGCTTTTCCTTCTTAACATGTATGGTTCCAAGGTTCCATGACCTTGTAAATTAAGTAGGCATGAAAATGATAATATTCATGTTACATGCATATGATGCTTAAAAAAAAATCTCAAAAAATGTATAGCAGTGGAACACATTTAAGTTCTCAGCTCCTTAACAAAATTTTCAGGAGTCTTATCCTTTATAAAGGAGTATATAAAAAGAGGAAATGCCTCCTTCATTTTGTACTGAAGATGTATTAAATATTGGTAAAGTATTTTCACATCTGTCTTGATCTTATAGTCCTCTCTACATTCTGTTTAGCTTGGGTTATTAATCTTTTGTAAGGAAGAGACAGTAACTATTTTTCATTAGTAAGAGCACCAGGGAAGATTTTTTTTTCCCATCACCCCTGAAGATAAATAGTTGAATGATTTTTTTTTATATTAAATAATTTGGATTTCTTGAATTGTGACTCCTCAGTCATGAAAATTTTAGAGAAATTGTCAAAATAAGTAGAATTCAATTCAACAAAGCAAACTATATTTTCTTTAAATTGTTGAATTATTCATATAAACAAATTTTCTTCTTGTCTCTAAGTAAAAGGAGGGCCAGCATTACTGAAATTTGAATACTTGGGGTCATTTCTCCAGGGCCAGAGGCATTGCAGAACGCATGACAAAAAGCCTACCCTGAGCTTGTTGAGATTCACCATAAGCTACCCGTGTGTACATGCAAATCACCTTCACAGGACAAAAGAGGAATGGCTGAAAAGGGACATTTTGACTACTCACTGAGAGGTACTCCGCATCATCTCAGAGATGCATATGAAGCCTTCCTAGTAAAACAGCCTAGCTGTGGAATTTACAGCAACTCAGTTCATGTTTGTGGGCATTTGCTCCCATATCCGAAAAAACAGAAGCAAGTGAGTGGTACAGCAAGAGAGCTCTACAGTCCCTCTCAACCTTACAAGTCCCATGGCCATCTCGCAAATTTCATTCACTTTGAGGTAAGGTACTTTCTTTCGTCACCCAAAGATATCGATGCATAGATATGCACATTGCTTATTAAGTATCACATAGTTTAAGTCAATATTAAATCATTCCTCGCCATGAATGCTATTCTGCCCCAAAGGTAAGTCTGCTTTGATGTTCGCACTTCTTAGAAAGGGTTACTAATAAAGAGTACATACTACTTGTACTTGCCCATCTTCGCCAATTTGGTGGATCTGGACCTGCTGGGCATTGGCAAGTGTGTAATGCAATGCCTGAGGCTGAGGTTGCTGAATCTCATTAGAAGCAGATGCTGTGCTCTGAACGCTCTCTGAAAAAAAAAAAAAAAAAAGAGAGAGAGACAGACAAAAGTTGACCATTGCTCCACTGATCCAGAGTGATGCTTTTACTGCTAACTCACCACCCCATGACAATAAAAGCATAGAGCCTTCCTCTCTGGGTTTTCATCTACCTCCTGATACAAGTTTCTATAGGTTGAGGGATGGGGGGGTGGGGAGGAGAGAAGAATTACGTAGGCACACATACACATATCTGTGGGGATGAGTGAGTGAGTGAGTGAGTGTGTGTGTATGTGTGTGCATGTAGAAAGCTAGAAAGACAGCAAGTGAGAGGGAGAAAGAACACAGACTCCATTATAATGAATACTATGTATCCCAAGAGATGGAGACTGCAGTGAAATATTTTATAACAATGTGAATAAAAACCATCTACTAAATGCAGCCAAATGTTTTACCTTGAGCAGCCTGTACTGTGTTACAATATACGAGAACAGAATGATATAGCTTCATGTGTCACTAGGGTACTGATAAACGTTCAAAGACAGTAACAACATTAAAGATACGAAAGCCTCTTTAATTGACAGCTGTGATAGATGAATTTGAAACATATTTTATTAATGCCTCTTGTTTTCACATCACAGTCAATGCTGGATATACTCCTCACCTCCAACCTCCCCCTACCCAGGAAATAAAACCTCTCTTATAACAAAGAAAAACAGTTAAGCAAAAACAATCAGAATAGTGACTATATCTGAAAATGTATCCAGTACTCTCCCAAGTCTCCGTACTGAGAAGTATGGGTTGTTGTTTAACTGTTCTTACAATTACTGCTATTTATTTTAACAATTTACATATATGTACACATATACATATATATATACATACACACACACATATACACACATATGTATAATATATATATCCTTTTAGTGTTTGCTTCATTTGCATTTTGTAATCATTTTGAATATTATTCCTATTTCTGCTTATTTCTTTCTTCATTAGAGCTTCTGAATTTCTCATGGTTTCTATTTCTAACTGCAAATATATTTATCTACCATTGCATTCATATATCACAATTTATTCAGCCAGCCTTCAATCAATAGGCATCCACTTTGTTTCCACTCTTTGTTACCCCAAAAGGAGCTACTATGAATTTTGTGGGACACACTAGACCTTTCTCTCCACCTCTGATATCCTCAGAGTACATGCCTCCAGAGTGGAATTGCTAGGTCAAAAGTGAATGACTAATTTAGTCACTATTCTCTAATTCTAAACTATTTGCTGGAACAATTGGACCAAGTGAGAGCTTCACCAGCTGTGCATTTATGTGCCTTTCTTCCCATGAAGCCTCCCACATTCTGATTTTTTTGTCATCTTTGCCAGTGATGTACATGAAATGAAACCTCAGAGTTATTTTAATTTGCATACCTATGAATAGTGATTGGCAGTTTGCTTTCATTATGGTCCCTGATAATTGCAATTCTTTTTTTTTCAATTGTACATGACCTTTGACTACTAATATACTAGGAAACCATTCTTGAGCTTATAAATTTGAGACAATTTTTATATATCTTTAATATCTTTTATCAAGGATACTTGATATAAAAGATTTTAGTTCCCTATTGAGTTTCTTTTTTATTTTATCTGCATCAGTTTTGTTCACCATAAAAGCTTACTTTTATTTACCTGAAATTGTATAGTTTATCTTATTACTTCATCCCTTATTTAGAGCATACTGTGATATATGGTACAGAGTGTGAGATTGTCAAACTACTTTTCTGTTTGACAAGCAATTCTTACTCTTTGCAATGGTTTAAGTGCTTGGTTTTATCAAACGTCAAGTCAACAGTTGAGGTTTTTTGGTAACTGTTACTGGTTTTCCCTTATCTAGTCTATTCCACCCATCTACTTGTCTAATTTTCAACCAGAACTTAAGAGTTTTGATGATTGTTGCTTCATTAAGGAGTCTGGGAGATGGTAATGTTTTTCCCTATCCTCCTTATTCCTTCTTTTTTTTTTTTCCACTTTTTCCTTTCCCCAGGTTCTAGACTTCTTTTTCATCACATTGATTTAGGTTTTTTTTTAGTTCTATAGAATATCCCTTTTTCATTCCTATGACTGAAATCACTAAACCGACTAGTAATTTCCAGTCTGAAAAGCAGCAAGAACCATATCATGACCAGTAAAAATGTACAGGAGAAATCTTCTGATACTTGAACAAAAATAGTTCATTATTATAAATAAAGTCTGTGATTAAATGATTAGTACACAAGACAAGTTATTCATTATTATTATTATTATTATTATTATTATTATTATATTTATTCCTTTATCCTTCTCAGGTTCTACCCCTACCTTATAGATTGAGAGGCAACGTGTCAATGAGCAGAGTACTGGACTGGCAGGCAGAAGGGCTGGATTCCAAGTTCCTCAGACAGTAACTAGCCTTGAGACCGTGAGCACATTATTCAACTTCTAAAAGACTCCATTTCCTCACTGGTAAAATGAGGGTAGTAATACTTGTACTACTATTACCTCACCTAATTGTTGTGAGCAAAGCATTTAATAAACCTGAACTAAAATTCCAATCTCTACAGGAAGCCTTTCCCAATCAGTCTTAATTAATTCTACTGTCTACTCTGTTAATTATTTCCAATTCATCCTGTATATAGCTTGTTTGTATGCAATTGTTTGAATGTAGTCTCTCCCATTAAACTGTGAATTCCTCGAAAGCAAAGACTGTGTTTTGCCTTTCTTTGTATCTCCAGCATTTGGCACAGGGCCTGGAACACAGTAGTTGCTTAATAGATATTTATTGACTAAGTATTCAGCATAGTGTTTGGGCCATAGTAAATACTTAATAAATGTTTTTCATTCATTCATATATTTAAATTACATTAAAACTGTAAGTATAATTATTATGAAGAGTAGAATTATATGTTTGTATTCTACATATAGAATTCTGGCACATAAAAAAGCAAAAAAATAAAAAATAAAAAAGGCAAAAGTTCCATAAATTAATATCCATGATTTAAAATGTTATCTATTCTTGAGATTCAAATAACAGTTCTCCATCTACTATTGAGAAACTTATCACAAGTGCTAAATTTTCCAGCTCAGGTAAGAATTCTGACTGCACAAAAATAATCACTGGAAAGAAGCCAAAGCAACCTTTTCATGCAGAAAAAAATTAAAAATAGGTGCACAATAGGAGTAATCCCTGGTATCATCAGATGAGATATTCACAATTCCAGAATTCCATCCTGATATCAACATAAAACCAAGTAACAAAGATCAACTCAAACTTACAGACAGAGATAAATAATATCTAAGAGAACATAGCTCTTGGACAATTCACTGCTGTAAAAGGCATCCAGAGTGAATCTTTGACAACATTTTAAAGGGTCCCAAATATCCGCTTCGTGACAGTGGCAGAATTACCCACACAGAGTGATCCAACAACCAGAAACTCAAAATCATTTAATTAAATGGGAGAACCATTGATTTGGCTTTGGTAATTTGTTTTGGTTGGAATAGGATGAAGCTTACTTTTGTGAGAGAAAATAAATCTTTTAATTTATTAGGGTAAAAAGATTCTGATTGGTGGTTATCCTAATGTGTCTCAATTACTAAAGTTCTATGGGAATGTTTCGTTAAGCAAAGTAGCCTAAGGAAACAAATTTCAGATTAAAATCTAAGTCTAAAAGCTAAGGAGAGGAAAATGGAGTGCATTGTACACAGTGAGCCCTTACCAATATCTGATATTGGGAACAATTATTTAACAGGCTCCTGTTAATTCAATCACTCAACCAAATTTAATCTAAACATAATTCATTAAAGTAAACGAAAATGTTAGCCAAACCTGACTTGTCAGCACAAACAAATATGTCAGTATGTTTGATGCTTCCTTTAAATTCTCATTCAATTCCTACTACTGCAAAAGATCATCTATTAAAATGCAATGTTTCTAACCTCTAACAAAAGATAAAGGAAAAAAGCACTGTCTCAGTTTATTAGTAGTAGCACAGAACTGGATAAGATATTTTAAAAACTCATTTTTATTCCTTCCTAGACAAACACAACTACATTGCCAAAGGAATCCAATTATGCTAAACTCCTCACATTTAAAAAAACAAAAATAAAAACAAAAACCTTTAATTCATCTCAAGTCTTATCCAGGCATGGTTTTTACTCATTCTCTCTCCAAACCTTTGGGTCAAAGAAACTCAGATCAAGTGTTCAACTGTAATTTTCATTTGGTATGACAATGTTCATCTTTGGAGAAATGGAAAACAGCTGACTAAACAGAAGAATATAAAACATTTGTTCTCCCTATGTACAGAGGGAATTTACTGAAAAAGACTAATTGTACAAATGAAGAAAGGTATGTCGGGACACCATTTTGTTGTAAGTTAGCTTTATTGTTTAGACAGCTGACAATGAATCCAAAGCATAATTGATGAATATATGAATGTCACATATGCATAACATTAAAAACTACATTTCTTAATAAAATTTAGCCTAAAAGTACATGTAGACAGTGTTGCACTTCTGAGAAAACTAGCAAACTATTCATTATAAGGATATTTCCTGTTCCCAAATAATGTGTAATATAAAAATACCGATGATTTAGTAAACCTGAAACACCTTAAAGAAACTCAAGTTCCTCAATCACGAGGATTTCCTCTGAAAATGTAAAAAAAAAAAAAATTCATCTTCATTTTCAACCAGAGACAGAATAACATAATGGAAAGAGTCTTAGACATGGAGTCAAAAAAGATGAGGTTCAAGTCCAAGCTATGCCAATTAGCAGTTCTGTAACCTTGGACCACTCACTAACCTCTCATGTATTTAAAAAAAAATTTAAAAGGATAAAAATACCTAATTTATTTCTTTAGGAGCATAATGCACCATAGAAATAAGCAACAGATACTAATACTACTAACAAACTAATAATTACTAATAAAAACAATTGTTATGGGTTAAAAAATGTATTCAATTATCATTGTCTTCATCATTAAACTCATCAAGATTCTGCCTAGCCTTAATGTATTGTCATTTCCCTTAAGTTGTACTAAGTATTGCTTCCAAATCAAAGACAGAGATGAACTAAAACATCTTATTAATCATTTGCTGCACATGGGTGACATCAAGTAAAATGGCTACAATCAAAAAACACATTAAATAGAGCTTTTGCTTCGAAGAATCTTTCTTCAATGATAAAATTCATTTGCATTCAAAAACTGTAATATTCTTAACACATGACAAGGAAAGATGGAGGCTACAGGCTTTGAGCTTGAATCCAGAGGTCACGGTGAACTGACAGATGAAAGCAATTCCTACAAATGACTATTAGTAATGGTCACAAACATGAGGAAACAAAAGAGAAAAGACTGAGCAAAGCCTAAATCTAAATAAACATCCTTCAAGTATAATTGCTTTCCTCTAACCTCCCCCTCCTAATTCTCTGACCACAAACAAGTAACCTTTAGGTATTTTCAAATATCCACCTTAAAAATAAATGAGACTCACTACCTGTGTGACTTTGGACGAGTCTCTTCTCCTCTCTGTGCCTCAATTTCCTCATCTATAAAATTAACTATTAGATTATATTTAAGGTCCCTTACAGCTCTAATCGTTATGATTTTAATATGGCAATCACCATGATGTAAACAAACTACCTTTAGATTTACAATTTTGATACATTAATGAATGTTTGGTTGACTATAGTTCTGAGGAAATAAACAATTGCACTGGTATGGTTGAAACATATGTTTCATTACTTAAAAAGGTAGATGCACATGGGAAAAATTGCAATAATTTAGTGCTTTTACTCTATCAGTGGTATATTCAATCATCACTGCCATTGCCACTACCACTACCACCACTACCACCACCACCACCACCACCACCACCACCACCATCAGCATCATCCTTCAGGTTAAAACAAGCAATATTCCCTTTAGACATGACTGCTAAATCAATGGTTCTCTTATGAAACTAACATAAGAAAGACTGTTGGCTGAGTTCATAGGGATGTCACCCGTGGAAAGTCTTTTGATTTCCTTCTTGGATCTTAGCCATTTCATAGTCTCAATCTGGAGATCAACTACTTTCAGTTACAAACTAATTGATGAAGTGATTCCTGCTGTTTGTTTTTTCCAAAAATATTTTTGTAGGTCTCTTGTTTAGCATCTGGTCTAAGAATGCCAAAGAGCAATCCTTTGGGTGTAGATTCCCTCTCCCGCTCTATGACCTCTGCTTAGTCTTCGTGAAATATTATTGCCAAAAAAAATCTGTCACACTGCAGCAGTACTAGGGATGAGCCTTTCGAAGCAAACCAGGTGGGCCCTCTTCTGTACAGCAGCACAGCACCAGGCACGTGTTCAGACATTCCCAGTGTGGTAAGACCTACCACGGGTCATGATCCACTGATAGACTCCTCAGGAGTAACAAGAATAACAAAACGAAATCTCAAATAACATGGGTGGGGGTAAGTGCTGCTATCTTTATAAAAAGGCACTGACAAACAGCTAAAAACCAGGCACAATGCTCATCTGTTACTTCCAACAAAAGGCTTAAGTGACAACTACCTCATGTGACTGCTTTTTCTGATAAACCATCTTACCTGCTGGAAAGGGAAAATCTTAAAATAGAAATAAAATTGGACACTGGACTGTTACCTAATAGTAATTCACTCAGTCCTGATTGCCTCTAGTTTAGCAAATTGGGAATGCAGATCTGGCTGTAAAGTCAATTTTAAAGAGATTTTATTGTGAGATATACTGGCTGATTAGTAGCAATTAAATCTAATACTTGTTGGGAATACTAAAGTCCTAGGCTCCTTGATTAAATGCTTGGACAACATAAAAAAGTGTAATAAAAGTTAAAAGTAAACTTCAAAGACTTAGCCAACCATGAAACTGACATGGTGATATTGTTCCCCAACCCCCCCCCAAAAAGGAAAAAACCCCATATATGTAACTCAGACACCACGCATGATGTCTAAAGGGAAGAGATTGACTTTGAGATGAAAAATGTCAAAAATTTTGTAGACTATTGATATTCCTGAGAGTCAGCATGGCAGAGATTTGGCCTCCAAGTCAGGAAACTCTGGGTTCAAGTCTTGCCTGTAACACTTACTGAATGAGGGACCAACCCTAGACTTTAAATCTCAATGCTGTAGGCAATTTACAAAGACCTGAAGTCCCAAAGCAGGTACCAACCTACATTGGTAAAAAGAGTTTCTTCACTGAGAACTCCGTATACTGTACCACTGAAACCACAGATTAGGACAAAAAGAAAACTTTCCTAAAACGTGTGAGTATTCTGGCCAGGAAGAGCATTAGCAAAATATTAAACAGCTGAATTTCATGATCCTATTTATAAACTTGTCACTATCAATATTCCCTTTCGACATTACCAGGCTAAATCAAGGTGCCCCTAAGATATTAGCATAACACATATGGGACTGCTAAATACTAGGTGATAAGCTGGTGCCATTTGTAAATTTGACTCAGCCTAGTAATGGTGGCCAATGAGACACATCACCATGGGAGGTGTTGGGGTAAAACTGTGGTGAGAAAAAAAATGTTTAAAACAAGATACTTTTCTTGCTTTTTTTCCTATTATTACCCATTCCAATCACGGTTGTGCTTTTCTGTGACTGGTATATAATAAATACAACTAATAGCCCAAAGGCAAGTTTTTGGTCATGAAGGAGAAGCTTCTTTTCTGCAAATACATAACAGAGAGTAAGAACATTCAGCTGAAGACTGCCTATTGTCTTATTTCCCTCCATCTCTGCCACACGCTTTTTGTCCACTATCTTTCCTTCACCCTATAGAACTCATACAATTAGCTGCTTCCCCTGAATTTTCATCCTTCTCCAGCGTTCAGAGAGATAGCAGCTAGAACTCAATGGTGGCGAGCAAGAGTCACAGGCTTCCAGCAGCTGCTGTCCAGGTGCACTGAGAACTTCCTCAGTCAGCCAGGCTCTGCACCACAATGCCACTCACATTTTGCCTCCCTCTTCTGATGCAAAAAGATTACTTCCCTTAAAAACAACTGGAGACATTAAAAAGCCAAGGGAAACTTACATCTGGAGCCATGATTTGATTACTCTCATTACTGAGTCCCTAAGAGTCAAGGGATTCTAATAGAGAAGGTCTTGGGTTCCGTACCAGGAAGCACTTTCTACCACAATACAGCTCAACAACACAATTAGAACTGCTACTTGTGTGGCCCAGTAGACTATTTCCCTATCTATAACAATCTTTGGCAACTGTTAATACTTAGCATCTGATAACTACCAAAACAACTGGGTATGAAAAACTGAAGAAAAAAACAACACAGAAAAGAACTTGGGACCATCCAAGTTTTATCACATACCACTTGTGATACTGCACACACACATTCTTTCACCAGCAGTATTCCAAGAGATGGGTTATAAGTTAAAGTGGATGTAAATTTTCAAAACCTCTTCCTGTCTCCACAATTAAAAAGGAAAAATTTCCAAAGGCTTGGAACAAAGCATGCAAAGTTAAATTTGTAAATGTGGTTAAACTTACCTAAAAGACAAAGTCACTCACAACTTTCTTCATCTGGTTGTGAATGGTACTCCACACTATTGATTGCTCTGAAGGAGATCAGTTTAGCAGGCTGCTCACACTCCCCCAGCATGCTCTTCTCATGAGGAGTAGTCACGCTTCCCTTCTCTCTCTCTCTAGAACTCCTACAGCTAGAGCTAGAAAGGGCCCCAGAGACTAAGCCAGTTCCATCATTTTACAGATGAGGAAACCTGAGCCCAAGAAGGTTAAGGGACTCTTCTTTTGGTATCTTCCTAGCCTAGAGTCTTTGACTGAGCTCTTGTGATGAAATGACTTGACAAACTTGATGTTCCTCTAAGAGGCAAATGAAGACTACTTCAGTCTTTAGTCTACTGAAAGCACCCACTGTTGGCAATCGATAGGTAGCTATGTTAACTATATATCTTCTGGCTTGACTTACTCTCTGGACATCACCCCCTCAGCAGCAGCTTTCCACCCTAGAGAGAAATCTATCCTAAGACCCACTCTCAGGATTGGTAAGGATCTAGGACAGTCATTTCATGAGGGACCTCCAGCAAAGACCAATTCATTCTCAGCTCAACTCCCTCTCTGCATTTCTCTACTTTCTCACAGCACCCCTCCACGATGGTACCCTCTCCCACTTAGCCTTATATCTTGCCTTTATGTGGTGTCTTCCCACCATCAGAACACAAGCTCCATGAGGGTAAGGACTGCCTTGTTTAGGTGATATCTATATCACCAGCGTTTAGAGCACAGTAAGACCTTAATAAATTACCTATCCTTCTATTTATGTATTTCTCTTCAAGGGCTAAAGGAGAAGAGAAATGGAATCACAATGAGGCATTTTATCTTATCTTTGACAATGTAATACTGTAGAAGTAACAGCCACATTGTGCAATGACTAATGTTGATAGACTTAGCCCTTCTCAGCAATGCAAGGATCTAAGACATCTCCAAAGATCTCATGATGGAAAATGCTATCCACATCAAAAGAAAGAACTATGGAGTCTGAATGCAGATCAAAGCATGCTACTTGCTATTTTTTCTTCTGTTCTGTTTTGTTTCCTCTTTCTGGTGATTCCTCCTATTGGTTCTAATTCTTCCTTACAACATCACCAATGTGAAAATGTTTAATAGGAATGTATATGTATAGCCTATATCAGATTGTGTCCCATTTTGGGGAGGGAGGGAGGAAGGAGGGGAAGAAAACTTTAAAATTCAAAAGCTTATGGAAGTGATTGTTGATAAATCAAAATAAATTAATAAAAAATAAAAATATAAAATACATAATACTGTAGAAAAGGCATACTCAAAAAGAGACTGAATTCATATTTCACTTTGGTTACATATTTCCTTATGACTCTGGATCTCAGTTTCCTCATCAACAAAATGGAGGGATTTGACTAGGTGATCTCAAAAGTCCCTTTTGCTGTAAATCCAATTACATAGTTTTTATTATCTCTAGAGGAAAAGTCCCTTAGAAAATTTCAAAAAGGCCTACCACTAGTTTCAGAATCAGAGGGGACGCTATGCATAAGACTGCATTCTGTTCTAAGTTTGGCCATGGAAGAGAGAAATATTTGTTGGAAGGGCTGGTGAAGAGAAAGCACAGACATCAGGAGGCAGAGAGGAAGGGCTTAAAGACAAGACCTCATAGATCCCTTGTGACTCCAAGGGTCAACGATTCTAGTATGTCTATAAGGAAAAAGTAGTGAAGGAAGATGGAAAACTGATCTATAAAGTGAGAGAAGGAATTTGCTACAAATAAATATAAAATATTCCCAACTAGTGGAACTTCCTTTTATAGGACCATAGACTTAAGGCTGAAAGGGACCTAGTCCAACCATCTCATGTCATATATGAGGAAACTGAGACCTTCAGAAGTTAAAGGATTTGCCCCCAGGTTCCTCAAGGTAGTAAGGACTACAGAAGAACTAAGGTCCAAACTCAGGTCCTCTGACTTCAAGTCAAGCACTCACTACCACATTGGAACGCTTATTTTTAAAAAAGGAGATAAAATTGTCTTTTTTTTTAATGAACCAATAAGTAATAAGAAGCATGTACTATATTTTTGCTAAGGGTCCTGTCCAGTTTTTAAAATTCTATGATCCTAAATAAACTAGTTATTTCTTATACTGCAATTTAATTTTAATAAGTTCATTTCATCTCCCCAATTAGACTGTAAGTTCCTTAAATATGTGGACCACTTCCAGTACATCTGTGTAACCTTATCAGTGTACTTTTTATGCATCTATTAGGCAGTTTTGGTTAATTAGCAGGTTAAAGCCAAGTCGAAGTATTAAAAATATAAAAAAAAAACCAACTATGGTAGGCAGCATGCCAGAAGCCTGAGACCTCAGACAATGGAACGGCACCAGGTCAGTCACAGCCTCTGATACCAAGCCTAAAACTAGAAAGATTAAGACCCAAAACAAAACCAAGTTGTTCCCTTTTCTCATGGACTTGGGAAAGTCAACAGGAAATAGGGTACTTCAAAGCATTCCTGATGAAAAGACCACAGCTACATACAAACTCTTAAGCACAAACACAAGAGTCAAGAGAAACATAAAAAGGTCAACATGAATGAAAAATGATAAACTACTGGGAAAAGACACAAGTACCCTCTGAGCCCTATAAGCATCTGGAGTCAGAGGAAATCTAATTAGACACAAAGCCTAGGAGTGTGGTTTTGTTATATTCTGATGATCTTAAAAGAAGAATAGAAAGGGAGAAAAAGAGGAATCTATTGGGGGGAGAGGAAGAAATTTATCTCATATAATCAGAATGTGCAAGTAGAAATCTGTACAGATAAGGAAGAAGGTGGAGAGGGAGGCGGTGACATCGGCACCTCACTCTCATCTGAAATGGTCAAAGGGAATAAGAAAACACACTCACACACTCACAGCTAGGGACAGAAATACATTTCATTCAATAGGGAAAAAGGAGGGAGAGGAGGGTGAGATGGCAGAAAGGGGCAGTAGATTAAAGTATGGGATTATTCCTAGGCAAAATAAATTTTAATTAAAGATATACAAGAATACAGCTCTTTATGCAGTGGCAAAGAATTGGAAACTGCAATGGTATCCATCAAATGGGGAACAGCTGAACAAGTATGTGATGGAATAATATTGTACTACAGAAATGAGGACGGGTATGGCTTCTGAGAAAAGATATGGCATTAGGCAAGGAAGTGATGCAGTGAATAGAGCACTGGACCTGGAGTTGGAAGACCTAAATTCAAATCCAGCCTCAGACACTTAATAGCTGTGTGACCCTGGGAAAGTCACTTAACCTCTTTTTGCCTCAGTTCCCTCATCTGTAAAACAGAATAATAAGCTATTTCTCAGGGTTGTTGTGAGAATCAAATGAGATAATAATGATAAAGCACTTAAAATACTGCCTGGCACTATATAAATGCTATCTATTATTAGTTAGCTATTATTAAATCTGGGAAAACTTGGGTGAACTTCACTGTGTGTCAGTTCATTTAAGTCTTCCCAGGTTTTTCTGAAAACCATATCCTTCATCATTTCTTACAATACAATAATATTCCAATGCACTGATATGCTATAACTTGTTCAGCCACATCATCTGCAAAAAGTGATAGTTTTGTTTTCCTGTCATCTGTGTTTATTCCTTCATTTTCTTTTTTCTTGTCTTATACCTAGCATTTCTAGTTCAATATTGAATAGTACTGGTGATAATGGACATCCCTGCTTCACCAATGCTTCCTCTTTGTTTTAGATGGAAAATATTTGTGTTAGGTAAAGCTCCATTTATTCCTGTGCTTTCTAATATTTTTAACAGGAATGGATATTACATTTTGTTAAAAGCTTTTTCTGCATTTGTTTAAATAATCATGTGATTCTTGTTGTTTTTGCTATTGATATGGTCAATTATGCTTCTAGTTTTCCTAATATTGAACTAGCCCTGCATTCCTGATACAAATCCAGCCTGGTCATATATCTTTGCAATATGTTACTGTAATCTCCTTGCCAGTATTTTATTTAAATTTTTTGCATCAATATTCATTAGGGAAATTGGTCTATAGTTTTCTTTCTGTTTTGACTCCCCTTGGCCTAGATATCAAGATGATATTTCTGTCATAGAATTAATTTGGTAGGGTTCTTTTACCTATTTTTTTAAACAGTTTATACATTATTGGAATTCATTGTTCTTTAAATGTTTCATAGAATTCACACATAAATCCGTCTGGTCTTGAGGTTTTAGTTGTTTTTGTTTTCTCCTTAGGGAACTCATTTAAGTCTTGTCTGATTTTTTTTTTCCCCAGCCGAGAAAGGGTTCCTCAAGTATTTTATTTCCTCTTCTATTAATACAGGCAACTTGTATTTTTGTAAATATTCATCCAAGGGCAACTAGGTGGCACAGTGGATATAGTGCCAGGCTGGGGTCAGGAAGACTCATCTTCATGAGTTCAAATCTGGCCTCAGACACTTAGTAGCTGTGTGACCCTAACCAAGTCACTTCACCCTGTTTGACTTGGTTTCCTCCTCAGTAAAATGAACTAGAGAAGGAAATGGCAAACCATTTCAGTGTCTTTTCCAAGAAAACCCCAAACAGGGTCACAAAAAGTTGAAAAAGACTAAAATGAATCAACAACAATAAATATTCATCCATTTCATTTAGACTGTCAGTTTTATTGGCATGGAGTTGGGTAAAATAACTTCTAATAATTACTTCTATTTCCTCTTTTTTGGTTGTAATGAATAGCTGTTGTTGTTGTTGTTGTTGTTTTAAGGTAATTCATCTATTTAGACCAAGAGTATATCTTAATGGGTTTGTTAAATCACCTAGAATGGAATATTTAGATTTTAGAAGGCTGCAGATCTCCCAACAAATTAAACACCAAAGTAGGAATCAAAAATTCCCTCCCAATAATTTGGCCTTAGATATGTTTCCTTTTTTTTGAAATGGAAATGCTGAGCTCTCACATTTCCATTTCTTAAGCTACTGTTGAAATGGATATCCCATAGGCAACTCAAACTAGACATATTCAAAACATATTCATCTTTTTCCCCAGAACTCTCTCTTCTTCCCAATGTCCTTGTTATTTTCAATAGCACCACCATTCTCCCAATCACCCAAACTCAGTGTCACTGTCAACTCCTCAATTATACCACCCTACGTACCCAATTCGTTGTTAAATCTCGTCCTTTCTACCTTCATACCATCTCTCCTGCAAGTCCTCTTCTTTCTACTCAAGACAGTCACCACCCTCTAGAGGCTCTCATCACCACTGACAGAGGCTATTACAATATCCTCCTAATTAGTGTGCCTGCTTCAAGGCTCTCCCCTTTCCAATCCATCCTCCAGCTGGCTACCAAAGTGATTTTCCCAAAGCCCAGGTTTGATCTGACCATATCACTTAGATCTCCCACACTCAATAAACTGAGGGGCTCTCGGGGCATCTAGGTGGCACAGTGGATAGAGCACCGGCCCTGAAGTCAGGAAGACCTGAGTTCAAATCCGACCTCAGACCAAAAACTTGACACTTACTAGCTGTGTGACCCTGGGCAAGTCACTTAACCCCAATTGCTTAAGGGGAAAAAAACAAAAAAAAAAACTGAGGGGCTCTCTAATATCTAAATGATTAAATACAAAATCATCCCTTGGCCTTTTAAAGCCCTTCACCATCTGATCCCTTCTCACCTCTCCCCTCTCCTTACACTTGTCTCCCCTCTACAATCCCGCTACACTAGCTTACTTGCCATTCCTATTAGAGGATACATTCTCTCCAGATGCCAAGCATTTTATTTGGCTATCCCCCATGCCCAGAATGTTTTCCCTTCTCATCTCTGACTTCCTGCAAAACACAGCTCAAGCTAAAGAGGAGAAAGACAGAAAGAATTACAGACAAGTAGGACAGTTTTGAAAGTTACAGAATGAATCTATTATACATTTGGAAAGAAAAGGCAAGCTGCACATGATATTTACAGTTTCACACACAACTCTTTTTTTCTGTTAGAAATATATATGAATGCCCATTTTATTTGGTGTTTGTTCATTCAAAATAAAAATACGTAACTTTTTTAAAAACTCAGCTCAAATCCCACTTTCTGCAGGAAGCTTTCCATGTCCCCCCACTCCCACCTCCTACCAAGTCTTCCCTCTGAAATTAACTTACATTTACACGATATATTTCTTAGAGGTATGTAGTTATTTGCATGTTACCTCCCTCCTGAGAATGAGCACCTCGGTGGCGCGGTGGGGACTGTCTGTATCTTTATATAATCCTCACACTTAGCACAGTGCCTGGCACACAGGAAGCTCTTAATAAATTCATGTTTACTGACAATAAAATAGGTGATACAACAGAAGGAAAGGCACATAATGATCAATTTGGAATTTGTCTGGCCTGATTTATGAAAGTCATTTAATCCTGTTACAAGGAAGAGATTTCAGGGAAAAGTGATCAATAATACTAATCTCACTTGAAAGTAGACTGCTAGGAAAGTCAATAGTTAGAAGTGTTATGAAACTACAACACTTGAATTACCACATTTTTAAAGTTTGGGTATCACCCTAAATCTCATGGGACTATTAAGACACCCCACTCCTGTTTTTTCCAAATCCAAACCTTGTCATATCTGCCCACAAGGAAGTACTTCATTTTGAGTAAGTGTTTTAATATGAAGGATGCACAAATAAGATAAAAATACTGCACAATTTACATAAAAATAATGCATCACTAAGAGCCTAAAATTCTTCAAATGAAAATGCAATAAAAAACAACTCATGTTTATAATTAAAGTAACTAGTTTATGTTGTTTTCATTTAAGATTTTTGAAAATAATATGCAGCTTGAGAATTAAGTTTTTCCATTGTAAAACCCTATTTCTTGGCATTGCCTAAGTGATAGTGTTAACATGTAAATCAAAGTTTCATATCTTGGCTAAACCTGCTGCTTTTTCTTCCTGTTCCTATCCAAAGGTCTGATTTCAATAGGTTAAGAGCCAAAACATTTTCTGTGAACATTTCCTAGATCAATATTTCTTATTCATTATTACTATTTAATTTTAAAACTATATTGAAACATAGGATTTGCCTACAGGGATATGTCATAAAAGGACAGAAAGACTATTGTTTTCTTAATTTAGTTCAGGAGTTCTTAACCTTTTTTGTGTGATGGACCCACTGGCAGTCTGGTAACGCCTATAGACCCCATCTCACAATGTCTTTAAATGCACAAAGTAAATACTGGATTGTAAAGGAAATTAATTATAATGAAATACAGTTATCCAAGGTTAAGAACCCTGACGAGTTTATTCTCATATTGAGACAGGTACTGGTAGTGAAAGAATCCAGTATGTGGTATCAGAGAACTTGGGTTGAAGTCTTAGCTTTACCATTTATTTATTGCCGTCGGGACGTTAGGAGAGTGATTTTAACCTATCTGGTGCCTTTAGCTGCCTCATCTGTAAAAGAAGCATCTAGATTAGATAAACTGTCCAGCTTCTGAACCGAGGAGATCACTGTTTCAGGGAAGATTCCATCCCATTAGGCTTGGGTCATCCTTTGGTTTGGTGAGTACCAGGGCACCAAACTCACTTACAAATAACGGATAGAATCTGATCCTCACAGCAAGTTATAACGTTAAAGGGCTTATGATTAGACATACTGTTAATAGCTGCGACCACTGGTGGCCTTATAAGCTCCTCCCACAAGTTTAATTATCACTTTTATACAGAGAGTCCACAGATCTACATACCCAGCCCTATTCTATCTCCTGACCTTCAGTCTGACATCACCAAGAGTCTACTTAACATTTCCAATTGAATAATCTGGAGACATCTCAACCTTACCAAGACCAAAACAAAATCTATCATCTTTTCTCCCAAATAAACCTCTCTTCCACATTTCACTATCTTTGCTGCTTCATCCTTTACACACTCTTATTAGGCATGCAAACTGGCCTCCTTTCTGTGCCTTATGCAGCTTTCCATCTCTGGTCTCGTGACTCTCCCCTGACTGTCCCCCAGGCCTGGAACACACTCCCGCCCCACTCTTGTCTCCCAGAGTCTCGGTTCAAGCACCACTTTCTACAAGATGTCCTTCTCTGACTCTAACTGTTAGTGATCTCCCTCCTTAACTGCCTTCTATTCATTTGTATTTAGAAGGCATATATATATATATCACCTGTACATGCTTTTTCTCACTTCAGAATGAAAGTTCCTTGAGAAGTGGGGCTTGTTACATTATTTGTGTTTGTGACTCTAGCGCTACCACAGCATCAGGCATGTGAAAGGTTGAGAGGTACGTGATTAATGCTTGTTGATTGATTTTGACTTCTTCCCCATTCAAAGCAAGAAGGGGAGGATGGAGCAAGGAGAGGGAGGTACAGCTCCTGGGAAAGAGCTGGTTCCTGAATCCAAAGATACAAGAATCGATAAGAAGCTACATTGATGAGGGTGTGCCCCTGTGCAAAGATCAGTCACAGGGACAGACAGGACAGAGTCAGAAACTTCAGAGGGAATTCATCTTCATAGTAGCCATGTCTTTTTAGATGGCCATTCTAAATTAAAATTATATGTAGCAGAGGAGGGCTGAGTTCTTAAGAAGAACTGAAGAAAAGGTATTTTGTGTCAGGGAAAATTCAATCAACCAATTAATATCTATTGAATGCCTATTGTGAGGCATGGTGGGGGACACAAGATGAATGCACATGTTCTTACCTTCAAGCAGCTTACAATTTAGTCATACGGCTTTCAGAAGATAGGATACCTATCGAGATGAGACAGTGTAGAGTCAGAGGATCTGGCTTCACTTCCTACCACTGACACTTACTGATTGTGTGACCTTACACAAGTGATTCCACCCCCACAGGCCTCTTTCAAAATGAGGAGAGTGGGTTGACTGGCCTCTCAGGGCCCTTCTAGTTCTCAATCTGTGAGCTATTCCTAACCTGACCTAATATAAATTGAATTTACTTTCACTTTCCCTATGACTTTTAAAAAACATGACTATAAGATTAAATGTTAAGGTATTTTGAGATCCCCTAGATGAAAGATGAATTTATGACTAGACTGTAATTAACTTTTAAAAGCCTGCCCTAAAGCTTGTGAGCACATTGTCTTGGCTAATGATCACATCCGTATAGGATTCTCATTTTGCTGAGAACAGGATCACCAGATGGAGGAGCCCCAAGGAAGAGCTCACCACTCACTGTATGAAGCACCAGGCATTCTACAAACAAAACCTGCCAACCATATGCCTCAGGAGCTGAACAACAGGAAGAAAAAGGCAAGGAAAGCAGCTGTTCCACTTACTGCACGTCCTAAGCTGCCCTGGTACTCGACAAACTCGATGGGTTCAGAATTTCATTCACTGAGCCTAGGATGGACACAGCCAAGAGCTTCAGAGACGCTCTCGGCCAATAACCTCATTTTGGTTGTGGGCTGTAGGAGCTGACAGACATTGCTGAGCATCTTAGACTCAATGGAACCTGCAGGGCACCCACTCCTCCCTGCTCCCCCATTCAAAGATGCAATCTCAGGATTATGGAACACTCAAGACTGACATGAAGAACTCTGAAGACCGTGTCAACAAACAGACCTGACCCAAACAACACTCAAACCCAGAGGCTTCAGCAACTGACCCAAACTCAAATTCAGGGCCCACAAGTTAAATTTTCCAGAAAGGTGTTCTTTGTCCTTTTTAATTACAAAATAAATTCATTTCTAATAGAGAGTGTGCCTCTGTCCAGTGCATTCCCCGGCAACACAGTGATTTATCTGATCAGTATTTATACCTATGAGGTCAGCCAAAGACCAGAGCAATTTGGAGTCAATAATTGTTCCACTCTGTGAGGTTTTCTGATTGTTACACACACCATGATCATCCCTGATTTTTAAAGCCTGCTTTGACACTTTGACTCTGGGGTGTGGACTGGACCACTCAACGGAAACATGCTTGAGTGGAAACCCAGTGATATCTGTTTGGCTGCCATTTACCTCAGGGCTTGCTCTTTTTACGCTTTCTCCTTTGGTGTTCCTTTACATTTCAGAGTCAGTCTCGGAGGAACATACCATCCACTCCACCAAACTTCTCCCATCAGGAATCATAACCTTTACATAATGTTTTAAATTTTGCAAAGCACTTCCCATATATTACATTTGAGCCTCAGCAACTCTATAAGGTAGGTCTTATCGTGATCCCCATTTTACAGATAAGGAAACTGAGGCTGATAATGATTCAGTGTCTTGCCCAGGGACAACCAGCTAATAAATGTCTAAGGAAGGATTTGAATTTAGATCTTTTTGGTTCCACATCTAGAACTCTATATCTCCTAGCTGCCATTACCTAAATTCAATCTGTCTTCATAACTTCTCTTGCATACCACCACAGATGAAAATACAAAGAATTTGTTTGTTTGTTTTTTAAAGGACCGTAACAAGAAATATTGCTTATCAAAATACTTTCATCACTGGGGGGAGGGTGTGGAAGTTCTTAGCTTGGATGTTATTTATTACATTTTTCTCTACTCATACTCCATTATTCCTAATCTGACAGAATATCATTGTTTCGTCTCTTCTGTCCATTTCAACACTGAGTCAAACTGGCAGAAGCCTTAGCAATGTGAATACTTGATATATGTTTGAACTAAAAGGAAGATTTTAACTGATCTGTATAAAGAAATTATCAAAAATCTAATGGGAAGTCTCAATTTCCAATTGCACTGGAAACTGCTTTTAGGGATGAGTTGCATAATCAGTGGCTGTGCAAACTTACAGGAATATGGTATTTGACACACACTCATTTTTAAAGTAAAAATTAAATCCTACTCCAATATAATACTTTCTGACATATGAGTTAAAGTAGGGTAGGATGGGGTGGGTGGGGTAAGAAAGCCCTTTAGAAAACATTTAGTTCTACTTTTTTTATATAATTATAACAAAGACATGCCTGGGTTTAGAGACCAATACCTATAAATTTTCCAATCCCCTTTCAAAGATCACTGGAACATTTAGTCTGAACTCTAAACATATGATGCTCCAAGAGAGAATCAAGAAGAGGAAAAGGTTATTACTTCCTTTATTCCCAAATACATCAAGCTATACATTTTTTTACTTGAAATCAAATTGTATTTGATAAAGATGACATATATAGGAATCTTCTTAGAGCTGTGCAGTACACATCCCATTTAGGGTCTATTCTTGCTTTTTAAAGTCCTTTAATTCTTTTGATTATATAAATAGAAAAGGATCTTGCCCAACAAAGCACAGTTTCTATAAAATTATAAAAAGGAAAAGAGTAAATTAGGAGAAATTTTTCAGTGACTTCATACATCAAAGAACTGTGATACCCAGAATCTAAGGAATTAACACCTAACTATTGCTCAACAAAGCAATGAATGGTCGGCATGAACCTGCTGGTAAACACATCAAAACATTTTCAAATTCCCTAATAGTCATAGGACCATAGGTTTAAAAATGGATGAGGCCTCAGTTATCTAGTTTAGCCCCTTCACTGATAGACAAAGAAACTGAGAATCAGAAAGTTAAGTGACTTGCCCAAGGTCTCAGGAAGGCATGAGGATCTGAATCTGAGTCTTCCTGACTCCAAATCCAGTGTTCTTTCCACTGTCCTACACTGCCTCTCTCCCTAGAGGAAAACAAAGAGAGCCATAAAAGGCCACCCTCACCCACTAAAATGACTTCAATAATTCAAAAAATGGTAGTGCTCTGTACTGCTAGGAACTTTCTAGTGGGAAAGAAGACCTCCAATGTACTATCTGCAAGACCACAAATCAATGTAAACATTTTGGAAAGCAATAAGCCATTATGCAGAGTCAGATCATACCTCTTGACTCAGGAAGTCCACTGCTAAGACTCTAGCCCAAAAAGTCATCCAAAAAAAAAAAGAAAAAAGACTTCTCTCTACAAACAGATCTGTGAATAAGTGTGGTTTTAGGCAATTATATCTACAGTCGCTATATCCATAATTTAAAAAAGGAAGAAAAAAAAAACCTGGAAAGTGCCTACACTTTCAACAACTAGAGAACAACTGAATAATCGAGGTATGTGAAGGCATCTTCCAGCCTTCCTACATGGAGATGAAGCATGGAGTACTACAATTTTCAAAGAATGAAAGGTGAGGATCATCCAAAGGAAAATGGAGAGTCATATGGTAGATCTGAACAGGATAAAACACATGACAAAGAATCATGCAGAAAGTATATCACAGTACAAAATCACAGTATAAAAGATGTCATTAAACAAAATCCAAAAAGATGGGAGTGAAGCAAAGCATATAGACAGCTTACATGCTACACTGGTATTCTTCTGACTCAAGAACATATAAAGAAGTTCCCCAGAATGTTGGGTAGACATACTAGCTGGGTGACCCTTAGCAATGCACAGAACTGCTCAGTAACCCAGGGAAGGAAAGAGAAGGAGAAAGGAGGAGTGTTGGGAGGGACAAGAGAGGAAGAAAAAAGAGAGGGAGAAAAAAGAAGAAATGAAGAGAGGAGAGGGGAGGAGAGGAAAGGACTTACTGAGTCAAGAAGGAAGGAAGGATGGATAGATGGGAAGAAGGAAGGGAGGATGGGAGGATTGGAGGAAAGGAAGGAAGGAAGGAAGGAAGGAAAAGTGAGAGAATGAAAGAAACAAAGAAAAAGCTCATTAAGTTCTTACTATACGCAAAACACTGAGCTAAAAGCTGGGGACAGAAAGAGAAAGACAATACAGTCCCTGATGCCAAGGAACTCACATTCTAATGGGGCACAGAACAACACACACAGCAGGCTTCAGCACCAAGTCAAATGGAAAGATCTCATGGTCAGTAGGATGCATGAAGGAATAGTAAGTAGAAAGCAAACAAGAAAATATAGACACCTACACAAGGGACAGCATAGCAGAATCAGCAGAGCCAGGACTACAATTAAACAGGAAAGGAGAAGAGAAGAGAAGAGAA
>NW_020945064.1:8362067-8414740 GCF_900497805.2 Vombatus ursinus
GAGGGGAGGAGAGGAGAGGAGAGGAGAGGAGAGAAGAGGAGAGGAGAGAAGAGAAGAGAAGAGAAATAAAAGGAGGGAAGAAGGAAACCTGAGTCAAAAGTAGAACTTTGGGCAGTCTCAGGAAGGGGACATTGAACAAAATCCCTTTATTTGCTTGTTTGTTAATTCATTTGTTTCTACCTTATTAACGAGGTACTTTTAAAATTTTGCCTCATTTCGTATTTGATTTTTGTTGATGGGTTAGTTTGAATTTTTAATAATTTGAATAAAGTATGATGCTATGTGGCTACCTAATAAATAAGAATTTTTGAGTCTAGATATTTCAATGAAATAGATGTTAACATTTCATTGATGGTTTGAAAAAAAATATTTAAAAATAAAATGAGGGAAGAATCTAAGAACTGAAGAGAATTTCTGGGCTTTGCCACTGGCTAGTTATGTGAGAATAGTCAAAGTTACTTAACCTCTGGGCCTCAGTTTCATCAGCTGGAAAATGAGGGTAATAAAACTTAACCTACCAACAAAGTCAAGTGATCTGCAAACTATAAAGTATCACAAATAAATATGAATGGTTACCGTGAAGCTGGCTAAATAGGTAGAATCAGTCTCAAATTAACTTGAAAGCATAATAAAATCATAAACATAAAAAATTTAACAAAAGATTCAATTTCTGACAACAGTTACCTGAGCCACTATAAGATGATGAAGAAGGTGTCCGCCTGGAGAAGCTTTTGACTGCAAGACTCTGCCCTCTTTGTTTTCGCCGCCAGGCTGTCCTACACTTGGAGTCAATACTCTGCTTGATTCGATACCAGTCAGATTCTGTGATTCCAAATTTATAAAAAAGGTGACCTGAAAAACACATCCCAAAAAAGCCCTGAGTAAGATGAATGTGCTTTATGGGCACACTTAGAGGGAGCACAAAAATGGTGTCCGTAACACCTAGCCCAAAGAGCACTGCTATTGTAATGAATGAAGTCAGAATGTACTCTCTGGTTGCTAAGCTCATGATCTGAAAAAATTATTTCATAAGAGAATCCTGAGTCACAAACACAGCCACAGGTCACCCCTGAAAACAAGACCAAATATTTACAAAATCAAAAATTTTAACTTCTAAATATTTATTTAATTTTAGACCAACTTAAGCTATCCTCAACTGTGCTGATCCCGACTAAAGAAGGTGTATCACAGAATCAGAAATCATAGGTTCAAATAACAGCCTGCTTCCCATGAGATTTGGAACCAGAGTCACTTTATAAATCAGAACTTAGTTTCTTGATCTATAAAATAAAGAATACTCAGTGAATTCCACAGTCCCTTCCATAAAGGATCTAACGTGACTCTAAAGCCACAAGATCACAGACTTCAAACTAGATGGTCCTCACCATCTAGTCCAACCCCCTCATTTTAGAGATGAGGAAACTTAGGGACCCTACGGAGGTCAAATGATTCATCCAAAGCAAATGTACAGGTGTTAAGAAGAGCTAAATGCAAACCAAAGTCTTCCGATTCTAGTGTCTGGCCTCTTTCCACTTTACATCACTTAGAATCCTAAGATCTTAAGTGGACAGTGCCCAAAACAAGGGACTATAGAGATCAGAAGTTTCTGGCTCTTTGGGACTTCAGGTCAGTTATCCCTTGAGCTGGCATACAACGTACAGTCCTTGAGGTGAAGAAAGCTGGCAATAATCTGCCTGGTGACCTTATCCTGAGAAGCAAAGCCCAAGATAGGGCAGTATTTGGAAAGAACAAAGGCCGCCCCCCCCCAAAAAAAAACAAAATCCACTAAAATAAAGTTTATATTATTGAGATTCATAAATTCTAAGATGTTGACAATTTGTGAAAAGCAACAAACAAACAAACAAACAAACAAAAACACCAAAAAAGTCTATCTAAAGTTTCCCTACCACATCTATGGCATCACCATCCTTTCAATCCCCAGACCTCAAAGTCCTGAAGTTTCCAACTTCCTTCCCTTCTATGTCCCTCATAATCTTTAAGTCAATCAAACTTGCTATTTTGTTCTTCTATCTCTGAAATTTAATCCTCCTACGTTTCCACAGCCATTACAAAGACTGAGCCCTGCTCCGGTTTATTCTACACACCACTACCAGGATACCTCTTAAAAATCATTTTCTTCCAATCATTCCACCAGTCAAGAAGCCTCTGTGCCTCTCTGATGCTTTTTAAATCAAGTGTCACCTCCTTGGTTTGATGTTAAATATCCTCCATCAAAAGAATTTGCTAATACCTATCAAACAGCATTTCTCATCATATCTCATCATATATTAAAACCAAAATAGAATTCAAAGGTGATGGAGCCTAATCTACACCTGAACGATTAGTAATCCCTCCTATGATTCCTCTAACAAATGGCCATCTAGACTCAATTTGACGGCCTCCAAGTGATAGGACATGTACTCTTGCCCGAGGAAGCCCACTTCAAGAAGGGAGAGATCCAACTGCTAGTAAGTTTCTTCTTACATCAAGCTGAAAAGTTTATTCATTGCTCCTAACTCTGTAGGGTCAAGCAGGGTAAGTCTTATCCCTCTTCCAAATGACAGTTGTTTAATAACTACAAACAGTAATCATCCTCCAAAATGAAAAGATGACCTTGCTAGCAGGGTGACTGTCAATGCATATCAACTTGGTTTCTACCTATTTTTTTTATCTGAATAGAAATTTCATGAAGGAATGCCTACAGGGTGAGTCTTATCAATAATGGCATAGTAGTAGCAATGATAATAGCAACAGCTAACATTTATATGGTGTCTACTATGTGCCAGGCACTCTGCTAGGTACTTTGATAAATATTATCTAATTTGGTCCTTACAACAACCTCATAAGGTAAGAACTATTAGTAACTCCATTACACAGATAAGGAAAATGAGGCCAACAACAGTCAAGCGACTTGCCCAAGGTCACACAGGTAATAAGTGTCTAATGCTGGATTTGAATTTATGTCTTCCTGACTCCAGATCCAGAGTTCTATCCACTCTAACACCTACCTTCCCCAGAGTTGAGGGAGTAAAAATTTGTCTCCTATAGGAGTTAAATTTGTCTTCTACAACAATCATAACCTGCTTAATAGCAACAACACCACCTGTTCAAATTATCTCAAATCCATCTGTCTGTATCACTCACTTGGCAATTAACTACATTTGTCCTGTATTGCTATTTTACTTTTAAGTTTTCATTTGTTTATGGGGAGCAGAAACCCTGCTCTATTTTTTTAATTAAGAAATCTTCATATGCATCATTTCCTACTGCATAATAGTATTCAATTATATTTGTAAACCAGTTTTTTCATCCACTCCATAACTGATGGGTGCCTGCTTTGTTTCCACTTCCTTTCTAAGACAAAGGATGTAACTATAGATATTTTCATAGATGGCAGTCAGGTGGCACAATGGATAGGGTGTTGGTCAAGAAGAACTGAGTTTAAATCAAACTTCAGGCATTTACTACCCATGAAGCCCTGGCCAAGTCATGTAACCTTTCTTAGTCTTAACTTCCTCATCTGTTAAATGGAAAAATAACAGCATCCTAATTCAAGCAGCTGTTGTGATATTAAAATGAGAAAACATATGGAAAGCATTCTGTAAAATTAAAAGAATCATAAAATAGTGCCTGTTTTTATTATTGTTATATTTTTGCATATATTGGATATTTCTTTCTGCCTTTGACTTCCTTTGGCCGCGTTCACTGGGTCATATGGTAGATAGTCACTTTCCTGCATTACTAATATCCAGAATGCCTGGAGCAATTCATAGCTGCAACCCATAAGTCTGGATGTGTTGTCTCATTATAATCACTACAATTAAAAAACAATTTATTGTTTCTATGATTTGCTCATTGACCCACCCATCCAGGACGCCATTACTTAGCTCTACACTTACTACTATGGTGATACCTCTCTAGGCTTCATTTGTTTCATCTGTAAAACAAGGAGTTGAACTAGATAACCTGCGAAATCCCTTCTACCTCCCAATATATTGTCCCATTATCTTATGATTCTAGCCTCCATTTAGGTGTCTATAATTGTATGTCCTTTATGACCATTTTTATTGTATTACAGTGTATAACAGATATACATATAATTTCTGTCTTCCTTCTTACACATGCTTATGATACCTTTGAGGACTAAAAATTGTTACTTTTTGTAAAAAGTACCATAGGACCCTCAGATACATGTATTCTTTGGTGTTCCCATTCAAAGGCACCACAGGCCAGTAAAAGGTAATATTTTCCACAATCTACTAGGCTCTGTATTTTCCTTCTCATTGCTCTTCCTGTTGTATCTTCTCAGATGTGATAGATCACCAGTCTCTTACTATTATTATGCTACTATTAATATCTTTTCCAAATTCACCAAGTTTTTCTTTTAAGAACTTCAACCCTATTTCATTTAGTGCATTTACACTTAAGTGTAAATTAAGGGAAATTCTTCTCCTAAAATGCTCAAACATCTGTGTATCTGTATCCTGCCCAATCCAGTAGACTTTGCTACAACCCCTGTTTCATATCACGCCCCTCCTCTAAGCTCTATGGGTCTGCTCCAAAATGCTGCCTGAATATTCCTTTGCTCAGGGAGTTAACTGTTCTAGAGAATGCCTATCTTTGGTGCTAAATTGTCTACTCATGTTAGACTTACTTCTCATTTCTGCCTGTTTTTTGGATATTGTTATGCTTTGATTTTTCACTTAAGTCTCTGATTGCTCTTCGGAACCATTCTTGTAACGCCTTCATCATCCTCAAGTGTTTCCTCTGTACTTGTTCTTTGAGCTGACTCTCTTCTTCTTTGTTCATTGCCTCCCCCCATCCCACTTTATCAACCACTTTGTTTATTTTTCTATCGTTTTCTTGCTGCAAAAACATCCAGTTGATCCTTCCTTTCTGTAGCTTAGCTTTACTGTGGCCTTATCTGAACCCCTGCTGCCTTCCTCAGTTTTCTACAGCCCTCAGGGAATAAGTAAGGCTGTCCAGTTGAGACAATGCTGCAGGGAGACTCAGAAACTCATGTCACTAGATCTATTCCTCAACTTTTCCAGTCCTCTGCTTCTGGGCTTTACCATCCCCTTAGTCACTGGCCTTCTCTAACTCCTAGAAGTTAGACCCAGTTGGAGAAAACTCTTTGCAACTACTTTTTTCCATCTGCTTCCTCCTGTATAGTACTAAACCTTTATAACTAGCCCTGCTTCAAACTCTGCTACAACTCTCCCACCACCAGCACCCACCCCCATTATCTTTTTCTAGAGCCTCAGGACTGCTATGCTTCAGAGGCTTCAACTTGTCCTGGCAAAAGGGCCCCTCCTTGGGACACTATCAAGAACTTAACTCCTAGGGTTGATTCCTAAAATTTCAGCCAACAAAATGTTCAAGAGCTAGCCAAGTCTCAGACTATAGATCAGGGGGGTCCCAGTGTCCTGTGAGGTCCAGGAACAACAACAGGCTGGTCAGTTGGTATTTAAGTACTTTTTTTTCTAGAAGAACTGATAAAGTGTTGAGTTCTTTCAATTGTTCTGTTCTTATCAATACTCCATTTGCAGGTATTTTTCACATGCATTTGGTGTGTGGTGGGGAGAGGGTCATATGCTAGGCTACCACTCACCCCACCATCTTCCCAATATCCTCATTTTTTAAAAAATATCTTCTACAAGCCCCTCCCATAGTACAGTTAGATTTAATAAATACTTAATTGGCTTTTATCTAATTTCAATCACATGTTAAATTTGGGCTTATGTCCAATTCTACATTCAGTGTAATACCTAGTATTCCCTTAACACTTACTAAGGAATAATTATGAATGTGGGAATAAGTGCTCTGAAGAAAACATTCTCAACCTTCTTATTGACTTTAAAGTTCAAATCACAAGAAATATGTGTCTCAGAACACTGTGACCTTATCTAGAGGGTCCATGAAATTTCACTGATTAACAGAAAAATATGGTTGAAGTTCAGCTATTTAGTAATAAGTTTAAGCTGGAAAACTTATTGTTTTGACTACTAAAGGCAATGAAGTTGGTCTATCTACTGAGAATTAAAATGTATTTTCACAGTATCTTCCCAGCAGGACCAAAATACTTATAATAATCAAAACAAAGGAAATGTTTGGAGATTTTTTTTAAGTACTAGAATTAAGATCAAGAGTCCCCTTTGTTTTAGAATATTACTTGGTGAAGACAATTCTAATAGCACACATTCAAGACTTTTGACTCCAAATGGAAAAAAAAAAACAAACTTCAGGATCAGATCTAGGCAAAAAAAGTGGGAGGGAGATAATTTATAGCTTGGGACACTATAATGATTTTATAAAAGCTACAAAGGGCGCTTCAAAATTCTTTAAAACAAAGGGAAATCTTAAATGAAGTGACTTCTGCTTTGTTCCCTGAGATTGAAGCTAAATCTAAAGTAATCTGCCTTCTTGCTAAGGAAGGGAAGAAAATATATCAAACAAAATCTGTGAGCAAGAAACAATAAATCTTTTAAGTGAGCAATGTTGGGCAAGCTATGAAAATTAACTTATCCTGAAATGAATTGACAAATCTAATCCAAAGAACACTAAACTAAGAAGGATAAGAGAGGGAGAAAACCGTCTGAATATTTTCAAATTAGCTGTCTCAGAGGGAGCCACAAAGAAGGAAGAAGAACAATTCAAACACCTTGACCTTCAAAGGAGACAAAATCCAAAATAGAAGCCCCATGGCCTCAAATGCTTATAAAGAAACATCCAAAGTTTAGGCAACAAATAAAGAATCAGAAACTTTAACAAGCAGGTTAATTTAGCTCCATAGGCATCACTAAAACTTGATGGAATGAAACCCATGAACTGAACCATGAGTATATCTTGAGTATATAAATGAGTATATCTTGTTAAAAAAACAACAACAATAACAATACAGGAATGGCTAATAATAGCTAGCATTTAAATAGCATTTGACGGTTTGCAAATAGCACACCATAAAATGTAAAAAAAAAAAACAAAACCCAAAACAAAACACTTTATATATGTTATTGCAGCTGATTCTAACAACCCAGGGGATAGGTTCATACATTTGTAAGGAAATTTAGAATCATGTGAATCAAACATATACAGCTATACAGTTACAATTATATATCTATACTATATAGAGATAAGGCAACTAAGACCCAGAAAGTCAAGATCACTTGCCCAAGGTCACACATAGAGAAGTAGAAAAGGCATACCTTCTGATACCAAGTTCGGTGCTCTGACTTACATCATGCATAGTTTCTCAAGAAGAAACTGCCCCCCTTTGATCTAGACACACTACTGTTAAGACATACACCACAATGAGGTTAAAGACAGGGAGAAAAGCCCCATGTAAAGCAAAATATTTATAACAGCACTATTTTTAGTGGCAAAAAAAACTGGCAAAGCAGATGCCCATTAAGTGGAGAATGGTTGGCCAAACCCTGGTACATGAATATAAAGAGATATTACTGTGCCATGAAAAAAAAAAAAGATCAATACAAAGAATTCAGAGAAGCATGGGACATTAATCTTAACAGAAAGGTAAGGACTGGTTATTGACATGGGACATACTTCTAAATCATCTGCCAGTGAAGAGGCAGACCATGACTTGTAAGAACCAAGATAAAAATTAACACCAAATTAGAAAAATAAATGTGAGAAATGTGAGAAGGTACAGTACAATCAAAACATCTCCAACCCGCACTATAAAAACTAGATATAGATGCAAAACAAAGTCAGGTTTGCCAATAACTACTTGAGTCATTGTGGGCAAATTACATGACCTCCTAAGCCTCAATAACCCCATAAGCATAAGGGGCTGGTCTAGATCAGCTCTAAGGTCACTTAGAGCTCTAAGTCTATGATCTATCATCTTTACCAGTTGGAGAGAAATGTCAGCCAAGGCAAATAGCATCTTAGAATTAATTTGTAAAATCTTAAGGAGGAAGACAGCTTCTCATACAATAGCGAGAACTACTATAAGGAAAACCAGGCTCATAGAATGCTTGGCAAAAGGCCCAATTAACACAAATGATCCTAAGAGAACTGAAGAATGAAACTGGAAGGACAACAAACATCGCATAAATGGAAAAGATCTGTTGTCAAAATTTCTACAAATTTTTTCCATGAATGACAGTAGAGTCACCATAATTGAACCCTAACATTGAAATCCTTGTTGAATGGAAATGAATGAAAAACAAAATGGGTGAAGCAGTTCAAATATATTAAAAATTTTACTCTTTTCTGTTTGCATTAATTTTTCTTATAGATGTAAATAGGGGACAGACACACACACACACACACACACCCCTTCCAACTCCATAGACAGGCAACTGAATACGAACAAAAGACAAATATACGTTTCCAAATATTTAATAACACAGGATAAGAAAAGGAAGCCCACTAAAATGAATCCTTAAAAACTCATCATCTCTTTGTCACCAAAAAAAAAAAAAGGAAGGAATTTAATGGAATCTGCCAAGTGTTTTTACAACCTTTTAATGAAAAAGATGAATTTTATGCATTCTAGTGAAAATAAAAATTTTAATTTTAATTTATATGTTAATCTGACAGCTCAGAACCTAGATTCCAGCAAATGAAAAAAAAGGCATTATCTCTTTAAAAGAAAAAAATTGTATTGATATTTATAAATGACAAAAATTTCTAAGACATCATGTTATATAAGCCTTTTCAACAGCAACACAGAATTCCATCTGGATGGCAAATGCCATCACAAAGGCTGCCAAGAAAAACTAGCTTATGAATCAACAACGAAAATTTCTACCCTTCTGAAGGAGCTTGTGGGTTTAGAAATGACAGGTGTCACAGAAACCCAGTTAGTGCACAAATGTATTTACATTTTACCAACAGTAGCACTATCATCAGACCTCGGTTCTGATTGAACACTTAACAACAAAAACTCTACTTCAAAGTTTGGATCAGTCCCAGTATGAGCATTAAAGAAAAGAAATGATCTTTCTGGAACTGATCTGTTTGAACTGAGCAAAATCACAATTTTTCCTTGATTTTCATAATAATTTTCCATATGAACTTTGGCAAGGTGGCACAAAATACATGCTTTCTTAAACAAGTCAGTATTTTTCTCTAATGAGATACTGAGAACATTCTGTACTTGTACATCGCTTTTCTACTACTCAAATAACTTTCTCATCTAATATTCCATTTATTTCAACATCCCTGAAAAGCAGATAAGAGATACATAGTGATTCTCATTTTACATCTGAGTAACCAGAGAAGAGAGATTAAGTGATCAAAGATCTTTGTTCAAGATCAAAAAGTTAGTTGTGGAGGAAGCTGAGAGTATGTGCTAATATTTCGGCAACTTTGTATTTTAGGACTGGCTGATTTGGGCTGTTATGCTTCAAGCTCTATGCTGTCACTAACTACCTGAGCCTCAGGATGTTTGCGCTCGGGCACCTACCTACCTACCTCCCCCTTTATCCATCCACTCCACATATTCCCACATCCCCTTATTTCCAGAACTGTTTGAACTGGGGCTCAACCTACTTTCTCCATCCAGTAGTATTTCAAGCAAGTGTGCATCTTGCCCTCCTTTTCTTTCTCTCTCTCTCTCTCTCTCTCTCTGTCTCTCTCTCTCTCTCTTTCTCTCTGTCTCACTGTTTGGCAGAAGTTAACCAAACACTTCAGAAAAATGTGTTGGATTGATATTGACTGACACCAAGTGAATAACCCCACCTTAGAAAGGAACTACTAATTTTACATTAAAAAAAAAAGACAACAATGTCCTAGGGAAGAGAGATTGACAATAATTCCTCCATTGTGAGTTCATACACACTAAAAATTGTGTCTATGACAAAAAGGAAGGGGTAAGAAATAACTGGGAAAAGAATAGGGGAAGAGCTTTGGACTACACCCTCAGAGCTAGGGGCCAGTAGGAGAGGAGGAGGGAAGGAGGAAAAATCACCTTTCCTTCTCAGTTGAGGGAATCAGATATCTACTGGCACACAGTTTATCAGACAATACAAAATCATGGGGTTTTTTCTTACCTGTACATGGACTCTTGGTTTCATTGATCCAATTTTCCCAACGTGCATAGTTCTGATCACATTATTACCTTGACTAGAAATTACCAATGACTTCCTGTAACTTTGAGAAATGTCTAAAACCTCCACAATCTTGGTCCAAACTACTGTCTGGGTTTCCCACACCTTCTTTCCTTTCAGGAACCCTACACCTAAGCCAACCCAGACTACTCGCCTTTCAGTCTGAAGGTCTGTTCATGATGCCCCTGTGCCTAGAAAGCCTCTCGCAACCCCAGTCCTAACACTGCCATTTGGACTATTTATTGCCCATCCTTCAAGGTCTAGTTTAAATTCCACATCCAAAATGAAGCCCAACCTGATTTCTCTCATATATGAGAGGTCATTTCTCCCCTGTCCTCTCACAGGCTTTGTTTTTTACATCTCCTGAACTTATCATATTCTAATATCCTTTCAGGTATATCTTCATTATTTTCGTATCTCCCTCAGTACTGAGCATGATAACTTACATATAGTAGGTGTATAATTAAAGTTTGCTGAATGAATAAATACTAAAACAAAATGCATATGATTTTTGAGTGTCTCATAATATAAGGTTTTTGTATGCAATACGAATAGAAAATGAAAATAGTTTTGATTTTATCTAAACTAATTCTGGCTTAACCAAAAGTTAAGAAAAATAGAATAAAATTAAAAATTTCTCTTTGTAATACAAGAGCTATTTACCTAATTTGTGCAGGGTGTTCACAAAGGACACCCCCCTCCGGTGTGAGGGCTTGCTGAGCCCTTTTCAGGACTGTTCATCAACCTTTACTGTGTAACTCTCAACACCCAACTCTCACCTGTGACTCCAAGAAGCTGTAGCATATTCAATAGCTACACCCCAGGAAAACCATCTCAGCAGATGACCTAGACCAGGCTGAGCGTAAACGACAGGCCTCAGACCTGCTGATGAGTTACGAATATGTCTACACAAGTATGTGAAGACTTTCCCCAGCAGAATAGGCAGATTAGAATGTGTTCCAATAGCCATGAAGGCCGCTGAAGCAGGCGCTATGAAGCACTTAGAGCTTGGTCAGGCATCAAAGATGTGCCAAGGTCATCCAATGCATCCTGGGCCATCACCAGTCATCTTGACTTTTGTCTTGCCACTGCACTTCGGTGACTCAAAAAGAGAGGGTGAGACTGATGACTTTGTGTGCCTCATTTAATTCCAACTTACGCACAACCCATGATGTCACTGGTCCTCTTCGAAAATGAAAGACAAACAACAACCTAACACAAAATATATTCCCAACTCCTTTCAATCTAGCAAAGTCCTATAAATTCTTTAAGGGATTGCTCAAATCCCAAAACTCTCACGAAGAATTCGCCACCACTACAAACAAAATGGATATGGAAGGCACTTTGCAAAATGATAACAACAATAACAACATCTATATCAATAATAGCAGCTAGTATTAATATGGCGCTTTTAAGGTTTGCAAAGCACTTTATAAACATTATGTCAATTTATTTTCACAATAAGCCTGGGAAGTAAGTGGTACTATTTTCCCAATTTTATAGACAGGAAAGTGAGGCAGACAGAGGCTAAGCGATTTGCTCAGGGTCATAGAGCTAGTAAGTATATGAGGCTGGATTTGAACTCAGGTTCACTGCCCCTCCCAGCAAGCTAATGAAAAATAACAATAATATATTGAAGCATCATGTAAACCTTAAGGCACTATATGAGTTAGCTCTACTTTTTACCATTTTCCTTGCTGATTTCAGTGTTCACTAAGAGCCTCTCTGGTACATAAATATTGCACCAGGTGCCGTGCAGGAGGTGAAAGAAGCTGAATGTTGGACACAAGATGCACATGGAACACGGTTCTTCCTCCTCATACTGTTCTCCAAGTCCTGTCCATACTGTTTTGCCAACATACTGGGTATGTTTCTCATTCGGCCAGTGTTTTTATTATGTATTAACATCTGGTGCTGAGCACAATTCACATTTTTGGACTGAATAAAAGGTAAAGGTGAAATCCACTGGAGCTGCAGCTCCATACAAACAGGAATACGGCCTTGACCCTTGCTGTTGATGCACCGATGATGGCCGACAGGCTCGATCCATTCTATGGCTTAGTTTCCCTCTATTAGTCCATAAGAGATACCTAAGACTCCAACTGCTCCCCTCCAGCCCCAAGGTTCTGTGAGCTGCTCGCCTTTTCCTTCTTACTCCTTCGGCAAGTCTCCAGATAAAAGTGGGGGAATGGGGGCCTTTCACATCCCTTGCCACTGCAACCTTTTCTGTAAGTATGGCCCAGTCCAGTAACTGGTGATATTCCAAAATTCAGACTATAGAATCTCAGACTATACCACTTGTAACAAAACCTGTGACAGACACTGAAAGGCAAAGACACAGACCAAAGTACTAGGATTTTTAAGCTTTAAAGTCGCTTGGGTCGAGAGGTGGGGAAAAGTATCAAGTTCATTTTTCATAAAGGAATGAAAAACAAATTCACTACTACTGTGATCGGAAATTTGGGGGGTGGGGAAGAAATGTCAGACTCAGTGCCAATAATTCATTTCTTTAAATTACTGTCTTAATATATCACTGGCCCAGGAAAATAAAAGAAATAAACAGGGGAAGACTGCATAGAATAAATTACAGTATTTTATACCCAAAAAATGTAGAAGCAAAAAGCCAGTGCTACTCAACTAATATTCCATGTGACGATTACCCATATCCATATTTTCCCAGCCTCAAAGCCAAGTTAGTCACTTTTCTCCAGTGGTAATTCATTTATTCAAGAGAAAAATAAATACTCAGCTCTACCTTTTCCAAGATTGTAAAAAGAAAGCCACCTTATCCCCTCTTTTTTTTTTTTTACTTCTCCAAAGCAATAACCCTTATAACCCAATAAAAGTAATAACCCTTTATCTTATAATAATAATAACCTCTTTCTTCCCCCTTGCTTGGAACCTATTGTCTAGTTTCAAATCAGAGAAGATGCAAAGGCTGGTTAGTTCAGCTTGTTAGAGCATATGGCTAAAGACACCAAAGACAATATCTTCTGGACTTTGTTCTGTGTCCACAGGCCTCAGTGCAAAAATGAGAACATCAGTATCTAGGATGCAAATGGTTGTGTCTGCTTTCATCTAGAAAAACAGCTCAAAGCATGGACTACAATGTTAGGCAGGCAAACCTTCCAGGAGGCTATTGTAGTCTATGTGTGAGGTGATAAGGCCTGCACCAGGGGAGTGGCAGGATCAGAGGAGAGAAGAGGACATAAACAAGAAATGATGCAAAGGTAAGATTGCCAGGCCTTGGCAACAGGTTGGATATGGGGGGTAAGAGAGGGAGAAGTGCAAGATGACTCCTACTCAATGTGCCTGAAGGACTGAGGAGATGGTGTAGCCCTTCTACAGGAACAGGCGGGGGGCATGGAGGGTTTAGAGGGAAAGATAATGAGTTTCCTTTTTGAACATACTGAGTTTAAGATGTCAAATGGCCATCAAGTTAGAGAGGTCTAAAAGGCAGCTAAAGATGTGAGACTAGAGGTCAGCAGAGAGACTGGGGCAGGTAAGACAGATCATCAGAACAGAGACAGTAATTAAATCCATGGGAGCTGCTAAGATCCCCAAATAAAGTAGTATGAAGGGAGAAGAAAACAGGCCGTGTATGACACCTACAAAAACAGAGCATGATTTGGAGAAGGATCGAGCAAGGAAACAGAGAAGGGGCAGCCAGATAAGGAGCAAGAAAAGTCAGGTGAGAGTAGTGTCCCAAAAATCTAGAGGGACTATTTATTTTAATAAAAGAATGTCCATGCCACTCCCCAAGTCATATGCTTCATATTTTCCTATATCCACAGCACTGTTCTTTCCTTGGAATACTTTTTGCTATACCCATTTTTCTCTATGCCTATTCAAATCCTCATCTTTCAAAAGCCAACTCCAGCCCTCTCTCCTCCTCCCTAATATCTTCCTCCTCTGAACCCTTACAACTAAATCCTGGGAACCGCTCATTTAGAACTGAATCGTAGTGCTTTATATTGCTATTAACCTTTCCATATCTGCAAAGTTCATGACTCCAGGTAAAACCATAAACTTCAAGAGGGTAGTGTCTTATGTGTTATACTTCTTTGACTGACCCAAGGCATTGAGCTTAACCGAGCTGGACTTAAATAGGTATGAGCAGAATGCACCAATTGCCAAATTTTATTGCATCTATAAAAGTCATGACTTAAATAATTCTGTAAGCACTGACCGTAGTCCAGGAGTCATTCCTATGTGGATTCCTTTGATGGAGCTTTACAAGCAGGAGAATGAGTAAATACCCAATTGGGCATTTAATGAGGAGGCCTAGGCCCTCCACACCTTCATCCCTCTCCAGGCTTCATTCCTGACTCAGCTCCACAGGATTTCTTATGTTTTCCTTGTCTTCCCCCTGGAAGCTCACTCCACCCCGGACTACTTCTTACACTAGAACTGCCCTCTGCTCCTGTGATTGGCTGGTTTCACCCAGAACCTCCATTTTAAGGAGGTGCTCAGACCAATTATGTCTCCCCTAGTTCCCAGTCCTGACTCTCCCATTCTCTGACTTTCTCTACAATGCCCCTGCCCCACTGAGAGCCTTCATTCACAACCTCTCCACTCCTTTTTCATCTCCCTTTCTTGTGCTGTCTTCCTCCATCAGAATGTATGCTCCTTGAGGGCAGAAGACTTTCTGCTTGTATTTATATTCCACAGTTCCTGACACACGATAGGCACTTAATAAATGCTTCTTGACTTGACTTGACTTAACTTGACTTGACTTGAGGTATAACAGAGACTGTAGGCATAAAAGTCCTGTCACCAAAAAAAAAAAAAAAATCTATGGTTTAGGCGTAAGAACCAAGTTTTCTTTTGTCTTTTAATCATTATTTCATAGGTTTACAGTTGGATAGTACTTCAAAGTTCATCTAGTCCAACCCCTTCATTTTTATAGATAAGGAAACTGAGGCCCATATGGGACAAGCGATTTGCCAAAGGGCACACAGGTAGTAAATAGTAGAGCTAGATTTTTTTAACCCATGACCTCTCTCCCCAAACCTAGCACTCTTTCCATCTTACTATTTTTCTGATCATTGATCAATTAATCAGCAAATATTTACTAAGCCCTATATGCTAAGGACTGAGGATAAAAGAGTAAAAGTCTCTCTCCTCAAGGATGTGATTTTCCAATGGAGAGGCCAACACGTACACAAACACCTACATGTGTGCATATATGAATACAAGGTGGTTTTCAGAGAGAGTATAACTAGTAGCTGGGGAAATTAGGAAAACTTTCATGAACAACGTGGTATTTAAGTTGAGTCTTAAATGAAAACAGGGATTCCAAGAGCCAGAGGTAAAGATGGAGAGCATTCCAGGCAAGGGGGATAGCCAGCATAAAGAGATCAGCAAGTTCCTTGGGGGAATGCCACGGGAAGAGAGAAGCATCTTTCTAAAAATAATCTGTCCAAAAAACTACTACCAAATGATATGTAAAAATGCTCTTTAAAAATCCTCTCAAGGGCAGCTAGATGGCGCAGTGGATAGAGCAGCGGCCCTGAAGTCAGGAGGACCTGAGTTCAAATCTGACCGCAGACCAAACACTTGACACTTACTAACTGTGTGACCCTAGGCAAGTCACTTAACCCCAATTGCCTTAAAAAAAAAAATCCTCCTCTCATTCCCCAATTGATAAATGGTCAAAGGATATGAATAGGCAGTTTTCAGAGGAAGAAATTAAAGCTATCTATAATCATATGAAAAAATGCTCTAAATCACTATTGATTAGAGAAATGCAAATCAAACAACTCTGAGGTACCACATCACACCTATCAGATTGGCTAACATGACAAAACAGGAAAATGATAAATATTGGAGAAGTGGGAAAATTGGAACATTAATGCATTGTTGGTGGAGTTGTGAACTGATCCAACCATTTTGGGGAGCAATTTGGAACTAGACCCAAAGGGCTATAAAAAGGTACATACCCTTTGACCCAGCAATAGCACTTCTAGGGCTATATCCCAAAGAGATCATAAAAATGGGAAAAGGACCCATGTGTACAAAAATATTTATAGCAGCTCTTTTTATGGTGGCAAAGAATTAGAAATTAAGGGGATGCCCATCAATTGGGGAATGGCTGAACAAGTTGTGGTATATGAATGTAATGTAATACTATTATGCTCTAAGAAATGATGAGCAAACAGACTTCGGAAAAACCTAGAAAGACTTGCATGGACTGATGTTGAATAAAGTGAGCAGAATTGGGAGAATACTATACACAGTAACAGCCACATTGTGCAATGACTAACTTTGATAGTCTTAGCCCTTCTCAGCAATGCAAGGATCTAAGACATCTCCAAAGGTCTCATGATGGAAAATGCCATCCACATCCAGATAAAGAACTATGGAGTTGGAATGCAGACTGAAGCATACTATTTGCTTTTGTTTCTCTTTTGCTTTGTTTTGTTTCTTCTTTTTTTGTGGTTCCTCCTGTTGGTTCTAATTCTTCTTCACAACATGACTAATGTGAAAATATGTTTAATAGGAATGTATATGTAGAGCCCATATAAGATTGCATGCTGTCTTAGGGAGGGAGGCGAGGAGGGAGGGAGAGAAAATTTAAAACTCAAAAGCTTATGGAAGTGAAGGCTGAAAACTAAAAATAAATTAATAAAAAAAATTAAAAAAAAAAATCCTGTTCTCACATGGTAGTTTCCCTTCCCCACTCTCTAAGACACTTTGTGTTCCCTACTTAAAGGAATGTGTGATATACCCACTGCTCCTAGGGAAAGCATTTTAAGTATAGAAATGGCAAGAGAAACACTGCGCCACAAAAGGACTGACATGAGGCTTTTAGGGAATACATTCATCTGATCACAAATTCGAGAGAAACAAAGCTGAGGCTTGACCTGAACGATGTTTCGTTCCAAATGTGTCCCTCCTTATTAACCATGTGAGATTTGAAATGCTAATTGCATAGCAAGTCATTTAAACTCACTAAAAAGCATTTATGTCATTTAACTGAGGTATCAAAAGAAAACTAAATTTGTTTCTGATCTTTCTTAGTGAAATCTATTACTCAGATGGGTCAACTTAAACTGACCACTTATAAGAATCAATTTTAAAGGTGTTTATTGAAGGTAGTAGCCCAATATTAATAAATTTATAGTGCATCATTTCCCTTAAGCCCCCAAAACATTTTCAGGATGTTCTCTCATTCACATTCATACTATTCCTATGAAATACAGGATTGAACCTAAGATTTCACTGGTATAGCAAACTCCTAGATGAGGAAACTCCTGCTATCTACCAACGAAGACTGGCACCTTTTTTGTGTCGTGTTGTCTTTGAGAGTTGTGAAGAGCACTGGAAAATCAAATGACATCTCAGGGTCACGCACAAAGTCATTACAGATCAGAGGCCAGACTGATGATGATCTTCCTGACCCTAAAGCCAGATCTCTATCCACTGTGCCATACTGCCTCTCATGAAATATATAAATAGCCAGCAACCGTTTTCTCCACTCTACAGATGATATAGGGCTAATTTAATAGAAAAAAAAGATAGTGTGTTAAGATTGTGTTTGAAAGTCCTACACGGAGCATTCATTGACCACGTGCTGGTCCTTGACACTAGGGTCCAATTTCCCAAAACCAATGTTTTCCTGGTGCAACTCTATGTTTGTAAGTTATGGCGCGTCATGGTTGCCAACTGGTTAGTTGCCTAAGTTGTGCTGTCCCCACATGTAACCATACAAAAGCTTATATTTCAAAAGACAAATTCTTGCCTTCTGTGGTATGGTTTGTTCAATACACCAAATAACTTCTTTTATGTGTGTACATGTTACACTCATATCTGCACTCGATTCAAAGAGTCAAAGACAAAAAGACTGGTGGTGAGGAGGCTGCAGTGGATTACTACATGTTGTTGTTCAGTCATTTCAGTTGTGTCCGTGACCCCATTTGGGGTTTTCTGGGCAAAGATCCTGGAGTAGTTCACCATTTCCTTAACAACATGACACACTCACAATAAGTGGCATAGGATGTTTAAGATATGAATGACAAGAAAAGCAGGGAAGCCATCCACGCAACAAGAAGGAAGGACAACAAACGAACAACCTGAGCGTGGGAGCCACAAAACACGGTTGGGGACAACCTCCAGCATCCTGGGCAGATCCTCTACAGGAGACTGATGCAAAGACATGGCAAGGAAGGGCACAGGTTAAGAAGGCCTCCATGGCTTATAAACTACTGTACTGGCAGAAGCAGCCTGCCCTTAGGTCGGTGACACCATGAAACCACGAAAGTGTATAAACACAGGTAGGCAAACTAAGCACAGAAATATTAATCAGTTTGCCCACAAAAGAAACTTCGATTTTGGGAATTCCAGACCAGTGCCCCATCTACAAATCCAACAATGAAATCTGCTTGATAAATCAGAAAGGTACAAAGAAATAAACCCTGAGGATAGGTGATAATGGCGGCAAGGAATAAAGAAGAAATTCAGGAGCTCACTGAGGGACAAGGTTCAAATATGTCAAATAGAAGGCAGAAACCTACTCCAAAGAACTGGGAAAACCAAAGGACAAATACTGACACCAGAAGAAAATACCGTTGGCATCATCAGCTGCTTTTGCATTATAAAGGAGGGGAGGGTCAAACTTGGGCCAGGCTGCAAGGCAAAACTCAGGAGTGAGGCCAAACTAGATTAAAGTATAATTAGGAAATGTTTAACAAAATAAATAAAAATGCAATACAGCAAAGATAATGTTAATTTGTGGTTTTCTAAGTCAATATGTGGCCAACAGGGATCTGTAACAATTTGAGTTTTTGACACCACTGATATACACTACTGTTGCTATCTAAAATTGTGAATAAAATTAAAACTATAGTAGAAATGCTTGAACAACAAACAGTTAAAAAAAGAAGCTTATAAGTTTTACTGTTTTGAAAACTAAATTAATTCCCAAAACCGCCGGCTGGCTGAAATGGCATTTTACTTTGAAATGAATCTACATACTGTTAAAAAAAAAAAAATCTAATGACTTATTTTGCTACACATTTTCAATACACAGAATACTTTGATTTGATTTTTAAAATATAGGTTTATATGTGCCATTATAAAAAAGTAAGAAGAGTAAAGTCTGTATTTTCAATTACAGCAAAAGAGCCAGGCTGGTGAAGTTTTCAGATCATGTTTCCCTGTGAAAATTTAAAGATTTCTAAAAGAACCAACTATAAGCTAATTTAAGACATAGACTAACCTTAACTACTCTGGTTAGTTGCCCAAATTGTACTGCCTCCACTAGTAACCGTATAAAAGCTTATTATCTCACAAGACAAACTCTGTCTTTTGTGGTATGGTTTGTGCAATACACCAAATAGTTTCTTTTATGTGTATATATGCTGCTGTTCTTTCAAACAAATATTTCTTCATTTGGAAAAAGTGATACAAATTCTGCCTACTGTATGTTCCTAAATACTTTCAACTAAATGCACATTATGTTGAGTATTTTTTTTCCAGAAAAGGAAGGGGAGGGGGAAAAAAAATCTTTTTTGAACTAAAAACATCTTTATAATGATAAGCATGATCTAGTTATATATGCCATATACTACTTGAACAAATTTGACTGCACTTCCAAAGTTTTAAGCTATAAAAACAATTGAGGAGATCCCAGCTACTGGGGTAAGGACTCACTACTTGACAAAAACTCCTAGAAAAACTGAATAACTTTCTAGGAAGAGTTAGGTTCTGACGAATACTTCACTCCATATTCCAAGATAAGCTCTAAAAAAAAATCCTCTTTTAAGATCCATGGAGTTCATGTCCAAACAGAAGGCAAAATGAACAATGTGATTATATAAAACTTAAAAGTATTTGTACAAACAAATCTAATGCAGCTAAATTAAGAAGAGAAATCATTATGTGGGGAGTAGTGTGGGGGGAGGACCTTTGAATCAAGTTTCTCTGACAAAGGTATCATTTCTAAGATACAAAAGGAACTAATTAAAACTTATAAGAATAAGAGTCATTTACCAACTGATAAATGGTTAAAAAATACGAACAGGCAGCATTCAAGGAAAGAATTCCTGGCTATCTACAGTCACAAGAAAAAAATACTCTAAATCACTAATAATAAAAGAAATTCAAATTACAGTAACTGAAGGTCTTCCTTACACCATCAGCTTGGCAAAGATGACACAAAAGGAAAATGATAAATGATGGAGGAGCTGCAGAAAAGCAGACACCTCAATGTATTATTGGTGGAGGTCTGAACTGGTACCGCCATTCTGAAAAGCAATTGAGAACTATGCCCCAAAAGATACTAAATTGTACATGCCTTTGACTCTGCATTATCATCATTAGGATTAAACCCCCAAAATAGGTCAAGAAAGAGGAAAAGGTCTTCTATGTACAAAAAAAAAATTATAGCAGCTATTTTTATAGTGGCAAAGAAGTAAAAAAAATAAGAGGTACCCATCATTTGAAGAGTACCTGAACAAACTATGGTGTATGAATGTAATGCAACACAATTATGCTATAAGAAATGAAGAAATAGACATTTTCAGAGAAACCTGGGAAGAGTTGGATGAAATAATACAAAGTGAACAGAACCAGGAGAACAATTTATACTATAATATCAACATTATAAAAAGGAACAATGACCAACCGTTGTCCCAGAGGACCAAAGATGAAGAATGCCACCATCTCCTGACAGAAAAGTGAATGACTACTAACATGCAGAACAAGACACACACTTTGTTTGGCCTGACCACACCTATTTGTTACAAAGGTTTTGTTTTTCCTTGGGGTCAGGGAGATAAGAGGGAGTAAAAGTAAAAGGTCATAAAAAAAATTTTTAATTTATAAACTGAATGAATGTGTGACTGAGACAATTGGCAACTATTTTAACAAACAGCAGAAATCTCCACCTATGGCAGAATTTCCAAAGAACAAAGTAATCAAAAGGAAACAGCAATATTCATAGCAAGTTGTCAAAATAATGAAAATATGAAGACTGTCTAAGCCTTCTAAAAGATTTCAAAAAACTTCCTGGGGCTAGAATGAGAGATGGTGGAGTAGGAATTGGCAAGAAAATAACTTCCTTCATATTGCGGCCACCCACTTTATCTTACCAGAAAAGAGAAAGAGAAAGAAATCTTGTGTGAGCCAATTTCATGAGATGTAAGGTCAACAGTAGAGCTTAAGTGGAAAGGGAAAGGTTAATGTTTCATTTTGTAGGTAGAGGCAGAGTACCTGAGGTAAAAGAGCTATCATTGAACTGCTGAGTTCTGAGAGGTTTTTGCTTTGGGTTTTGTTTTTGTTTTTTTTGCTCCTTAATAAAGTTAAATGTACAATTTTATTCTTTCCATAGCAATTTCAGTTTGAGGGCAATGTGAGATAACTCAAAAATCAAGTAGTACAAGAACAGGCTTGGTCATGTAACAGTGACTAGCAGTAATCTTCTCATGCCAAAGTTGCTGATTCAGAGTCAAGCATGGGAGTATATAGATATAATGGAAGCACTCAAGAATGTCAACAAAAAGACCTGTTTTTGAAAGACAACAATAGCCATCAATATATAGATGCCATGTGCCTGTCATATTCAAAAGAGCAGATAATGATATTCATCATTAAGATTATATGAAAATTATCTCACAATGACTTTGGCTCTTTGACTAACTCTTCATATGCTCTTCTGTAACTTTTGCCCAAAATTAAATAATGAAAGTTATCCTTATCATGGGATTCAAAGCCAGAGGGGAGCTTAGGGGGAATCTCTCATTTTAAAGGGAAGAGAACTGAGGCACAGGGCAGTGCCTCAGAACACAGAGCTAAGTGACAGAGCCAGACTTTGAACCCAGGTCTTCTGAATGGAGATTCAATGCTCTTTCCATTCAACTTCCCTCTCCTCCTCTTCCTAGAGGAGGGAGACTTGGGTTCAATCTCTGCTATCATAATACTGAATCTGAGCCATGGGTAAGTCACAAAGTGAGCTTTATTGATTCATTTGTGAAATGTGGGTATTATCATATGTATTACTTACCTCAAAAGCTATGGCAAATAAATTGTTGGGGAAGACTTCCCAGTAATGTATAAAAGTAAAGCCATTCCTGTTTTATTATTTGATCTAAACTGTCTTCTGCATGACTTAAATGCTAGCACTACAACCAAATCAAAAATAACTACTCACCATTAAATATGTTCAAAGTAGTTGGGTACCATAACTCTGAATACAGTATTTTTTCAAAGTCTCTTATGGGAACTTTTTGGTTACACTATGTCCCTAAGTAGACATGGCATGCTCTCATTTGAGGCAGTACATCTTTTCTAGTACAAAAGAATTTCAAGAATGTACAACCCTGTGAATTCACCAAAAGTCTGTTATTCTCCTTAAAGTTTGGACCTGTCTGGAAAATAGATAAATACTGCCAGGCAGAAGAACAGTCGCCCTTTGTATTATTATTTCTTCTGTAAAAACTAGTAAACATACAGACTTGGCAAACATGGGATTTATTGTATACGCTACAAGGAGCCACAATTTAATTATAGGAGCTCATGCTGTTCTGGGTTGCAAATAGGCCAATTTTGACTTCTTGCTCTGAACTTCTCTGGCTTGACTGGCCAACCATTAAGAGTTCTTTTACTCTCCCTTTATAAACTACACAAAGTGGTTAATTTGCTGGGTTTTTTTTTGTTTTCTGTTTTTTTAAACAAGAATTGAAAGTGTTCCTAAGACTTTGCCATGTTTCTCGGTATAACTATTAGGAGATGTCTGATTAAAAAAAAATAATAATGTACTCCTTCATTCTTCATTATACATATATTAAACAGCAAATTGACATGGCTTGAGTCAAGAATTCATCTATTGAGAAAATTTCACATGCTTTCCCTATCTGGAGAAAGAAAATATACACTGCCTTTTCTGAAAGAGTTTTGGCTGCTTCCTTGAAGCGGCTGTCTGCTGAGCTCGGTACCAAGACCCCCACATACTCCTTACCCACAATCCTTCGTATGGCAAAATCATATTCATTTGTAAGCCACCCACACTAGGGAACACAACAGTCACATGCAACAACCTCTCTTCTTCAAAAGAAAATATGTCACTTTACCATTTGGTTTGTTAATAAAATTTATATCACTTTGTTTGGAATTTAAAAAAATATTCAGCATACTAAAATCGTACTGTTCATAATAAAATTATGTGACTGCCAACTAGCACAAGAACACGAGCTCTTGAGCTGTTTTCTAAAAGTACAAATAGAGTCATAAAGCCTCTCTCACTAGCCCCTCTTTAAATAAAAAAAAAAAGAGCACATACTGTCAGCATAGCTACTGGAATAGGGATACAGCTTGGGACACTGAACAGTTTCTCCTTTGGGTGTAGTGACCAGACCAACACCAGTATCCCATCAAGAACCTTTTTCTACCATATTATAACTGTTCAAGCCAATCTACACCAAACACTGAGGAGCCGTGAGCACATTATTCTTGGTATATCAGTAACATTTTGCAAATTTAATGATGTAAATTAATTAACTTAACTAGTCAGCACATTGTGGCTCTTACAAAAAGATGTGGGAGTTTCAGGTATGATATAGTATATAATACTGCTGGTCTTCATAGCCAAAGATAATAGAATGTGGCAATTAATTATCTGTATGGAAAGATGGAGGCAAGACTGGGGAAAAGGGCAGAAAGCTCAAAAGGCACATCTCCACTGTGCACACAAGAAAGCTGTTATGGTACTAACAACTACAAAAGCAAGCAATGACTGAAAAATGAGGGCATCAGAACTTGGTGCCCCACGGTGGGATTTACGTTGAATAGCACGGTTCTTTATTGCCCATTCTTGGCCTTGGCTACAGTGGAAGATGAGAACAAGTACTGTATTTGACTGTGTCCTTTAACCCCAACACCTGTGTCTTCCACACAATGAGTAATTGGCTACTCAATCGAATGGAACTGCATGAACAGTAGCTATCCTTCATTTTACAGAGGATTTTTCCATTTGAGAATCATTAGAGAATTGCAAGGAGGTCTGAGAGACAAACCCCACTCACACAGAAGAGTTCTGACTATGGTGAGCTCTCATTCTGTGTCTCCAGCTACTGTGCAGGGAGATGGCATGGCACCTCCTGGAAGGAGCATGAGTAGAAATCACACCTGTGTTCCACTCTTGACTCCAAGTCCTGGTTATAAATATAACCTGAGGCAAGATGCTTAACCTTCCTGAATTTTTACCTTTTTGACTAGTTTTTTTTTTTTTTTTTTTTAAGGAATATTATTACTTGCCCTTTTATCGTGCAGGACTGCCATACAGATCCAATGTGCTGATAGAGTGTATACACATCACAGTCGCTGTTATGAGGGTATACCATATTTGCTCTGTAGTCTCTATTCTGTATCCTACCATCCACCACAAACTCCTTCGCCCTCCTATAGCACCAACGATGAGTCGGCTAAAATCTGACCTAGTTGAGTTCTATGAATGATATGTGAATGTCTGGCCCATGCTAATCAATACACCGTAAAGTATGATGCTACACCATAAAGTATTTAACTCACGTACTTAGTGCTACAACAAAATAGCCACAATTAGAACAATTTTGTTCAGTCATTTTTGAGTCACGTCTGATTCTTTGAGGTTTTCTTGGCAAAGATACTAAGTGGTTTGCCATTTCCTTCTCCAGCTCATATGACAGATGAGGACACTGAGACAAATGGTCAAATGACTTGCCCAGGATAACCCAGCACGCAAGTAACTGAGGCCAGATTTGAACTCACAAAGAGGAGTCTTCCTGACTCCAGGCCAAGCACTCTATCCACCACACCAGCTAGCTGTCCCACAGAACAGTAAGTCAGTAAACAAATATTTATTAAGTATCTACTACGTGCCAAGCACTGTGCTAAATGCTGAAGATTACAAAGAAAGGCAAAAGGTACTACCTGTTTTTGAGAAACTTACAGTCTAATGGAGAAGACAGCAAATAAGCAAGCTATCTTCAGAATAAATGTGAGATAAGTGGGTGGCCACTGATAGGAGAACGGTTGAACAAAGTATGGTATACAAATGTAACAGTCTGTCATCAAGCCATAAGACCATAAGACTGATATTGAGCTAACAAATAAAAAGAATTCAGAACAAATGAATTGCAATTAGGCATCCTGGACCCAAAGGACATTTAATAAAATATACTTTCTTCCTCCGCTATTTATGCTTTCACGCCTTCATTTTATCAGTTGGTTTTGCCAAACTGTTTTTCTTTATTAGAGAGGAGAGTTCCAGGGATGGAATGATATACAGGGTATATACTGGGTAGTAACTGCCACATTTAAAAAAAAAAGGAAAAGGAAAAGGAAAGACATCAGTGAAACTATCTTTAATGGCATATGGACCAACTTGTCTGCCCCCCCCCTTTTTTAGGGAGAGTAGGGGTAGGAGGTCAAATATATAAAATTAGGAGTTAGACCTTGAGACTACATGTATACTGGGAGAAAAATCGACAACCAATGATGTTCTTACATTAACAAATGAAAACACACTTGCAGATCAACAAAAATTTTCTCCCTAGTTTATTCACAACAAAAAATTGGATTATGATTTGTTTTTCTATTTATATCTCCTCTTGCTAACCCACCAAATCTTTGTGACTGAATGTATAAGAGGTGACTAAGAAAGAAGGTGGGAGTGAAACATACAAGCCAAAATAATTAGCCATCCCTGTATTTAAAAATATTATGAAATGACAATTCTTTTAAACTTGTGACCTTCTGTGTGGACATATATGTCTACATTTCTTCTTATTCCAGTGGGTCCAAGTACAATGACTAAATGCAATAGTTTCAGAATCATATTTTCTTTCAGCTGACCCAGACTCTAGTTCTGAGACAAATGGTGGTATGAGAAAGTTGAACTCATAGCATGTGTTACATTCAGCATGATAGTACTAAAACAGCGAAATCAATCAGCCAACGCCCTTGGAAGAAAGAGGCCTATAATTCTTTACTGCCTGTATAAATATGTTCAGTAGTCTAAGTATACATTTGGAGAATATGTGGTTGATGTAGACCAAATGCCATTCAACGATGAAATTTTTAACATTGTCTAATGAAACTGGCTGTCTTTTTTCTAAAATTTTTTCAAATTAGTAAGCATTAATTTTTTTCTCCTTCACATCTTTCCCCACTGAAAAAATAAAAACAAAATCTTTGCAACAAATTTGCAGAGTCAAGCAAAAGAATTTCTTTGTTGTCCACGTCCTAAAATATATGTCTCGTTCTGTATCGTGACTCCATCAAGTTCTATAAAGAGGTAGGCAAAGGTGGTTTCTCCTGACGAGACCACTAACGTCTTATTCTGATACCTCATTGAACCACAGAGATGACCCTGGGTGCTGAGGGTGGTGCTAAAGGAGCCCAAACTCTGTCAAGTCCTACCCCGAGATGGGAAAGCTTTGAGTAGACACCAGGTTGGTGTCCACTGTGAAAACACTAGCCTCGGCTAGGATATTAGCCACCATATGATGAATATTTTTGGTCCCAGCAACTTAAAATACCATCTCAACGTGGAACGAGGCTGCATTTGCATGAGTAACAGGACCACTCAAATGGATCAATACATGAATCCTTGATAGCATAGCGTGCTTGATTAACACATAGCTAATTTACACAAGATACCATGAGAGGCACTAAAGATAAAAAGAAGAACAACAGGGTGCCTGTCCTCAAGGAACTTAAAATCGCCTAAGGAAGGAAAGAAATAAGGGGGATGAATGAGAGTGTGGGTGAGTGAGTGAGTGAGTGTGAGTGTGTGTGTGTGTGTGTGTGTGTGTGTGTGTGTCTACACATACAATTGTAATTCAAGTTAGAACATGAGTAAGTATATGAGAGAAATTCCACAAACTGGCATGAGAGATCCTCTGGAGATGAGTCATTTTTACTCTAAGAGATCATAAGATTATTAGACAGGTAGATAGATAGCTAGATAGATAAACAGATAGATAGATAAGAATATGTTTTCTCTTCCTATTACTATTAGATTAGATGCTCCCTGAGGAGCAACAACCAAATAAAAAATAAGTTTTCTTGGTAATTCAGGCTTAAGGGGTTCCTATTTGCTTTTCTGATAAGTTCTGCATATATCAGTTCAGGTGTATGGCTTTCAAGGAACACTGTTCCTAGTGAATGGCATTTTTAGAAATTCAATAATAACTAGCATTTATATTGCAGTTGACAAATATTAACTCATTGGATGCTCACAATAACCCTGGGAGAGACTTCTTTAAAATTAGAATGAAACTGAGGTCCCAAGAGATAAAAATAAGACAGAGACTGAAAGAGGAGAGAAGGAGAGAGGAATGGAGAAGGGAAGGGAAAGAAGACAGAGAGACAGAGAGACAAACAGACAGAAACAGAGAGAGACACAGAGAGAGAGAATAATGAAATAGAAATAACCCCACGTCAAATAATATGTCAATGGAAAAAATGTATAAATGAAAAATTCAAATAAAACATCAAGTTTTCATTACAATCCCATAGGTCGATCCACTTTCCTCTTCTTATTTTCTCCTCAAGTCTCAACTCTCATTATTTTTTCTAATATGCCATTTTGGGGTTATTTACATGGTTCTAAGTTTTTTCCAAAGTGTTGTATTGTTTCAGAGGGAAATCCCTATAAAAATTTGAAGAGAAATGTGAATAATGCCTACTACTACATCATTCCTGGCTGACAAAAGCTTGAAACCTAGAATTAAGTAGAGAAAAGCAGAGCTGTTCCCATATGTAGGGTCAGAGTTTAGAGCTTAGAGTTGTCTCTCTACTTTTCTTCATTTCTAGATGTGGAAATGATACTTCTGATGGGGCAGAGAGGAAGAAGGCTTGCTTGCAACTCCATTCTTATTCATCCCCAGGGATACCCATCAACCACACAGATACAGAACTTTCAACTGTCTGGGGGCCATCTTTAACTCAGTCACCCATATTAACACACTAAATGCCTATGGTTAGAGCATGGCATTAGCCCACATCTAATTTTAAAAAATGTTCACCTAACCTAATAACTGCACCTATAATGTCAAAACACTATCCACTGAAAAGGTATTTCTGTAATTCCCTCTTCCATTCTAATACCAGAGAAGGGGGGAACAATCCAATCTCTAAGAACAAATGGATGTATACATACATGAAGCAAATCTACTAAACCTATCAGTGCTGCAGAAATACAACGCACGAAACATACTTACAACGAATTCCATAGATGGTGAGGGGATCAAGCTGTTTTTTCCCATGTTTTCCCTGCCCAGAGAGGTTGGAGACAGCCTGAACTTCGCGATGGAAAAGATAATCAAGTAATGTTAGCGCCATCTTCTCTGCTGTTCGACAATTGGTGCTAATGTGCAGCATGTCAGCAGGGATGATCGCGCATCGAACCCTCATTTCAGGATTATTCTCATCACCAAGCCAAGTGCCATTAGGGTAGTCCTCTAAAAAAAATGCAGAAAAAATGTTTTAAAATGGCCAAAAGTTAAAATAAAAGATTACATACATAAGAGCAAATAGAATTAGAAATGATGAGGAAGTGGCTAATACAAGTGCCTTTTTTTTTTTTAAAGGACTAGGTCTCCTAGCTCAATGAGGCTGGAAATGCATGGGCCTCTCAAAGGTCAATCTCATTCTGATTGGCATGGGAGCTTTGACTAGCTCTCTTTCCAAATGGGCCAGTTTACCCTTTCTTAGGCAATCCAGTGGATTGCTATTCCCAGGGGCTCACCATATTCATGCCAAAAGAGTAGATGACCTATAAGCTCAGCCCAGACTATATAAGAGGCAGAGAAGAGGGTACCTTATGGTTATGGGGGATAAGCTGTGCAAAGAAAAGAAAATTATGGATGGAATGTCTCTTTGTTGAAATCCAAAACATAAGAAAAGAAAGCAAGGAAGCAGTGGTCTGGCATTGATAGGTACTGGTAGTTAGCTCTTCATCTGAGCTGGTATGGTTAAATTTGCTTGCTCCAGTTAGTAACATTCCTATCTTTGATATCAAAGTGGAAATAATTTAACTTTGCCAGTCATCCTGATGAAGAAAACACTTTTAGGAACCTTGACACAAAGTATTATCTATTAAAGTTACTGAACACGTTCGTGTCACTCCATATAAAGTATGGCTGGAGCAGAACCCAATTTTTTTTGTTTACATTTTCTATGTTTAGATGATTTGTCTAAGTAATGCAAATGTTACATATTATCAAATACAATATTGTTTATTATATGCAGTAAGTCAACATAAAGTCAAACTATATGCAATGGTGAAAAATGTTTGTGAATTTGGCTTACATAATGTGAGCTATTTACATAAACCCTAAGTAAACTTACTCTGAACCCAACTTTTATGGATGAGAATCTGTATCCTATCTAGTTGCATGCCAACAATTCCTTCCATCCACCCCTAACCTCTCAATATCCAAACTTTACTATGATAAGGTTGAAACACTGAAGTTTCCAGATCAACAGTCATAGCTAAGAGTGGAATGATGGCTTGAGATCTGAAGTCAGTCAAATCTACAGTTGTGAACTTTATTCTACATGATAGTCCACTGTTGCCTACATCATCAAACAAAACCTCTTCCTTCACCTGGCATTAAAGGCCTTCCACATTCTGACACTCACCTCACTTCGCAGTCACATTTCACACTGTTTCTTCTCATGCACAGAATATCTAACCAAGCTGTTCTCTGACCTCATTTTATCCTCTACTCTCCTGTCTTGAAGCACTTGCATGAACTTGACGACATACCTGGAATGCACACCTTTCTCATCTGCACTTGTGAAAAATCTCTCTCTCTCCCTTCAAGGCCCAACTCTAGTTCTGCCTACTACATGAGAATGCAAGTTTCTTTCTTTTTTGGGGGGGGGTCGCAATTGGGGTTAAGTGACTTGCCCAGGGTCACACAGTAAGTGTCAAGTGTCTAAGGCCGAATTTGAACTTAGGTCCTCCTGGACTTCAGGGCCAGTGCTCTATCCACTGCGCCACCTAGCTACCCCAAGAGAATGCAAATTTCTTAAGGGAAAGAATCGTTGATGTTTGTTTGGCTGGTTGGTTTCATCTTTGAATGCGCTTTCTAGATAAGAGGCATTTAATTTTATTTAATTCAATTAGCATTTATTAAGCACCTATTTTTTGCAAAGAAATGTGGCAGGCAAGAGAGAGAAAAAGAGAGAGAGAGAGAGAGAGCATGCTTCAGTATAGACTCACTGTTCCATCAAGGGATATTTGTTCAAGTGTCCCCTTTGTTTTGCCCCACAGTTGTAAACTAATTTATAGCTAACAATGGCTCAGAATGCATCAAAAATCAATTTGTCTTTATCTGAAGACAAAACTCATTATAAAGTAAGTACGGCTAGTGAATAAGTAAGACTTAAGGAGAACAGGCATTTATTAAGCACCTACAATGTTCCAGGCACTGTGCTAAGCACTGGGGACACAAAGAAAGGCAAAGGCAAATTCTGCCCTCAAAAGGCTCAAAATCTAATGGGGCAGTTGTTGTTCAGTTGTTGCAGTCACGTCCAATTCTCCACGACCCTATTTGGACTTCCTTGGCAAAGATACTGGAATGGTTTGCCATTTCCTGCTCCAGTTCATGTAACAGATGAGGAAATCGAGGCAAACAGGGTTAAGTGACTTGCCCAGGGTCATCCAGCTAGTAAGTATCTGAGGCTGGATTTGAACTCAGGTCTTTCTAACTCCAGGCCCAGTGCTCTATGCACTATGGTGTCTCCGAGCTGCCTATAATGGGGGAGACAATATGCAAATAACTTTCTACAAACGAGCTATGTACAGGATAAACAGGAAATAACAGAGGGAAGGTATGAGAGTTAAGAGTGATTGAGAAATGATTCCTGTAGAAGCTGGGATTTTTGCTGGAACTTAAGTAAGCCAGGAAGCACAGATAAGTGACAACACTGAATCAAAAAGGGGGCAAGTAAACGGGCCCAGAAAGGTGAGAGGGAGGAAGGGACACCCAGGTGATAAAGGGCCTTGAACACCAGAGAATTTCATGTTTTATCCTGGAGGTGATGAGGAGCCATTGGAGTTTACTGAGCAGAGGTCAGGCCTGCGCTTTATGAAGAGAAATCCTCCTGAGTAACTGACGCCAGTGCACCAGGCTATGATGAATCAGGATGGAGAAGAAATTCACCAGGTCCCAAAGTAGCACCGAGTTCTGTCCAGGGACATCGCTCAGCCCTTGATCAGGTCAGCAGTGAGCCAGACAAGGCTACGACTGCTCACCATGGCACTCAGTTCAGGGCAGCAGAACCTGTTCGCTGGCTGCTAGCCAGACACTCCCCGCCCCACATGCCAGGGCTTAAATTTCCTGGCTGCCAGATCCCTCCCAAAGGCTCTCCTCCTTTTCTGAGAATTAATCAGGCTGTTTCACAGCAGTAGTTTGTCAATTCTTGGCATTGTGGCTTTGTTTTTGTTTTGGGGGGGGAAGGAGGTGTGCTTTCAATGGAACTTTTCTTTGTGTTTTGATAGGAATGATCTTTCTTTTCAAATGTGGGTTTGAATGACACTTAACTGCTGCAGCACTATTTCTAACAGTCACTAAAGTGTGCTCTTTAAGAGATACTATTTTTGCACATTTATATAGAGTGATATCCATTTTTACAAACCAGAGAATTCAAAACACAACAAAACCAAACAATGAAACACCTCTATGGCAGGAAATCTAGCACTTAACAGACAAAGAACTCACTAAAGATGAGGTAAGCAACTAATTTAGGGGTCATTTGCTGAAGGTCAGACTTCTGAACCAGCCTGGTATTATATAGAAACACATATGTATAACCACTGCTATCACAAAGCAGAACTAAATCAAAATTATTGCTTGTCCCAAGTATTTCACACACCTCTGAAGATGCTTGATACACACATACCACACACACACAAACACACACACAGAGTCTATGTATCTCTCCCTTTCACACACAAACACACACACACACACAGTCTATATATATCTCTCCCTCTCCCTTTCACACACAAACACACACACACACACACACACACACACACACACACACACACGCAACCTGGAAAGGCCTACAGTAAGAAATGGTCGACGAGCTGAATTCTGAAGGGAACCAAGGATTCTACAAGGTAGAGCTGAAAGATGAGGGAGTGCATTCCAGGCACTGGGGATAGACCAAAGCAATGAGGAGGCCATTTTGGCTGAACTGCAGAATGCAGAAAGGGGAATGATGTGTCAAACACAGAAAGGTAGGCTGAAGCCAGGTTGTCAGGGGCTCTAAATGCTGAGTACAGTCATCTACATTTGATCCTAGTAATCCAGAGCCCCCAGAGTTCAGTGACCAGGAAAGTAATTTGGTCAGACGCGTGCTTTCGTAATATCATTTTGGCAGCTGTGTGAAGAATGGAGCATCCTGAAACATAGTAGGCCTTTAATAAATGCTTGTGGAAATTACATGGAGAAGAATTAGGGGGCCTCATAACAGTTGTTTTAAAGTATATGAAGAACTCTCATGCCTAGAAGGGACTCCTTTTACTTGGCCTCAGAAGACATAACAGAAGAAACCAATGGAGATTAGAGAGGTATATGTATTTATGCTCAATATAGGGGGAAAACCTGTTAAAAATTAGCCCTTTCCAAAGTAGTATAGGCTCTCCCTGGAAATCATAGATTTGCCATCCCCAGAAGTCTTCTAGAAAACACCACTCACTGATCAGCTGTGCTGGAAAGGGACTTCTCATCCACATAAATGGACTAGACAGCTGGCTTCTGAAGTCCCTCCCGACTCTAACCTCGTGCAATTAGAAACGTCAGCATCTACTACAGGAGTCAGATCCAAAAGACTCCAGTGGACTTGCCTGTGAGCTCACCATGTGGATGTGTTCTCCAACAACGCAAACCACCACCTACCCAAGGCCTGCCCATCCTTTGTGACTCTTGGCCACGTGCCCCTAAACAAATGCTTGGGAGGACTGCTTAACATGATGAAGGCCTTCCTGGCTTTCTTCTGACATCACCTCTTGCTCTCATCACGTGATCAATCTTTTTTTTTTTTTAAACTATCATTCATTTTTCATGACATCTTTCACTTCCCTTCTTCTAGGAAGCTCATTGCTGTAACCTACCCCAACCCACTGTGTACCTCTTCAATCCCTCTCTGGGTAATAATACGCATTTTTATTCATAGGAGACACTATAAGTGAATGATTATAAGACAAGTAATAAAATGAGACAAGTACACAATAAAGTGAGACTGTGTTTCAGAAATATTTAAATTTAGCCTAAAGAAAAGGTAAGAGTGAATTATAAAGAGGAAAAATTTGTCAGTACTGTATTGTCCTTAATTGTCTTACTTTACAAAGGGAAAAGTTGTCCCACATGACATATAGATTTAATCCATTTTTTCAAGTCCTATTTTTCAAAATGAAAACTACTTGAAGACACATCATACAATTTTGGTTAATTTCTAATTGGTCTAATTTCTCTTTCAAAAGATCAAAACACAGCAAGTTCTAAGATACCTTTCAGTTTTAGAACTATGAAGTCTTTGTATCCAAGTAAAAGGATTTCTGGATGATTTCTTTCCATATAAATAGTAGCTATTTAAGCTGCTTATAATTTGTGTGCCAAGCTCTCTACTAATTTTCCAGAGAGGTAGAAAGAAGAAAATAAAAGGAAAATTAATTGCAACATTACTTTTTTTTTTTTCACAGAAACATCAGGCCAGTTAAACCCCCACATCTTTCATCACCTAGAACAGTTCGCTTCCATTTCCAGATGTCTCTATTTGGTAGGAAGGATTTCATTTCAAAGTTAGTATTATAATAAAGAGCAATACTGTAGTATGACACATACAAACTTTCTTTGAACTGAATTAAGGAAGAGTTAAAACAGTTCACAGAAAACAACCAACAAGATAAAATTATATGATAGTCCCAATCTTTCCAGAAATCAGTTAGGAATTAGGCAAATAAAATCACTGAACTGTCCATACCTGCGGATTTTGCTATTCTATTTCTAAGAAGGTCAAAGACAAAAAGCCTCCACATATACCAAAATATTTACAGCAGCACTTTTTGTAATAACAAAAAACTGGAGACAAAACAGGTTCCCATCAACAGAGGAATGATTCAATAAATTATGATATATAAATGGAATGGAATGCACTCCAAGAATGAAAGAATATGAGGAATTCTTAGGAACATAGGGAACTTTGTATAAACTGATACAGAAGGGAAACAGAACTAAGAGAATAATATACACAATAATTTGTTGTTGTTTAGCTGTTCAGTCACATCCAACTCTTCATAACCCCGTGGACCATATTACCCACGGGGTTTTCTTGGCAAAGATATTACTTCCCCTAAGCTCTCTGACCTCAGATTTGTCAGAGCACTTTGCCTGAATGTCTCCTTTGGACCATAGTTTTCATCAGTTACTTGTCTTCTTTCTCCTTAATCAGCGTGTTTAATCTGCTTTTCCGGAGCCTAGCAGAGAGCCCTAGACATAAGAGCATTTAACATGTGTTGGTTGAAATTAATTGTTGCTAATTAGACTTGGTACATAGAATGAGTAAACTGAACCTTCTACTGGTAATATTTTTATTCAGTTTAAGTTCATATTGACTCTTCAGTAAAAGGAAAATTTAAAAGACCATGAGCTTTTCGCTCCCTTTTACTGAATTACTTTGAAAATACTGGCATGTTATGAAAGAGTTCATTTGCTCCTGCTTATACACCTTTAGCTCTGTTATCCCTCCAAGTGTGGAGTTCAACCTTAGAGCCTTAAGAACAGATAATATTCTTTAGTCTGACCATTCCTGGTTCAGTTTTGTTCACCTTAGGTAACAAGGAGCTCCAACTAAACAGGTACTTACAGGTACCACTGGTGTGAACCTAGGATCACAGGACAGCTGGAAGGAGCCTTAGTCATACTGTCAGATCCTAGTTTAGAAATGTTCTTAAGGGAGGTAAATTACTAATTAAAACACTATGTACAATGTTAGTATCTAAACAGAAATAAAGGATGGGTCAAAAAATAAACAGCAGCAATTTTTACTGTGAGGGTCACATGGAACGATTTCTAATAATATGTGGTTTATCTCCTTGGATAAGACTGTCTCACATATTCCTTTGTACATAAAACAACATTAATCACAAAGAATAAACCAAACATCTTTGCTCTCAGTCAGGATCACAGGATTTAGAGTTGTCAGAAGCCTTAGAGACCATCTGGTCCAACCTCCACGTTTTGAAAAAAAGGAAAGACCTGATTTAACCATGGTCACACAGATAGCAGGAGGCACAGCTGAGATCCAAGCCCACATCATCTGACTCCACATCTTTGGAAGCAGTCTGACAGTTCTTTTTGGGTAGCTTCTTTCCCCCAAGACAAAATTAATCAGACAACATAACCTTCGCATCTTTCATCTTACATGATAGCTACTTTCCCAAACTACAAGACTAAACGTGTAAAGGCTATTTAAAATTTTTTCATATCTGTCATTCCAATGGTCCAAGATCTGTTTACCTCCAAAATCAATTTCTTAGTTTCAGGCATACACATGATAGATGTATTATGAGCGCTGTTGTCATCCCTCAAATATGGCAGACAAGAAAAAAGGAAAAGGCACTGTCTGCAGATAATCTAGGAAAGCCCCTGTGAGGAGAGGGGGGGAAAGTACTCGTAATATGGCCAATCACTAATTCAATTCAACAAACACTTATTAAGCACTTACTTGTGCAAGACACTATACCAGAGTATGGATAGTAAAGAGACACAAATGAAGCTGTCCTGGTTCTCAAGGAGCTTACAATCTATCACTCATTATAGAGGCGAGCTTCAAGGAGGAGACTGCAGCAGAGCTGGCGATCTGGAAAGGCCTCACAAAGGAAGTAGAACGTGAGCTCTATTTTTTAATTATGAGTGAGAAGAGTGGAAGGTGCTCTAGAAACTAAAAAATGCTTCCTGGATGACTACATTATAAAATCACCTTTAAGACATATGCTTTCAATCATAAACAATGGAAAAGAACCCACATGTACAAAAATATTCACAGCAGCTCTTTTTGTGGTGGCAAAGAATTGGAAATTGAGAGGATGCCCATCCATTGGGGAATGGCTGAGCAAGTTGTGGTATATGACTGTAATGGAATACTACTGTTGCATAAGAAATGATGAGCAGGTGGACTTCAGAAAAACTTGCAAAGACTTGTATGGTCTCATGCTGAGTGAAGTGAGCAGAACCAGAAGAACATTGTACATAGATTGTACACAGTAACAGCAACATGGTGCAATGACCAACTGTGATAGACTTAGCTCTTCTCAGCAATATAATGATCTAAGTCACAGGGGTGGGGAAACTGCCTCTGTCCTTCTAGGTCCTTGGGTGCAACCTTTTGACTGAGTCCAAGTTTTACAGAACAAATCCTTTTTTTAAGGGGATTTGTTCTGTGAAGTTTGGATTCAGTCAAAGGCCCACGCTAGAGGACCTAGAGGGCCACAGGTGGCCTCAAGGCCACAGGTTCTCCACCCCTGATAGGACAATTCCAAAAGACTTATGATGGAAAATGCTATCCACATCCAGAGAAAGAACTATGGAGTCTGACTGCAAATTGAAACACACTATTTTGTCTTTTTGTTTTTTCTTTCTTGTGGTTTTTCCCTTTTGTTCTGATTCTACTTTCACAACATGACTAATGTGGAAATATGTTTAATATGATTGTGCACGTATAGCCTCTATCAGATTGCATGCCATCTGGGGGATGGGGGGGGGGGAATTTTAGAACTCAAAATCTTGAAGTAAATGCTGAAAACTAAAAATAAATAATTTTTTTTAAAAAAGACACTATCCAAAGCAATAATTGACTTTAACCAGTTACTCATTCCTAATATTCACCTCACTAGAATGCCCCAGCCCGAACCAATGTTTGATGATTGTGATGACTATATTGGGCTCCATACTAGCGTCTATGAATCATCTTTTTTATATGGAAAGTAAGCTGTAATACCTGCCCACGTAAATATTTGAGAGATTAGCTTGCTCTACCATTCAGAATAGATATATTTATTTTTAATAAAATAACTTGGGATGACCCTGGCACTTAAATCAATGGAAAGGTTCCAGTAGCTGCATTACACAATTACAAATCTGTATGTTATAAAAAAATAAATAGGCACTGACTCAAGAATTTAATCCCTGGAACTATTCAATTATATTCTGGAGGATCTGTAAATAAAACTACATCAATAAGTTTGAATTTTTATCACTACAACATGCCAACTACAAAATCTCTCCTTGAGATTGCAGACACTAATTTTCAGCTTTAGTACCATTTAAACCAGATTTCATATTTAACAGATGAAAATAAGGGCAGAGTCATACTTTCAAAATGTATGGCATGGGACAGCTAGGTGGCAAAATGGATAGAGCACCAGCCCTGGAGTCAGGAGGACCTGAGTTCAAATCCAGCCTCAGACACATAATACTTACTAGCTGTGTGACACTGGGCAAGTCACTTAACCCCAACTGCCTCACCAAAAAAAGTATGGCATCGAAGGAAAGACATTTCAAAGATGCTTTTACACTTGTAATTTTAGCACGGGTCCTTCTCATGCCTATTGGTGTCACAGAAATAAATGACCAATGTCATTGGCCTTTAAAAAACTAAAATAGTAGTATAAATCCCAGTCTGAAGCAATTCACCTTGTTCCACAAATACTGCACATAACATATGGGTTCCATACAAAATAAACACCTGTGGTTGACTTGTAATATTCAACAATAAAAATACCTAACTTTCATTTAGTGCTTCAAGATTTACACATATATGTATGTGTGTATATACATATGTATGCATATGTATATGTGTGTATATGTACGTAAATCAACCTGAAGAGTAGTACCTGAAGGTACTACTATTATTCCTATATTAGAGATAAGAAAACAGAGATGTAGAGAGGGTAAGTCATTTTGCCCATGGTCACACATTCAGTAAAGAGGATTCTACCTCCTCCCCCAGGTTTCTGTTTGGTATGGAACTCCAGAGTGGGGGGAGAAACTGATGAGGCATCATGTCCTAGTAGAAAGGGCACTGTATTTCAAGTCAGAAAACCTAGATTCAAATCTCAGTTCTACTACTGACTCTGTGATCCAAGACAACTTACACTTTCCTGAAACTTAGTTTCCTCATCTATAAAATGAGAAGAACAGGTGATTTCTATGGACCTTTGCAAGCTAAATTCTAAGGCCTTTATGGTCATCTGGACACGGTTCAGCTAAACAGCTTGACGTTTTTCCATGAAAAGTGTTTTTTCTTACAAGTATTTTGGACCACAAGCAAAACTCAAGTTGAATTTTTTAACACATTTATTAAGCGTTCAGAACTATGTTCAGAATACTGTGCTGTGCCATACAGATAGAAAAAAGAAAATGGAACAGTATCGATATCCAAGAGCTTAGATAAAGTGACAGCCATTTCAAGAAGAAGATGCTAAACAAGTGGCATGTCCGGCAAAGGCCTCCTGCAGGAGGAGGTACCGGAGTCACCGTCACCAAAAGGAGCTAGGCATTCTTGGAGGCGGGGGCTTGGAGGGGCTATACCCCACAGATGGACAACCATTTGCACAAAGGCAGGACATGAAGGAGAGCAGCTAGCAGTCTGGCTTGATTGACACAGAGATGAGAAATGATAAAGACAGGAAGGACAGGTGGAGCCACACTACAGAGGACTTCAAATGCAAGACTGAGAATGTTCTATTTTATCCCAGAGAAAAAAGGAAGCCCACTGGAGACCTTTGGGTAAGGGAGTGACAAAGTCAGATTCCTGATTAAGGAATATCAATCTGGTAGCCGTGTGCAGGAACACATTAGAGAAGATGGAGAGCAGAAGCAGAGAGATCAATTAAGAAGCTATTACGGTAGACCACAGCACAGGTAATGAGGATCTGGGGCTGCATACGTGGAAAGATGGTGGGAAAGATGACAATCAACAAGACGCCCAAATAATTATTAAACACAGGGTCCTATGAACAAAATGGCTACTGAGCCAAATGGTAAATAGCCAATAGGTGCAAAGATCTGAGATGTGTAGCTGAAAACTCAGGATTTGAAATACGCCATACTTTCCCTAAAAAATTTAAAATTTGACGTTATTTATAGAAATCATATTAAAGACAACCAGGCCAAATTAAAACTTTAAAGAAGATACAATTTAGGATATCAGTTGGATATTCTAGATATATACCTATACACACAGACATATAGGATAATTTTACAAATATCCCTCCTTTGTACTTTGGATATTGCCTCTACGTCTCAATATGGAGTCAGATAGAGGACACCGCAGGACAAAAGCAATTGTCACTCAGATCCAAGATATCATATATATCCATGAAAAGAAAACTTAACATAACTTAAGGAGAAGAAAACCAGTGTAGGTCCATGTAAGATTGTGTACAGGCATAAGATTTTTAAAACATAAAATGAATATTCTTATCTGAAAACGGAAAAAAAATTAGACTAAGGGATAGTTCTAATCTAAGTTACAGGGAAGTAAAAGATGGGATAAGAAGCCAAAAAGAAAGACTAAATCCATAAATCAAATCATTTTGTGAGATGCTGTTAGTACTATGTTATTGTTTGGAAACTAAGGACCAATGCTAACCAAAAAAAAAAAAAAAAAAACCAGAAGGTTCTCAGTAGAGAAGTGAGGACTACAGATGTGGAATGTGGAATACACTGCCAAATACAGTCACTGCGTTCACTGACTTTGCTTAAATACTACTACAAAAAAGGATTCTGTATGTGTTGGTGATTGGGGCAGGGGCGGAGGTTTGGGGGGAGAGGCAGGGAAAATAGTAACGACAACAATGATAGCTAACATATATATATATAGTGCTTACTACGTGCCAGGCACTGTGCTAAGCACTTTACAATTATCTCATTTGATTCTCACCGTTCTTCCCACTCCCCCATTGTACAGATGGGGAAACTGAAGCAAATAAAGGCTAAGTGATTTATCCAGCTAGTAAATGTCTGAAGCTGGGTTTGAACTCAGGTCTTTGTGACTCCAGGCCTGGCACTCTGCACCACTTAGTTGCCAAAATGACTATAGTCTAAAAACAAAATGCAGTAAAGTTTTTTATTTAAAAAAAAAGAAAAGAAAAATAATTTCCCTACTTCTCCGCAATGGTAACATGGTACTTCTTGGTTGATAAAAAGTACTCCCCATCTCATCACCCATCCTACTATGTTCTCTGGGGCCAACAGGACCTGAGCATTGATAGTAAAGGGAGTTCACTTGGTCTCATTCATTTAATTGTCAGCTATTAAGGCAGTGGCTCACCCTGGCTCTCAGAACCACTTCATCCTAACCATTGTGTTGCATTTTGTTCCCTTAATAGAGGATAAAGACAGATGAACTATAAAAGGAAACTCAAAATAATTTTCTTTTGCTCAATGTCAGAAGTTCTGATGAAAGGACAGATTAAAAAACAGGCTAAATCTAGTATCTAACGTGGGTGTGCAAATTATAGATGAGGCTCAATTATCCAATTTAGTCTATCCATTTGACCTTTTCTATCATCTATTTGAGAGTTAGCTTTAACTTACATATTTTCTGTTCATTATTATTGAAATTATACTCTGTACTTCAAAACCAATTAAGTGAAATTACTTAGCAAAGAATCCCTGGGGATGGGAAACGAGCAAAGAATGACTTCTTAGTTTCTATGATTAATCCAAAGAACAAACCAAAAAAGGAAGCTTTCTGATCCCTAGTCTGCATACTGACCTTTGCAAATGCTGTTAAAAACCCTTCGCACATTGCGTCTGACGGCTCTTGAAGACCAACTCTCACGACATTTCCATGAAAGTCACCCTAGGTTTACAAGAGTCATCACCACCAAAGAATACAAGGAATTGCTTTCGTGCATTATCCATGAGAACTGCTGAAATCAATGAATGCGCTGAGATGCTTCCTCCCTCCACCTGGGCACATGATGGCAATCGACCTGGTGATGAGCCTCACCCAACTCAACTCGACTGATCCCCACATCGTGGGTCAGCTGGCCCGATCTCAAAGCTTGCTTACGTTGGCAGGACCATACACTGGACATATGTAGAAAGTGTATTTATGGAATCCCCGGTGTAAGGTATTTTAAATAAAAACTTTGTCTTTTATTTTTGACATAAGGATTTATTAAAATGAAGGAAATATAAAGCTAGAAGAGAAATACTTGAGTTTTCATTGATTTGGTACTCAAATAACATTTGGAGGGCACTTGGCACAGTGCCTAGCACAAAATAAACCCTACATAAATTTTAACTGTTGTTATCATTGTTGTTGTATAGAAGTTACCTTTGGCTAGCATAGCCTTTGACAACCCAGGGTCACCATTATAACACAACGAGACATCAAAGTAGGAAATTTAGGAGGTTTCCAATTTGTAATGAAAATTAACTCCTTTTTTTTACTTGAAAAGAACTGTTCAAACTGTTTAGTGAATGTTAAAATCTCCTTACATATAAAGTGGGAAAAGTCATTCCAACAATACATTAAAATCCAAAGCAATGGAGGCTGTAAATACCGGGTATTTCCTTAAAAAAAAAAAAAAATTAACAGAATGGGAAATCAAAAGGTCAGTTATGCTGAGTAATAGATTTCATGGTGCATCAGTGAGTACTTACATCATAATTCGAAATGTTTCCCAAAGCCAAGAGATAAATTAACTATAAATATAAGTGAAAATTAATTTCTTCTACCCAGAGCAGAAAATAAGAATTTTTACATTGCAGAAAATTTTTATTAATATGATACATGTGAAGCAGTTAACTACTTAAAATCATCTGTCCCATAAAGGAGACTGTACAATAGTATCATTTAAGGACCCTGAGTATCAGGAATATATGTTTAAAAATATTGTTTGCCTCAACTTATTAACTGAGGCAGCCTAAATGGTTAAACTTCCTAGATGTTAAAGGTGATAGATCCTACAGGATGTCACAGAAAAAAGTGAGACACTATTCTTGCCAAGCACACAATAAGAATTTCATAAACACATTGCGAATAAAAACGAAATAGGAGAGTTCACCAGCTGTTATGAATGGTTTAAAAAACAGTTGTGTCAAAGGAATAGAGGTAAAACTCGATGATCTCCCTCGAGGCTCCTTCTAATTAAAGGATTCTATATATGTGTCTAATAGATAGATAGATAGATAGACAGAAAGATAGGCAGACAGACACACACACTTATACACAGACACACACACACCACACACACAGACACACATATACATATAGACATACATATATATATATGAGAAGTTTATAGAGTTTTATCAAAATCAATTTCAACTCAGAAAAATATTTTTTATCGTACATTTATGGAATTGCTGGTGTAAGTTATTTTAAATAAAATTCTAGACTCTTATTTTTAATGTAAGGATTTATTAAAATGAAGGAAATATAACATTACAAGACAAATACTTGGGTTTTTGTTGATTTGGTAATCAAATGAGATAGTATTTGTAAAGCAAGCGCTTAGCACAGTGCCTGGCACAACGTAAGCAACTATATAAATGTTAGCCATCATCATCATCCTCGTTGTTGTCGTTGTTACTGTTAATCTCTTGTTAGAGAGTCACAAAATCACCACAAATATACTTAGGATGCCCAACATCTATTCTCTCTGCCTCACTCACTATTCAATTAGTTGCCTTCTAGAATATCTGTGTCAGTGTCCCATTTCACCAAGAGAGATATGGAACTTTTATTTCATATGTGGGCACATGTATGTATGTGTGTACATGTATATTATATGTATGTGTGTACATATTTCACATATACACATATATCTATATAAAAATATTAATTTATCATATGTGATTATATAATAAGCTGGTCTGTACTTATTACTATAATAAATATGTGTTTATGTAAATATATATTTTATATATATTTGCATGTGTACATTCATATACTTTATACAAACATGTAATATTGCATTATTTTTATGTAAATATATTTATTTTATATATATTTGCATGTGTATATTCATATACTTTATATACACATGCAATAATATAAGTTCATTATGTTATATATTAATAAAATGTTATAATTATGTATAATATTATATTACCACATATATCACCATCTAAAAGATAAGATTCTAAAGGTACATTCACTCATACTTTATTCTCACCGGCATCCATTCTTCCCTACTTAACCCACTGCATTTCTGTCATAATATCTTGAAAATATTTGTTGTTTCTCACTCTCTTTTTCCCCCGAATACCGCACTGACATTATGATCCCACTTCAATAACTGCAGCTTCCCACTCCTCTGAATACTCTACCTAGTAGAAGTACTTGGAAACAAAGAAATGGCCAAAACTTGGGACCCACTCACATTAAGGCTCCTTTTCTAGTAACGTTTTGTTGTTCACTAAGTACTCAACCCGGCAACATAAGAAGCACAAACACCATCATCCCCACTTCGCAAATAAGGAGATGGAGATTCCAAGAAGGTACATGGCCTGCAGATGTTGCTGGGCGTTCCAAATCCATCGCATCATGTTCCTTCCCTAACAAGATGATCTCAACATTACCAAGTTTACTCAATAAAATTGACAAGGATGATTTATCTGTTCTCTACAAGTCATACCTCAGCAAATGAATTACTGAGAGACAGAAACATGTTGTTCGCAAGAGTAGACCAAAATGCTACTGTCACAGCACATGGAATAAGGGAGGGAAAACCTCTAACAAAACTATCCTTCATGACCCAAGTTCCCAAGGTAGAGTTTCTTAAATCAAGGAAAAAATTTTAAGAGAAATAATAGTGGGGTGGAAAAAAAAAAAAAGGAACCAAGAGAAATGATAAGCATATTCCTTGTCTACTGTTCAATTCAAACACCAGAAAACATTAATTTCACTCCCCAATAATTTCAGGAAATTAACCTTTGTGAGGGATGGGGGAGGGAGGGGAGACCTTTCTTTTTAAAAAATGATTTAATAAAGAGCTCCCCCTGCAGTATAAAATGGTTTTTCAATTTAAGCAGTTGCCAAAAATATGGAATATTTTATCTAAAAGTTTCTTTCTCAGTCAGCTATCCAAACATATGCTTAGAACTCAGAACCTGTTTCGCCAAAAAACAGGATAAACATGGTAGTAAAGTTCAGAGACCATTCTATTGAATATAATCATGTAATATAAATTAACTAGCATTATCAGAGGAAGGAGGGCAACCTAACAAGGTGGATAGCTTGAAATCAGAAGACATGAGTTCAAACTCTGCCTCAAAAACTAACTATCTACGTGACCCTGGGCAAATCACTTAGCCCCCCCATACCTCAGTTTCCTCACCTGTAAAAGAAGAGTTTAGACTCGATATAGTACTGAAAGGCTCCTTTCTAGCACTAAATTTATGATCCTATTATCCTATGAATTTTAGGCCTGAAATATACCCTAGAAAGCACCTAGTCCTGCTCCATAATTCCACAAATAAGAAAAAAAGTGGAAGAGGGAGCCTGGAGTAGAAGAAATAGCACTGAATTTAAAGAAACATGACTCAAATCCTGCATCTACATACTTTAAGTGTATCATTCTCCTGCTCTGTGCCTATTTTCTCATCTAGAAAACAAAAACTGTAGAAGGCAATAAGGTCCCTTCTTACTTTGAATCCAAGATGCTATTAAAGCCCAAAGAGCCAACCTGATATCCCCAAGGTCACACAGCTTATGGTGGTAGAACCGGGGGATTACAGGGTTTTCCAAACCCTTGTCTCCCCAAAAGGAGAATGTGTGCAGTAACTATCTCATACTTCTACTGTTTACACTGAATATTAGCCAGTTCTTCTGGCTAAATCTACATATTAGACAATTTTTTAATAAGCCATTACATATATTATCCATAAACCTTGCTAGCTTATGAAAAGCAAATTGGCGATCTCTTTTTGACAGAAAGAACGCACAACTTTTACTTTTTTTTTTAAGTTCATGAATAAATTACATCACCATGATCTCTTTCAGAGGTATTGATGTACCATGTTACAAGGCGTGAAAAGTACTTAACATTTAACAAATATTTCCGGACCACAAGAACTATTGTTGGGTATTATGAGGGCTACAAAGCATCATAGAACATGATCCCTAGCTTGTCAAACACCACATTCTTTTCCCATTCATATGAGTATTTGTTGAGATACAACTATATTCATCACCTAAAGCCCTAAAGACTTATACAATTTTACGTTTTGCCAATAAATTATTTACATATTCTCAGAGTGATGCCACACAGCTGTGAATCATGGAACACCATGATCTCAAAGAGCTGTAATGATAAGTAACCTGAAGTCAAGCCAACAGGCATTTATTTAAGTGCCTACTATGGACCACGCACAGTCTAAGTGTGGGAAAATGAAAAAAACACAACCAAATAACAAGTTGCGTATAAGTTGGGTGACCATATTATCAACACCTGAAAAATCCTGTAAAAGGTATAACTGAGAACGAGTCATGACTAGAAAGGGTTATAAGTCAGTCATGCAGGGAGAATTGAGAAATAACAAAGACTCTGAGCATTACCATGCTGTCACCGAGAATCTGAGCGAGATGAACCAAGCACACTGCGCAGACCCTCCGAGAAGGATTTAGAGGAAGATGTGGACAAGAATGGGAAAGGATGAGAAGGCACAGAGGTACCCCTCTCTGCACAATCTCAACAACACTGGGATCACTGACCCACCTCAGTCTCTAAGTACCAAATGAACCACAAGCTCAAAATACATGAGCTCAAAAAAAACAAACTTCAAGACAACCTAAGTATTTCTGCACTTCTGTGCGCTTACTGCTGCATGCATACACCCTCCAATGGTGCGGACTAAAACCGAGTCATCTCATTCAATGAAATCCTCAGCTATGTATTCCCGAAAAGCAGGTAGGTGCTGCAGTGTATGAAGCACCAGGCCGGGAGTCAGGAAGACTTGAGTTCAAGTTTGGCCTCAGACTCTTTACTAATTGTGTGACTTGGGCAAGTCACTTCACCCTGTTTGCCTCAATTCCCTCACCTATAAAATGAGCTGAAGAAGGAAATAGCAAACCACGCCAGTATCTTTGCTAAAAAAAACCCAAAGGAGGTCATGAAGAGTCGGACACAACTGAATCGACTGAACAACGACAAGTGTACTCCCAAAACTTCTTCCTAAAGGATCCATGGGTGAGGCAGAGCCAAGATGGCAGAGTAGCAAGAAGAGGTCTAGAAAATGCACTAGGCTGAGGACTGATCAGGAAATCCAAGAAAAATCCACAGGAAGGGCGGCAGAGGGAGACAAAGGAGATACTGGGAAGGAAGTGGATCCGGGAATCAGCCCTGCAGAGCATGCCGGTGCAGGGATGCCAGGGGAAGAAGAGGTCCCAAATCCAGCACAGAGAGGTCTAACGGTATCACATTCCCACTAAATTACAAGCTCCTTGAGGGCAGGGACTCTATGGCTGCTTTTTGTATCCCTAGCGCTTAGTACAGTGCCTGGCACACAGTAGGCACTTATAAATGTTTTTTTGACTGATTAAGCTTGTGCAAATTGAGACATATTATTTTAGATACGACCAAATCAGGAATTTATTTTGATTGACCATACATGCTTGTGTAACAGAGGTTTTGCTGTTCTTTCATTAGAAATTGGGGGAAAGGAAGTAGAGAAAGCTGGTTGATGTTCACTGAAACAAATTAAATTAAAAATCTTTTTTAGGGGCAGCAAGGTGGCACAGTGGATAGAACACTGGCCCTGAAGTCAGGAGGATCTGAGTTCAAATCCAGCCTCAGACCAAACACCTGACACTTACTAGCTGTGTGACCCTGGGCAAGTCACTTAACCCCAACTGCCTAAAAAGAAAAAAAAAGAAAAAAAAAATTTTTTTTAAAAATCAACCCAACACGTACCCCAAGACCCTCACTGTAATATAGCAATCAGAGTTGACTGTGACCCTCAAGAACATCTACTCTTCAAAGAGCATATAAACTGTGAGCCCATCACCTTGAGGGGTCTTTGGTCTAAGAGAGATGGTCAAATGACTATCCTTTCATTAATAAAATAATTAAATTACCCAGGAAAAAAAAATCTACCCAATAAGGTGAAAGCTTTCATCTGGATATTTTCAGCGTAGTCCTTGGGCTGGCACGTGTAGCTCATCTGTAATCCCATGTTCTTGCTACCCGACTAGACCTTTTTCAATCCTGCTTCTCCTGAGTAGCTTTTACCCCGTCTTCAGAGTAAGATGCTGGTAATGCATGGCAGCCACTTTATGTTCACTATGAGTCATGATTTCAATTCCTTAGAGACTACGTTGTTCAAAACTCCAAGATGGCCAAATCTGCCTTAGTAATTATTGACATCATAATGGCCATCATTTATGCACTGCTTGAAAGATTTGCAAAGCACTCTACAAAGATTTCATTTTGCCCTCGCCACAACCCTGGGAGGTAGGTGCTATTATTCTCTCCATTTTATAAATGAGGAAACTAAAGCAGACAATGATTAGTCGACTTGCACAGAGTCACCTAGCTAATAAAGTGTCTGAGCTCAGGTCTTCAGGACTACAGGTTCACTGCTCTGTCCACTGAGTCACCTGCCTCCTTGCTTCCAAAAAAGAAAACTTCCTCAACTCAAGAGTCACTAACTACTCCAGTAAGTGTTAAAGTCTTCCATCAAAAATGTTCAGAAGCTACAGGAGCACTCCAAAGGTATCCAACTCTGCTTATGCTGATTCAACAAAGGACAATTACAAAAAGTTAAGAGGCCTCTAAGTTTTTAAAAATAATGAAATTGAACCTAATGAGTAATAGCGCTCTAAACTTATGGGTGGAGAGAGAGGAGAGAGACAGAGACAGAGAGAGAGAGAGAAGAGAGAGAGAGAAAACGTACACTTTTCCTACTAAGCTTTGGTTTACAGATGGAATATGTTGTGAGGTCAGTACACACTCAACCACTGAATCCTACACATGCTTCTTCTCCACTTCACAGCAATCACGATTCAGGTTCCTAAACATGACCTTGGTGATACCGCTAAAACTATAGACATATATCATTAAGTTATACTATTGCCCTCTATTCAATTAAATGGGTGTTAGCCCATTTTCTACAAGAATTAGAAAGAAAGACGAGGAAATTGTTCTAACCCTTTGTTAAGTAGAAAATTAACTAAACTAGAACTCAAAATTTTCCAAGAAGCCCAATAAAGAAAGCACCCCTACGGGGCACACAACTCGACAGACTTTTTGTTACGACAGAAGGCAGTACCACATCGTACGATGAGGTAACAAGCCGTAGGATCTTCTAAATAGCACAGAATCAATTCCAAATTTGCTTTAAAAACCACACAGCAATTAGTACAGACCACATGAAGTTGGTAGAGCATGGCCACTGTGAGATCTGGGTAATTCCAAAGTTAACTTTAGGCATTTAAGTTCTCCCTTATAAGAAGATAAGAGCAAGCTGCCTAGTTGCAACTTTTGGCTCTTATCAAGAAATAAAATGACTAAATCAAGAGGACAAGCCTATCATTCTTTAGTAATTTTATGTTAATAGTGCAATTTCTCTGAAACCAACTAGCCTACTTAACATTCCCTACAGCTGAGCAAAGTTCTTTCCAGTCATGGGGGGTGTTGAGGACATCAATCCAATTCCCACAAAATAAATCTCACCGAAAAATTTTTAATGGATGATACAAAAGGTCCAAAGTAAATCTGATCCAAGGGACATTAATGGATTAGCTGTTTTTTCACCATTTACATAAACAACAATCACGTTTAAAAAAAAAAAATCACATCTGTCTTTATATACTGTGTGCCAAGCAATCATATCTAAAAAGAAAAACTCCAGGAAATGTTTTCATAGCATTAAAAATTATCCTGGGACAAATACATTTCCTCAAGGACATAGCCATGTGAAGCATAACATATAAACACTTAGACGGGCTATAATAAAATAATTCCAATATACAATTCCTGTCTTTCAAGTATAACATCAAAATTAAAATCAGAGACATTATCAGTGAAAGTCCCTTGTGAAAAACATTTACCTTCCTAGAGCAACTTTCTTCCCAGACTAAAGTTTTTATCCAAGAAGTCCAAAATCTCAAACTCAAACACTACTTTTACACAGATACAGAAAACACCACCCTCAATTAACCTTTTATGGATATATATATATATATTATATATATGTATATATGTATATATATATATATTTATTTATATATATTATATATATGTATATATGTGTGTATATATATATATATATATTTATCCATAAAGGGAATTTTTTTCCAGTAATACAACCTAAAATCATTTTAGAAAATTTTCCATCTGTTTATGTTTTCTAAATAAAATGTGTATTACCATGGACCATGTCCATCTTAAAGTAAGTGATGTAGGTCATATTAAGAAAAAACACTGGGGGTGGGGGGAGTGTCAAATTTTTTTCTTATTTTACATGATGCTCCCTGAAGGACTCATATGTATGTTAGACAGCTAAGCTGGGATGGTTTCCCTTTCGGGGATTATCAGTAGTTTGGCTTCCTTACTTTAAGTATAAAATGTCTAATCTATGGTGAAATTGAGATCCAGGAATGCTTTCCTAACCTAGTTTGGCCAGTGAATACCACGGCTGAGGGGAATAACATGTTTTATCTGAGTTAATATGTTTTTAAAACTTTCATCTTTTCACACTAATAAAGTGGTTTTTATTGCATTATCCAGTCTGTGAGGACCTTATTGCATTCTACTCCCAGCCTGAATCACTGGACTGTGTCCTGACCACCAGTCTCCTATTTCCAGCTGCTCACTGGACTTCTCAAAGTAGATAGTCAATAAAAATCTTAAACTCAACATGTCCAAAATTGAACTCATTATTTTTTCCCTTAAAACATCCCTTATCCTGTCAAAGACAACACCATCCTCCCATTCGCCCGGGCTCCCAACCTAGGCACCAACCTCAACTCCTCAATCTCACCTCCATTATCCAAAGACACAAGTCGCATGACTTCTGCCTCCCAAGCACCTCTTATATACAGAGCCCCTTTGCTCTCCTGAAGCTGCCCCAACCCTAGGGCAGGTCCTTATTGCCTCACACCTGGACTACTGCAATGGGCTGCTACCTGGTCTCCCCGCCCAGAATCTCTCCCCACTCCAGTCCGTCTTCCACTTAGCTGTCAAACTGGTCTTCCATAAGAATAAGTATGACCATGTCATTTCCCTATTCAGTAAACTCCAGTGACTCCCTACCACCTTCAAGATCAAATAAAAAATCCTATCTGGCTTTTAAAGCCCTTCACAATCTGGCTCCTCCCTACTCTTTCAGTCTTCATACACTTCATTCTTCTCCACGTACTCTGCGATCGAGAGACCGTGGTGTCCGTGCTGTAACTCACACACATAACATTCCATCTCCCAACTATTTACCTTTTCACTGACTATTCCCCAGGCCTGGAATGCTCCTCTTCCTTGTCTGTCTCTTGGCTTCCTTCAAATCTCAGCTGACGCTCCACCTTCTCCCTCAGTGACAATGCTGTCCCCCTGAGATCACCTCCAGTTTACGAGGAAGATTGTGTGTGTGTGTGTCTGTGTGTGTATCTTATATGTACATAGTTGTTTACATACTGCCTCCCCCATTAAAAAGTAAGCTTCTTGAGGGCAGGGATAGTCTTTGCCTTTCTTTGTATCCCCAAATGAGGCACAGTAAGGTGGTATATAGTGACAACTTAAGAAATGTTTGCTGACCAGAGTAGCCTAGGTTAAGCCTGGCCTAGAAAGACTCTCAATTCCTAAAATTGTGGTTTGTCCCCATACCCTTGGGGGAAAGATAGAAGCATATGCTGAATGAATATCAGGACAAGAGAACTGGACCCAGAACCTCAGGTGCCAAGTGTAGGTCATACATATCCTCTAAACACCATCCATATGAAACAGGTAAAGAATCACCCTTGCCCAATCGTTTCCCAACTGTATGCATACCAGTGAGATTTCACCAACAGTTAACTATGTGAGCAAAACAGTTGGAAAACTTCTTTTTCCCTTCAAAACTTCGGAGTAATTTACTAAGAGAGACACCCCATGCTCCCCTCCCCAACTCCGCCTGCCCACTCTGTGCATCCTCAAAGTCACATCTGATGAAAGAAACAATTGAAAAATCCCAACTGTGCTGACATGACAAGCCTCTGCAAAGTCCAAGTCTGTCCTGGAGCACCCTGACCTCTGAGTCAGTTCCGGGTCCAACATCACCATTTATTAGCTATGAGACTTTGGTAAAGTCATTTACGTCTCAACTTCCTCAACTACAAAAGAGTTCATGCCACCTCCTGGGGCACTGCCTCTGAAAATGTTGTGAAGATTAAATAGCATACTGAAGAAAAGGCTTTGAGAGTTACCAATGACCGACAAAAGAAACTATTAGTACTGCTACTGGAGTTCCAGAGGAATCGTTTCAAGCAAAATAACCATTCCAGTTACCAAAACAGGAAGACTCAATTACACAAAGATACACAAACGAGTACATGTAATTAAAAATCTATGTCTGACAAACTGGTAAATTTAAAAAAAGATGTTAGAAATCTTTATTTAAATCATAAGATTTTTTCCCTTACAATCATGTTTAGCTGGTGGGGAGGAGGGAGAGGAGGGTCTGTTCTGCAGTTTCATCTCTTTAAAATGTTGGTTTTTTATTACCCTTATCTCCCCCCTGGTTCTGGAAGCCAATTTGGGTCACAAAGGCACGCCAAGGGTTCAAAGTGTCAAGAAGCTCTCTAAGAGGTAGACAAAACAAACAGAAGGCTCAGTGGAAAACAGCATTCAGTTGCTCCCAGATAGGAAATGCACAACTACAACTGGCATGAGAGAATATAGGCAAATTTTCCCAACTGATAAATGGTCAAAGGATATGAACAGGCTGTTTTCAGATGAAGAAATTAAAGCCATCTATAGTCATATGAGAAAATGCTCTAAATCACTACTGATTAAAGAAATGCAAATCAAAACAACTCTGAGGTACCACCTCACACCTATCAGATTGGCTAATGGGACAAAACAGGAAAATGATAAATGTTGGAGAAGACATGGGAAAATTGGAACACTAATGAATTGCTGGTGGAGTTGTGAACTGATCCAACCATTCGGGAGAGCAATTTGGAACTAGACCCAAAGGGATATAAAACCATGCATATTCTTTGATCAATCAATGCCACTTCCAGGTCTGTATCCCAAAGAAATCATAAAAGGGGAAAAGGACCCACATGTGCAAAAATATTTATAGCAGTTCTTGTTGTGGTGGCAAAGAAGTGGAAATTGAAGGGATGCCCATCAACTGGGGAATGGCTGAAGAAGTTGCGGTACATGAATGTAATGGAATACTATTGTTCCATAAGAAATGATGAGCATGGGGCAGCTAGATGGTGCAGTGGACACAGCACCAGCCCTGAAGTCAGGAAGACCTGAGGTCAAATCCGGCCTGAGACCAAACACTTGACACTTACTAGCTGTGTGACTCCGGGCAAGTCACTTAACCCCGGAAGGAAGGAAGGAAGGAAGGAAGGAAGGAAGGAAGGAAGGAAGGA
>NW_020945064.1:8414750-8595683 GCF_900497805.2 Vombatus ursinus
AAGGAAGGAAGGAAGGAAGGAAGGAAGGAAGGAAGGAAGGAAGGAAGAAATGATGAGCAGGCAGATTTCAGAAAAACTTGGAAAGACTTTTATGAACTGATGCTGAGTGAAGTAAGCAGAACCAGGAGAACACTGTACACAGTAACAGCAACACTGTGCAATGATGAACTTCGATAGACTCGGCTCTTCTCTGCAACGCAGTGATCTAAGACAACTCCAAAAGACTCACGATGGAACATGCCACCTACACCCAGAGAAAGAACTCTGGAGTCTGAATGCAGTTGGAAGCAGACTATTTGCTCTTTCTTTTGCGTTTGGTTCTGATTCTTCTTTACAACATGACTAATGTGGAAATGTGTCTAACAGGATTTTACATTTATAGCCTACATCAGATTGCATGCCATCTCGGGGAGGGAGGAAGGGAGAGAGGGAGAAAAATTTAGAACTCAAAATCTTACAAAAGTGAATGTCGAAAAATAAAAATAAAAAAATAAAAAAGCAAACAGAGAATTCAGGCAATTCCCAACGATTAACAGCTGCCAGAAGAATGGTTCTCCTTGCGGCACAGAGATCAGAACTCCCTTTCCTTCTCCCATTCCCACTTCTCCCTTCTACCTCCATGGCTTACTACCTAGAACCACACCCTCCACTCTTCCTTTTCCTTCTTCTCACTCTTCTATTTAATGTCTTATTTATTAATACTTAACTTAATGTTATTTAATAATTAATTGTGATTGTCTTATGTTTATAATTCACAATTACCCAGTACATAGTTTGACCAGACTTACAGATCTCCATTTCATCTCCCCGTAAAGTAAGAAGATAAACATGCTCTCTGAGGACAGGAGTTTGTCATTTATGTATTCCAATGCCTAGCACAGTATCAGGCATATAGCAGATGCCTAATTAATGCATGTTGACTGACAGATTCTAACCGTGCACATGGTGGATAGGGGAAAAATGGTTTGAACAAAATTAGTCTTGGTGAGAAGATTAAATATTTCAGGCCACTTCTGATACTGACTACTCCATTCTCAGTGCTGACCCCTTTAGTTGCACCCCTAAGCCTCATCCTATCCTCACTACTATCCCCAAAGGCTCCTCCAACCCTAATTCCAAGGCTCTACCCTGCTTTTCTCTCCTGAACCCTGCTCCAAATCTTATGATGAATGGCTAGGTTAGCCCCTCTGAAATGTACATCAATCTTAATTCTTAAATGCATCTTTCTAGTGCATCCCAATACCAATCATTATTAGCTCTCATGGTCAGCTCTAAGGGGAAAATATAAGAGAAAAGGGGAAATTGGAGGAAATCTTTTTTACACCCCCTCCCTTTCCCCTTCATTTTCTACTGCTGCTGTCAATAAAAATCATTTGAAAGACTGGGTTATGTGCATAGTTCAAGAAAAAGAATAGGCAAGAAGGCCAGGAAGGAGAGAAATTGTGACCAGAAGTGACAAGTAGCAGAAACCAAAAGGGAGGTAGGTGGTCCTGACCCCAAGTCTCATAAGAAAAAGAGTATCCCAGTGCCAGAGAAGTGCCCCAGCCCAAGAAGCATTCCTAGAGTAATGTCAGAACACCCCCAGGGCCTTCCCCCTCTAGGCCCTATCCCAGCTCCTCCTCTCCAGCAACTAGCACCAACTTACACCAGAGTTCTCACATCTATCCTGTGTCTCATGAAGCCCCACAATCCTAAGACTCAGAGCTATCAGCCTCACAATCAACAGGAAGACGTGGTCTGGGAATCCCAAATTGGATTTCAGAGTGTATTTTCCCATAGAAACAATATATGCCAATTAGATTCTAGAGTCATAATAATAACCCATGTTCATTTAATAGTTTATCAATTATAAAGCACCTTCTGAACAACCCTATTCCATGGGATGAGTGACAGAAGCTTGCATAACCTAACCACCATGCAGAAAAATGTGCTCCAGGTTCCAAACAAATGACTTAAAAAGGAACTTTCAGGAACACAAAGCATCATAAGCTGGGGACGGCCTGTGCCGTCTCTGGTCCCAGAGACAACATACCTGAAAACTAAGAAATGAACAAATAAACTGAAAAAATATGCAGTCCTATCACACTCGTCATAGGTCCATGGGCTGTGCTTTACAAACCTCTCAAAAGAATATGTAATGAAAGCTTATGTAATATACTTACTTTCTAAATAACATAGTTTCTAAAAATGCAGGAATGGAGATAGAACATGCAGACTATGTTCATTTACTGCAGAAAAGTGAAAGATGTTATGATTAAAGGAATACAGTTCATGATACCATTACAGGTTATTTATTAATACAACAGTATCACTAGCCATGAAGTGTTAGGAAGCACAGGGGGTCTGGTCCATGTTTGTCCATGTATACGGTTTCATCAACGGAGAGAACTTCCATGGGAAAATCCATCTACCAGTGAAGACCTGCAATATCTACACTAGGCAGCTATCTGGTATAGTGGATAGAATGCTAGATTTTGGGTCAGGAGGACCTGAGTTCAAATTTTGCCTAAAAGTCTGGTAGTAGCTATATGACAATGGGAAAGCACCAGCCTCCTCTACCTTCAGTTTCTTCTTCTGTAAAATAAGCATAACAACAGCTATCTCATCTCCTTGGTGGAAGGATCCAATGAGATCTTAAAGCACTCTCTAAACTGTCTTCTCTCATGCTTTTATTATGCTATGTGTATTATTAGCCTTAGTAAGATGACATTTAATATAGATGAAATGAAAATTATTACACTCCAGTACAAAAAAGCATCCTCACGAGTTCAATCTCGGGGAAGCAACTCTGGGAAAACGTAAACTCCTTAGAGACAATAACTGTCTTGCTTTTGGCTTTGTATTCCCAGACCAAGCACAAGACGTGGCAAACAGTAGGCACTTAATGAATGCAAACAGCACTGAAGTGAAGCTCCATGGGTTATGGTGAACTGTGAACTCAGTATGAATCAAGAGTGGCATATGGCCGCCAAGAAAACCACTGTGACATCAAAGCAAGAATAAGAGAAACCTGGTGTGGAAGTACAAGGGAACACTGCCCAGGTGACCATGGTCACATCTGCTGTAAAGAGGCCTCAAGCAGGAGCTGAATTAGATGGCCTGGTGGGCCTCTTCCATCTCTGAAATTCTGGAACTCTCCATCTGAACTCTTTATCTCTGATCCTTTCATGCTTCTTTCTATTTGCCATTTTCTTAATGAAATTCAATAAGCTATATTAATGCCACTTATACTACAGCAAAAAAACACAGAAGTTAAATGTTCAAAGTTCAAATCTGCCTTGCATGACCTATTAACTGAAATTTATAGACACTTGTGTGCTTAAAATAAAGTTTCTATACAGCCCTGAAATTACTGACAAGATAAATGAATGACCTATTCCTGTTGCAAATCTTACATATTTATGAGCTAGCATACAGTTTATTTTTCTAAAGAATTCCACATCCATGAAATAAGTCAATAAATTATAGCAACTGATATATGAAACATTTTTGCTCCTCCTCATCAAAGGCAATGATATTCAAAGACCTGTAGACTCTGAAGGGGGAAGGAGGAGTGAAAGAGACCTTCAATTCCATAAGCAATTACTAAGCACATACTATGTGTCAGGTACTGTACTATATACACAAAGACAAAAACAAGATAGCACTTGCCCTCAAGGAGTTTACAGTCAAGGGGGATTGGGAGGAAAGGGGGAGCATGTACATAAATTAGAAAATACAAAATATATACTTAGTAAATCTTAGGTAACGTTGCCAGGGGAGGTGGACCCTAACAATTGAGAGAGATGGTAGTATTTGGAATGGAGGAAGAAAAGCTGAGTGGAAAGATCAGGAAAGGCCCCTAGATAGGTAGTAATATTGAAACAGAACCTTGAAGGAAGCCCGAGATTCTAAAACTTTAAAAATATTGATCTAATAAGATTTAATATGAGTAATTTTCAAGTCCAACACTTGGAATAAAAAACTCAACTGTCCATGTATAAAATAAGGGAAGTGTGAAGGGATTCAGTCACTGATGCAAAAAACATCTGAGTATCACAGTACACTGCAAGCTCAGTAGGAATTCACAGTGTGGAAAGCACCTTCCACCTCAGACTACACCAGAAGCAAGCAGAATACCCAGGTCTAGGAGGAGGACAGCTCCACTGCGCCCTGCCCTGGTCAGACCACACTGAAATAGTCTACTGAGTCACTGGCACTCCATGTTAGAAGGGATGCTGAGAAGCTGGAGAGAAAGCCTGGCTTCAAAGGGCAGCCAGGATGGTGACGGGTCTTGGCGTTAAGGAAAGGGAGAAGCACATGGTAACTGTTTTCCAGTATTTAAAGAACCATACCATTGAAAAGGAATTAGGATTACAAAATTATCACGGCCAAGCTTGGTCCCAAAGGAACCATATGAAAAGACATTTCCCTTCCCACCCAAAACACTTCATTATAGACATGAAGGGACCATGGGTATAGAACACATCATAAAAGTCAGACTTTTTTTTCACATTAGTTAAGAACTTTTTTTTGTCTTCCTTTCTTAGCTCTTTATTATAAGACATGGCTCTTTGGGAAGGGGCAAGGAATTTTAGAAAGACATCACTAATTTTTTTTTTAATTTTTTAAGGGGTTAGACTTGTTCTGCTTGGCACCAGAGGACAGAAGTGGGAGCAGTATGCATTAGTAGCAAAGAGGAAAACGTAGGCTTGATGGACATTAAAAAAATCCTCCTAATTAAAGCCACAAACAAGTAAAATGGTCTCCCTTGGCAGATGTTAGGCTCTTGATAATAAAGAGAGGTCTGCAAGAAAAGACCAGATGACCACTTCTCAGCTATACTGTGGAGGAATTTTTGTCCAGGTCCAAGGTGGACTATATATAGTCTCCAACTACTTCCTGAACTCTGAGTGTCTATGATTCTAAAATTCTATCTCTGTTCTAAGTGATGAACACAATGCTGAATGTTCCATTTTATCTCTACTAAATACAATGTAATTTTGAAAAGATAATTCAGCAAATGGCTGTGAAGTGACATAAAAACTCCCTGATCTGGATTATATTCACCATGTATCATAAATGAAGGTCCTATTTTGATGCCATAGAAAGCTGGGCAACAGTTGTCTTAAAACTCACCCCTAATGGAATCAAAGGAAATGGAATTCATTTAAAGTTAGTATAGTCTCAACTCAACACGATGATCTTCTTTCGTTTTCCTTACCCGTTTAAAACCCGCTAGACACAACATACCTTCCGAATTCAACGTAATCAAAGTAACATTGTTTCCAATATTCTGGCTTCCTGACTGTCCACTATTGGAAACAGAGTCACTGGCCTCTGATCCACTCTCCCCGTCTTCATTGTGACTATCTTCATGGCCTGGAACCTTCACCACTATGGTGTTCTGCCTACGTGCAGGAACGGCACTGAAACAGAAACAAAGCAGACCCACATCTTGTCAATTTATGGAATTTAAAAAAAAAAAAAAAAAGGAGAGTCTAAAATTGAATCACTGGGACTTTCTTTTTCTTTAAAGAATAGGTTTTATACTTCACACAGATCAAAGTATTTTTCTGTATGGTACCACATATCATATTATGATCAATAACAAGAAGGGGTAAGGAATGAGGCAGAAAGCTGAAACATTAAAAAGCAATTCCATGATACTAATGTCAGAATCAAACCAAAGCCATCCATCTGAAAATCTAAGGATGCCAATCATATTTTGAAGATAAAAAGTAATGCCTGCACTCTCTGTGACTTACACAGGTAAATTTATTCTATGACAAAATATAGAACACTGGCTGATCCCCTAGGGCAGCCCGTAAAGAATTAACAAGTGAAAGAGCTCAATTAATTTTTTTTTTACCCTCTTTCTCTTTCTAAAATACCAGGTTGGGACAAAAAAAAAAAAAAAATAGTGTTTTTAGAAAATTCCCAAGTCGATTCAGTGCAAGACATCAACCGCTCTAACAACTGCTGCAACATCTGAAATCCTGATGATCTCAACACAATCGAAGAGAGCAGAAAGCAGATAATAAAAGAGCAGATAGTCCACTAGGAGAAGGTTATACCAAGTACTTCAGCCATCTCAGAGTCAAAGAAAGCAGACATAGAGAAACAAAGAACTAGGAGAAACCAGATGATAGCTGGGAGGGGATTCTGACATCTTCTTCACCTCTCTTAATACCAGACTTCTATACTGACTCTTTCTAATCCCTTAACTGGCACTGGTGAATAACAATCAGATTTCTGGAGAGGAAGACAATATTCTGTGTGCTACTTTACATAACAAAAAATGGAGGAGACTGGCTGGTGTGGCATGGGCTACTTGTGGACCACCATCTTGGCAACGCTGACTATCCAAATCAGGGTTCCTCTTAGATGGAAGCAGCAGGTATCCTAACTGATCTCAATGATGCTCAGTGAGACGAATCAACCCTTCCCATTTCAAGTCATTAACAAAGCAGACAGAGGAAAGCTCGGGGAAATTGTCACCTTCTTTTCTATCCTGGCCATTCTCAATCCTCCACAGACCCAGCTGGTTTCCCAGAGTATCTGGCCAAGACAATAAAGATACACTAAAAGTGGGAGAGGAAGCAGTATGCTGACAGAGAATGTATGGTAGAAAAAGCAACCCAAGGTTTTAGAAGGCAGTAGATGGGAAATAAGTGGCAGAAAAGGTATCTTTGGGAGAAGAATGGAAGAAGCAAGTTTCTCATAGCTGGGGTGGCCAGAAGTAATATACCATAACATAACAGTGATAACTGCATGCTTTTTCCTATGCCTAAGCATTCTGAAATTTGTAATTTTTAACTAAAAAAAGTTATTATTTGAAAAAGTCATAAAACAGATATGCCTACAGAATTCACTAAAAAGAAAAATAGGTGGTGTAAACATCCTAATACTGCAGCTATTGATGCAGAAAAATGGTTAGCACTTAACTATCTCTGATGCTGGCCAATTCTCTTAACAAACCAGTGAGGAAAAAAATACTCCTGTGAACAAGATGAGTAATCTCATTCTACTATTGAGGAAATGTCCGAACAATTCCCTGAACATTTTGTAAGAATTCCATGTCTGAGTCAAACTCAGAACTTAAAAATTTCCAAAATCCCATATCGACCTATACCACATCACCCACTTTATAGCATGAATCACTCAGGACAATGGCACTCATAATAACTTAACCACATTCTAATTTCATAAGCAGTCACACAAAAAGTCTGCGTGGTTTCTTTTTTTAGACAATTCCAATGCCTATAGCAAAATAAACACATTCTGATTTTTTCCTTAGCTTAACAAAAATAGAAGTGATCTTGAGTTTGGTCTTTTAAATGTCAAGGGGAAAAGACTGGTAAGAGTGTCAAATGGAAAAACAGAAGTGGGATTGGTGCTATAGCTACTGACTTGCTAAGGATATTTTCCAGGGAATCCGTTGCCCTGCTCAAAGGTTCTTCTTGCCCAACCATCTTGGCTATAATGGAGTTCTGTCGATCATTGTTCAGTATTACTGTAGTCTGGGGGACGACGCTATGAAACAAAAATCACAAAGAAAAAATAACTTAAAGAAACAATACATCAATCGTACATTAGATTAATCTAATAAAGTCAGCTCTCTATTATCTGTATTGAACTGAATTAAGGAATAGGAAATCCGTATCTGTCACTAACCTTAAAAAAAAAAAAAACCCTCTCTCCCCACCTCCACCCCCAAAGAACCCCACAAGTAGTATACTGATTCACAAAGATATTCCAGGACTGAAAGTATTCTCCATATCTCTGCTAAGATAAACAAGACTTTACACCACCTTTATTCAATAAGGTCTTTGAAATCGCTTCAAAAATATACTGTAATCTTTACCCATTCTATCTCAACTATCTCCTATAATCCAAAGCCTAAAGTTCTAATTGATTAAATTTTTTATCTAGTCAATCCAAGAATTACCAATTTTTGTTGCAATCAGATCTAATTTTATTAGAATTATATAAGTTGGTGGGTGACCACTAACAGAATAACATTGGTTTTTTAAACTGATAAATTCTATGGAAAAGCCAAAGAAACTTCAGTGGTCTTCTCTGAAGGGAAGTAACATATGTAGCAACTTTATCAGATAAAATGGACTGTATTCAAAGAATAATTAATTTTTGAAATATGGTACTTCCATAAAGAAAAATTATACTGGAAATATTTTTTAAACTAGACATAGATTAAGTTCGAGGAAATGATCACTTAATTGCTGGGGGTAGGGGGGAGGTAAGTAAAAATATCCTCAAATAATTACCTAAGTTGGGCATTTTGGGATACCACCATCTAAAACTGAAAAGAGTATATTCATTGTTAAAATAGCAAGTTCAATATTTCAAGAAATCAACATTAACCTTCACCAAAGTCTTACCCTACTTCATTGTGGTGTGGATGGTGATGCTACGTTCTTAGGCCTATGTCACTACAAGACAAACTCTTAAGTTTGTACCCAAACTGGAAACACTTTAGGATAGGGGCTTTGTAAGGTATTCTTTAACACTGGCCTTTTAAAGTCTGGAAAGGTTTATTACCAAAAGACTGGCAACCAAGTAAAATTTCATTAGCCACAACTTCTCTCAATGACTACCTACTACAAGATCTGCAATTTACACTGATGGAAGAAATGCTCCCACCAATTAAATCACTGATCCTTGGAGTACGGGATTAATTAGGATTACAAAGTAAAATTTCCTACCACAGTTTAGTACATACTTTGTCACAAAAGCCAAATTCACAGATGGCATCACTTGGCATCTGAAAAAAATCTCTAAATTATTGAGTTAGTTCTAGGCTAAAAAAAAAAATCTTAATTTTAATCAAATAGGTTTTTAAAAACGAATTTGGTTTTGCTATTTCTGTGGTGATGTCTTTTTTTAAGCTCCTTATATAAAAAATGATATAATATTTGTAAAGCACTTAGCAAAGTGCCTAGCACATAGTAGTCACTTAATAAATGCTTATTCCTTTCCCTCTCCGTCCTTTTATTTTTACCATCTTACTACCAAAATGCATTTGGGAGTATTTTCCATTGGCAAAGGCTTATGCACCAATTTTACATTTACACTTTAAGCTCCATGACAATTCATTTCATGCATCTCAATGGCTTGTGTAATCCAAAGCACAAATAATACCAAATACTACTGACACAGACTCATCACACAGTAGAAAAAACCCTGGCTCTGAAGTCAGAACCAGGATTCAAATCCCACTCCTCACTCTACCTGTGTGACCTTGGGTTAAGTCATCACCTCCCTGAGCCTCAGTCTCCTTACCTGTAAAATGAGAGGGATGGACGAGATGGACTTTTGGGTCCCTTCCAGATCTAAATGTATGATCACCGTCACCATTTCAGTCTCCTTGGCATGTATCCCCCACTCCCTGTTAAGCTGGGGCATCCTATAAGGCTCTGTCTTGGACGTTCTAATCTTTTTTATGTTCTCTTCCTTGGTGAGCTCAACTTCCAAGGGTTCAATTACCATCTTTTTGCAGATGCCTCCCAAATCTCTATTTCCAGCCCTCATCTGTCTGGAGCTCCATCCCAATCACCATCCCTATCAAGAGGACCAGTCCCCCCCAGATTTGCCACAGGCACACCAAATGCAGCCAACACTTCCGAAGCATAACTTCTTATCCCAGCTCTTGAGGCTGTAGGCTCTTTGACCTTCTCCATCTCTGCCCAAGATTGATCACACTGGGGCAGTCCTCGATTCTCCTCCCTCACTACCATCTCGTTAAACTTCACAACAACCTTATAGTGTAGATAATTATATTATGACCATAGACAGGTGAGTTTCAATGACCTGTCCAGGGTCACACAGCCAGCAGGTGTCAAAGGCAGCATTCGCACCTAGGCCCTCCCACCTCCAAGCCCAGCATTCTCTCTTGCTACTCCTTCACATTGCCTCTACTACACATCCAGTCCACAGCCAAGGACTCCCTGATGCTGTCACCTTACTACGTATTCACATAACCACCACTGCCATTTAGGCTCTCAACTGCCATGGTTTCCTTTGGGTCCACCGGCTCCCAGGCTCTCCCCGCTCCAGTCTCTCCCTCCACACGATTGCCAAAATAATGTTTTCAAGTGTCATTCCCGTGATCCAAAACCCACTGTGGCTCCTTGCTGCCTGTGGTAAAACCACAAACTTCCCACCCTGGCATTCGAGGCACAATATAACCTGGATCCAAAATACCTTCAAGTCTTATTTGACTTTAATGCCCCCGAAGTTGCCGATAAATGGGACACCCTGCCCATCACTCCTCCGATGTGACATTCTATCTTCCCACTCAATGCACCTATACCAGTTATGCTGTCATTTATGCCTGAAATGCCCTCCCCTTCCACATTCACACAGTACTCGGGACATAGTAGGTGCTCAATAAATGCATGCTGATTGAATGACATCTTTGTATTCCTTCAAGGTTCATCTCAGGTGTCACCTCTTCCAGGAAGCTTCTTCCTCTCTCCAAGAGTTGTTAAGGCTCTCCCCCGCTCCCCAAATTAACTTCTATTTACCCATCTATGTGTATTTGTTGTTGTTATTTGATTGTTTTTCAGTTGTGTCCGACTCCTCATGACCCCATTTGGGGTTTACTTGCAAAGATACTGGAGTGGTTTGCCATTTCCTTCTCCAGCTCATTTGACAGATGAGGAAACTGAGGCAAACAGGGTTAAGTGACGTGCCCAGGGTCACACAGCTGGTAAGTGTCTGAGGCCAAATTTAACTCAGGAAGAAGAGTCTTCCTGACTCCAGGTCCAGCACTCTATCCGTTGTGCTATGTATATGCTATATCCTAAAGTGGAGATAAGCTCCTAGGGGGGTAGAAATTGGGGAAAGGAGGAGGTGTCTTTCTATTCCCATCCCTAAGCACAGTTTCTTACATATAAAGACCATACCAAATATATTCTATACAGTTTTGAGCACATGGAAGTGGTTAGTTAACACTTACTGACTGACAGTTCACAAAGTATTTTGTTTTTTTATTATTTTATTTCTTCCCCAATTACAAGTAAAAACAATTTTTAACATTCATTGTTAAGTCCAAAGAGTATTTTTTTTAGGTGAGGCAATCGGGATTAAGTGACTTGCCCAGGGTCACGCAGCCAGTAAGTGTCAAGTGTCTGAGGCCGAATTTGAACTCAGGTCCTCCTGACTCCAAGGCCAGAGTTCTATCTACTGGGCCACCTTGCTGCCTCCAAAAAGTATTTTGATAGCACAATGGCCTGAATATAGAATTACCTACTAGGTAACAAAAGACAAATAATTTACTTTCACTACTCTTCTACTGATCAACCCACAATCCAGACTTCATAAATAAATATGCTTTGGTATTAATAAAGCATATTTTATCTCTATATATTAGGCTGATGAGTCAAAGTGAAGAGAAGACTTCATAGTAAGAAATAATAGCAGCCATAACTACTGAAGACCCAGAAAAGAAAATTCTTGCCCCCAAAGATTAACACTGTCAAACAGTTCAGAATCAGAAACAGACAGTTTTATCAGTGTGGAAACAACATTAAAGAAAATGCCTTTCCATCTGCTTTGATGCTATACCCTAAGGACCAGAGAAGGTTTCCATTTGCATGGGGGGAAGAGGAGAGAAAAATAGAAAAAACAGGTAAACAGTAATCCTTTCACAGAGAGGGCAGAGGGAAAGATCCTTCTTCTTTTCAAAATCGCTAATTGGATGATGTTTCAATGGTCACCATCCCATCCAACCACGTTTTTAAAATGCTAATGATAGCAGATGAGAGCCAGCTCCTGGGCCTGACGTGTACCTGACAAGTCAGCTATGTAGAGAGGACACAGTAATGCTGTTAGGATGCATGGCTGTCAGTGCAACAGCAGATACTGCTGAATCCTCAAACTTCTCATTACTGGATCCTTCAGCACCTTATTAGTAAACAGCAATCTAAGCATTCCAGCCAGGACACGGGCTCTCTGGAATAGGACAACGTTCCCAAGTCACCTCTCCCCAAGTGTAGTGAAGGTGCTCCTGGTCCCAAGGGGTGCTCAGACCTTAATACAGGGTGCTAAACACCCAGTGCCATATGGTAAATTATAGCAATAACAGCTCAAGTCTATGCCAAGAGCTTCTCCCCCAACAACCCTGGGAAGTGGGGAAAGTCCTATTAGCCCATTTGACAAACAAGGAAACTGAAGTTTAAGTGACTCCCAAAGGTCACACGACTAGAAGGCACCTGAGACAGAATTCAGAAAAAGGTCTCCTACTTCCAAGTCTAGCATTCTTTCCCCTCCACTAGGATCAATGAATCCATCAATAAAGGGGAAAGCGGGTGATAAAGTTAAACACAGAAGGAAACCAAGGAAGAATTTGTAAATTTCCTTTATCAATTCTTTAAGAACCAGACAGGCAGCACTGACTTCTGAAGCAGAAGGCAGTCAAGTTAAGCCTAAATATACAGGTTTCTAAAATACACTCGGAGAGCCAGCAGAGACAGCCCTATACATCTCTTTTCACTGATGACTGTCTATGAAATTATATTTTGTGTTAGGAACTGAAGGCACTGTGCTCACCTAAAAATGACCTACTGTCAAGATTGTTTATATGAAACTGGGTATTCAAGTGTTATTTAATTTCCAATGTAGTGCAAGTAATTATAGTAAGATCACTGTTAATACATAGTTAACACAAATCAACCAACATATGTTATGATTCTTACAAATAATTGCTGTTAAGTACATAACAACAGCAGGTCACCAAAACTTTTAAAGTTTCTGGATTATTTTACTTTGCCTGTGGGACACCAGAACTTCTAATTCAACAAAAATACACATATAACTTTTATCTTTACCCTAAAGAACAGTAAGTTTGCTCTAAAAATGTATTACTAATAAGAGGTAGAAAATATGGTAAGAAATAGAGAAATACAAGTAACTTAGTTATATAAATATTTGTCACCGGAGGTTTATGCTTAGCAGTCAACCTGATTACCATCAGTACAAATATTACTCAATCAGTCAATAAACATCTATTAAGCACCTACCACATACAGAGAGCACTGCACACAGTAATCGAAGAGGTAAAAAGTTTAGATATAGGAGTCCATCAGAGAACTGGGTGCCAGCTGAAGGCTAATGGAGAAAAACATTATAAATAGGGCAGGAATGGCTTCATGTAAAAGGTGGCATTTAACTAGGGCTTTAAGGAATGATCCTCCAGCCTAAAAACTTACTACCTCTTTTCCACTCCCTTAAAATTCAGGATTCACATAAATGGAAGAGAAGCATGAGAATATAACACCCCAGTTAAACTGAACTAATATAACAATAATCATTTGGAGCATCAGATAATTATTCAAATGCCTAGGCCAAGTCAAGGAAAACTGTTTGGCTTAAGAGTATATGGGAGAAATGGGACTGATTAGATTAACCTTTTTTATTAAAAATCACAGTGTTTTAGGAACTTAAGAGAACATCTCGTTCTATAGATGAGGAAACTGAGCCGTTAAATGGCTTGCCAACAGTGACCCAGCTAATTTCCTAACAGGTCAAGGGCAGGAATCCAAGTCTTTTGGCTCCCACTCCAACATTCTCTTCCATTTTCTTTCTGAAACTTGTGATTTGGGGCAAAAGACCAATCAATTTGGGAATGTGGTTAAGGGTTGGCATCTTAAGATGGAGAGCTGATAACAGGAGCATCATCTCCTTGGAAGAACTCGATTGCTAGACACGTACTGACAGAACTCTGTGTTCTTTGTGCTCACTCTTAAGAATCTGGGGATTGAGATTTTAAAAACACAATGATGGACATCTTGCCCACCAACAAACTAGTCATGATCCCCTCCTAGAAAAATGAATGACCAATTACATGAATGCTACAGGGCAGCCAAGTCTAGATGGAAGCAGCTCAAAAGGACCCAAATCCCAATCAGCAAGAGGTCACACACACTAAATTAATCAGGGACAGGCCAGGAACAGTGTACTCATGGACAAGTCTTCTGCCTCCTCACCTTTCTGGGTTTTTTTTTCCTTTTCAACCCTTTGTGGAAATCCCTACTCAGGGAAAAAAAAACTGCCTTAGAGGGTTTTAAAAGACAATTTAAAAGGACAATAGCCTCTCTTCTTTTCCTATAGGTCACCAACAAGGTAATACCTAAGCATCACATCTCCTAAATATGTAAAATTCAAAACAAAAAATTACCTAACCATTTATTCTAATTTCTTCCAGGTGAAACTTAAAGATAGAAATGTCAAGGTCCCTGACTAGAGGCTCTCACAGGCTTCTGATCATTTATTTGTCAGACCTTCCTTTACCTTCCTGGGCTTCCTAAACTCTACTTCTGAAAACACAGATTCAATCAAACGCAATTGAATAAGGAGAAATCACTTTGCATAGGGGGAAAGGGGTTGCATAGGTGAAGGAGAGTGCTGCAGCTGGACTTTGAAGGAAACTAGAGTTTCCAAAACGTAAAGGTGAGAAGACCAAACACTTGACATTTTCTAGCTATGTGACCCTGGGCAAGTCACTTAACCCCAATTGCCTTAAAAAAAAAACTTTCTGGTCACACCTATGATTACATCAGTATGATGCACACGTTCAAAGCAACAAGCACATACAATGTGCTCTGCTCCTGTGCTGGATAATCAGGATACAGCAACAAAAACAAAAGTCTCTGCCCTCAATGAGTTTACAGTCTATCAGTTTAAAAGAATATTTGCACAGAGAGGTAAATGCAAAATTCATTTAAAAAAATATATAATGTAATTGGGGAAGAGCGAAAAAGAGTAGAGAATCTTTCCACTAATGCAGACCACTTCAATACAACTTCTGGTTGATTTATTAAGATTTGTTAATTAATTAAGGACAGATTAATTAAGATTTATTAATCAGTCATCAAACACAGGCAAGGCCTACGTGCCTGCAAAATGTTTAATGAAAATTAATCATAATGGTTATTGTACATGTGTCCCAAATCCTTTCTTCTTTCCCAAGAAGTGGTGAACAGAAAATGACTTTTGGCTAAGAATTTTAGAGATATTCATTTTCAATATTTTACTTGTAATATGTATTTACAATAATATCATTGTAGAAATAGAGAATGTTAGCATTAGATGGGATATGTATATATATAAGTAAAATTCTGACATTGGTTATATAAAATAACATATAACTTGGCACAATATCATCCTTCACTGACTAGAGACATAATTTGTCCTTGATGAACATGTCAGACAATACAAAACATCTCTTTATTTAGTTCGAGAATTAATTAACTACATTCACCTTAAGATGAAGTGAAACAGGAGAGAAAATAAGCCTCTTTTATTTAAATATATCCTGCTCCAAAAAACAAGGCAATGAAAAAATCCATATCTGTTCAAGGTTAATCAAAACACAGTGCAAACTAGACCTCTTCTTAAATTTCCAACATGAGCAAAGTCTTTGGAAGGAGAAGGCCTTCATTTCCCAACATTCAAGGTTCCAGCAGACTTGCTTAAGAAGGCAGAAGAAGGGCCAGGAGTGAAGTTCACTGGAATTGTCAATCTGGTGACAAGTACATGAAATGAAGCAAAGAGGTCATTTTCTTTCAGAAACTAATAGTGTATTTTTGCCAGTATAACTGGAAAAAGTCATCCTGACTACTTTGAGTTTATGATGGTTTGGAACATCAAAAGAGCTCTCACCATTCCCATTCCCTGAACAAGCAGGAGAACTTCAATGATAAAAGTCCAACCTTGGCAGAAGTCTACCTGCATTCATTGCCTCATCTGCTGAAACCCACCAAAGTGACCAAGGTCAAGGCATGCACGATATAAATAAATAATGGCAAAATTGGGGCAGCTAGATGGTGCAGTGGATAGAGCACTAGCCCTGGGGTCAGAAGGACCTGAGTTCAAATCCGGCCTCAGACACATAACACTCACTAGCTGTGAGGCTCTGGGCAAGTCACTTAACCCGAATTGCCTCATCCAAAAAAAAAAAAAAAAAAAAAGGCATAATTGCATGGCTTTGAATTCCATTTTTCTTCTTGATTTCCAAAACCAAAATAACACTATATCAAAGACAGAAATACATGTTACAATTTTCAGTCTTTTAACTGTAACCTAAGAAAAGAAAAAGGCCCAAAAATATGAAAAGGAAAACACCCTTCAAATAATATTAACTCATTTTTATAGCATTTTAAGATTACAAACTACTATCCTCACAATAACCTTCTGGAGTAGATAACCCTAAACATTTTTATCCCAACTTTGCAACTGGAGAAACTGAGGCTGATAGCTTAGGCAACTGACCATGGTTATATAGCTAATAAGGGTCAGTATATTCATATCCAGGTATTTTGATTCTGAATAATTTCCACCGTAGCAAAACCCCGTTTTAAACTCTGAATAACAAAGATAACGTAAGCAACTAAACACAAAAGTAACCTAGAATTTGAGATGCAGCTAGCTTTTAATTAAAATTTATTATGACAAACACTAATGGTGCTGTAAATTAATTGGTCCAACTATTCTCACTGTTGTCTCACTGTAAGAAACAATCCAGGACCAAGAGTCCAAGAGCCCTTGGAATTGAAGAGCCTCCCAGATTGGACCTGTTTCTAACACCATCATACAGGGAGGGCAATCAAGTGGAAAGGGACCCCCCCATCCCCACACCATCAATACTGACTGCCAACCAACTGCCCCAGAGGGGCAGGTGAGGCCAAGAACTTCAGGATCAGCAGCACCCTCAGTCCACCCCTACCTGTTACCAGCCAAGCCCTTCAGCCACCATCCGGTGATGGGGCTTGGCAAAGGCCTCTGTGAGAGCTGCAACTCCCACTCCTTCTCAGCCACCACAGCTGCTGACTACACGGAAATGTCACTCTTCACCAAAGTCACAGGCATGGTCAGAGGCAGCAACATCAGAAACACAGACAGTTCTGTCAATCAAACTGGCGGTAAAGAAAATGCATTACCAAGTGCCTCGCTGCCTTGCCCTTGTACCGTGGGGCCTTTCCATCGGCTCTGCAGCTATGTATGCTATCTCCATCCTATATATACTATCTCCTCTATTAGAACGTGGGTTTTCTCTTGATGAAATCCAAATCTAGACTTCCTGGAACAGGGAAATACAGGGCCAGCACTTAACATAGCTCTCAATACACAATAAGCACTTAATAAATGCTTTTTCATTCATTTACTCATTCATTCGTGCAAAAAACAGCACGCATTTATCTAGCAATTTAAGGCTTAAAAAACACATATATTATCTCATTTGATCCTCACAGCAACCCTGTGAGGGAGGCACTGCTATTATTCTGATTTTACAGATGAGAAAACTGAGACAGAGAGAGGTTTAAGGCCCCAGGCCACAGAGCTCACAGGCATCTGGGGCAGGATCTGAACTCGGGTCTTCTTAAATCCAAGTCCAACACTCTCCATTCTTATACTTCACTGACTAAAATGCTCACATGCCCTTTGTATTCAGCATGTGCATACCCCAAGGAGGTCAGAGACAGAAACTACAATCCAATAGATAATAAGATACTTAAAAAATTACTCTTTGTGGTAGCAAAGAATTGGAAATAAAGTGTTTGCCCATCACCTGAGGGAAGAGCTAAAGAACCATGGCCATGGGAAGGTAATAGAATATTATTATGAGGTAAGAAATGACCGATGGAGGATTTCAGATCAAAGCAGGAAGGTGTCTGAACAGACTCACTACAATGAAGGGAACGAAAAGATCACTAACCTAAGCTGAACAATCAGTAACAGGAAAGCCAATAAAGGTCTCAGACAGCGTGTGCTGGAGCCAGCTGGGAACAGCTCAGGGCAGCCAGTGGTTAAATTTTCAACATAAGCATTTATGCCTAGGAAGTCACCAAGGGCTACAAACCAGGGCTTAGTTTATGGTTTTGTTGACTGTCTTGACTTAAGAAACAAATAGAGAAAATGTGAACGATGCAGAGCAAACTTTAAAAGTGTGCCATGTGTATTTCCCTCCCCGCCACCTCCACCCCTGAGAGCAAGGCAGGTAGGTGTCATAGTGGATAGATAGAGCACCATGCCTGGAGTCAAGAAGACCTGAGTTCAAATCTAGCCTCAAACACTTACTAGCTGGGTGACCCTGGACAAGTCACTTAACCCTGTTTGCCTCAGTTTCCTCATTTAGAAAACAAGAGCTGGAGAAGGATATAGCAAACCACTACCCAAGAAAATCCCAAATGGGATCACAAAGAGTCAGACACAACTGAAACCACTGAACAGTGACAACAGTTGTCAAATATTTACCAGCATACCATTAATTAGACAAACTAATAACGAAACACGTCTCCACCTTCTTTCTTGCAGCAGAGAGACTACTAGACAAACAGCTGTACACATTGTTAGATACAGTCACTGTATTTACTTGTTTTCTCTTTTCATAAGGGGTTTGATCTAAAAGGGAGAGAAGGGGTTATTTTTACCTTTTCCCCAGAAGAGGTTGTGATATAAAGACAAAAGGCACTGATAAATGGTATTTAACAAACTAAAAAAATTAAGTTATGATATGTTTACCACTGTAAAGATCATAAATTCACTGGTCCCCATAGAACATCTTTTTATTGATTTTTTTTTAATCAATTAAGTGAGTACCTGCCTACACACTTTTCGGCAAAAATTAGTGTGACTTTATAACTTGGCTAAATTTCTCTTTATCTCTCCTGAGATGCTTTCACAGATGGCAATGTCCCATTCACTGAGCAATCTGCAATGATTCAGCTCACACTAAAGTTAAGGAACACCGACAGACTGTTTATCAGGGCTGTTGCCCAGCTATTACTTCAGTCGAAGGTGTAAAATGTTTCTTGGCAAGTTCCCAAATGAAGCAAAGACCATCTAGGAAATCTTGGTATCTTTCACAGACACACTTGGTATATGGGAGATGCCCTGTGTTGGGATCCCCCCTCTCCCTCCAAAGCTCCAGCTAACACGAAGACTACAGCACAAAGGAAAGGTATTTCTTGGCTAAATGCCTGCCCCCTAGCACTTGGCTTCTAGGCTTTTGTAGAGAAATCCATGCTCTAAACGATAGTGAAAAGGTGATGAAGCACCTAAAACCACCAGCTGGAAACAAGAATGAGAAAGACTAAGTGTATTAAAGTCAACCACTGCAGAAATGTATTTATATGGCTTACAAAGTCTGTTTCAAATGCACAACACAGTAGGGATGTAATTCTTTTTTTGTTGTTGTTGTTGCACAGTTGGATACATAAATATGGATTCTTTTTTATTTACATATCATTTAATTCTAAAGTTCAAAAAGATAACTCTGGATTCTGTTGTATCTGTTTACAGCATTTATTTTTAGTCTATTTCAAATATTAAGGTGGCTTCTTTTTTGTTTGTTTGTTTTAAGGACAGAATACAAAGAACTTCAGAATGATCTGCAGCCTTCTTGATGAAATTCAAATCCACATCTCCTGAAACAGGGTCATAGAGGGCCAGGGCATTCCAGTGACAAACGAAATTGAAACCAGAACAAAAATTAGTTAATTCCTAATATATCCTACCAATGAATAATAGTGACTGGACCTGTGGTTTCACTGATATGGGGAAACTCTTTTTACGCATACAGGTGAGCACCTTCTCAATAATTTGTAGCCTTATGCACCTGTCTCGAGCACTGAGAAGTTAATGTCCAAGGTCACACAGCCGGGCTATGTCAGAAGTGGCACCTGAACCCAGGTCCCAGGTGGTTCGGAAGCTAGTTCTGTACACACCATACCATGGCTCCCTTTGCTAACTATAAAATAAATGCTAGTAAAGATCATGAACACAAATTAAGTCAAAAAGAAACTACATTTTCCTATTGGTTGTGAAGTCACAGGTTCTTTCTAGTGTCAACTTATCTTAGAAAACTGGCAAAGAATTAGATATCACGGGGCAGTGGAGAGGGCAGCAGGTTAAGACCCGGGCCCCAGGGATCTGACGGCTCTTATCCTGGGTTGACCTAGGACCAGCAGACCCAGACCTCCTCAGTCGAGGGACTCATCTGCACACAACCACAGAATTAGAAATGACAAGCTTCAAGGTCACCTAAATCAGCCAACAAGTGAAAAAGAAACCCCATGATATGAGCCCAACAGCTTCAACCTGAAGACCCAGCGGCAAGTGGGAGAAGGGAAAAATCCATTCCTCTCTTTCCCCCTTCCCCTCCTCACCATCCAATTTCACTTTTACAATGCTCTAATCATTAAGAAATGTTCCCGGACATCAATGTGCCTCTATGTAACTTTGTAACGCACTACTCATTGCCCTTGAATACAGACTCCCTTTTATGATAGAAGATATTGGGTGGGTACTAATCATAGCCTGTAACCTACTAACTGGAATAAATTTAGGAAACATTAAACGGGCATCTAAAATGCATTAAACCTGTGAAGACATTCTGGCAGGCATGATTAAACAGACACATGAAGGAAATGCTATTGTGCACCTGCCTGTGTATACTTAATACACAGAAACAGAGATATAGATGTAGAAACAGATATGAATAGAGGAAAAAAAACAAGAGGAGTTTCCAGTATGAGAAAGGACACTATTTATTCCTCTGAATCCAGTAAAGACTATCCTCAAAACTCCTTGGGTAGAGGGGAAAAAAAATCTATGTTGTTATACTGTTAGATTTTATGATAGTGATCTAAACCTTGCCTACTTCATATAAAACCTGATTGATAATGAAAAATTTTTTATTATGTTTACTGCTGTATGCTATTAAATAATTTTATTTAGTATTTTCACATCTGTAGTCATTAGGAAGGTGGGGCAACTACGTAGCACAGTGGATAGAGTGCCAGATCTGGAGTAAAGAAGACTAATCTTCCTGAGTTCAAATCTGGCCTCAGACACTTCTTAGCTGTGTGACCCTGGGAAAGTCGCTTCACCCTGTCTGCCTCAGTTTCCTCATCTGTAAAGTGAGCTGGAGAAGGAAATGGCAAACCACTCCGGTATCATTTTGGCATGTATGGCAATATACCTTGATGAAGTAATACAGGGGTAGCTCAAATTATTAACTTGGAATTTTATAATTTCACATGATCTTATGGAATTTAAACCTGGAATGGATCTTAGAGATCATATAATTGAATGCATTCATTTTATGGATGAGGAAACTGAGGTTGGTCCATGGTCACACAGCTAAAAAACAGCAGATCCAGGATTCAAGCACAGATGCTCTCATTCCAAACCCAGTGGTCTTTACATTGAACTATATTGCTCTCATGTCTTTAGGAAATCTCTAACAAATTAATTTGGCAGAAATTTATAATTTCATAGGTCAGGTTGCTGCATCTCAGAAGATTTCTGTATTACATGTTTCATTGACTCTTTGCATCATAGGTCTGTCATGCATTTTAGAGGTCAACAAATAACGTATATGGAATTTAGGAAAAGAATATGAATTCAAATTTTTTGTCAATTTTTGTGAATTAGAATAACTTATTCACGTTGAGTGTAGCATGCTAGTGAACAAACATTTTTGGAGCTCCTCATGTTTGAAGGAAAGGATGGACAAAAAAACAATCCTACTTCTTGAAGACAGATGACAATTTCTTGTTGTGAAGAAATTAAATTCACACAAAATTACTTAAAAGGATTAACAAGGTATCGTATTGGCTGGGACCAAATCTTTTCCTCAAAATAGTATAGTATTTTTTCATTATTCACTGCAAAGTTTGAAACACTATCTTTGTTGACCAAAATTTTAGTAACTTTATTATCAGATAAATTATTATCAACTAATTAATGGAATAATGAAGTAATTGTGCTTCCTATTGCTCAAAGGCACAATTTAGTTTAAAAGAAAAAAAGCTGTACCCTAAATCTGAAGAAACCTGGGATATTTGTAACAACAATATTTTATATTATATATATATTTCATTATAATTATTTATTATATATCTTTATATGTGCACACTTGTTGACTATAATAATGAAAAATGAAATTTATATATAAACATATACAAATTACATATATAATTTATGTTATATTAAATATATTGTATGTTATATAATTTATGTTAATTTATACTTAAGTGTAAATCTACACATAAATATGAATACTCAAAGAATTTAGATCAAACACAGTTGGTTCCAGATGACTGATATTAAAATACACTTACTTTCTCTTAGGAAATTATCAACTACTAGTAGCTAAAAGTCACATGGGCTCCATCCAACCACCATCACTGCATCAGATGGTTTTGCTCGTCTTTTTTTTAAAGGACACTATGAAGGGAGGGGAGAGTACTAAGACACGTCGATTGTGTCCAAGTAAAATTTAACAAAAATATTTCTGACTGATGATGGATACATAAGAACCACATCTTCACTTGAAAACAGATGGGAAACTCGGGTGACCTCACGTTTTCCTCAAGACAAGCCTGGGTCAGGTAGGCAGCACTAGTACTGTCCCCACCTGACCATCAGTTTCCTCAAAGTGACGTGGCGGGTCAAAGCGCCGCCAACCAGAAAGCACCAGACCCAGGTCTCCCGAGTCCAGACAGAGGGAACTTTCAAGTAAGACGTGTTGCCTCACATAAAAAACACCAAAACTAAACATTCTTCTCATACAAATCCAAGTTATATGGAACGGAATTTTTAAAGTATGGAATGAAAATAGTTCTAGATAAAACATGCTGCAGTTCACCACATGGCAATAACCATTTTTAGGAAAACATAAAGAACTAGTTAAATCAATTTTTAACCCTGACAATGATATATCAGAGTGAAAGAGCAATCAATTGAACCATTTTTGTTGAGAGCTAATAAGCTCCTGTTTCTTGCAAATTTTTTATACAAATATTGCCTCATCTACCCATTGAGATGTTTTAAAACTTAGAAACATTGGACTAGTGTTGTTTTTTTTTAATATAGCATCCCAATAATAAAATCAGAAAATATGGCTTCTGGGTTACAGTCTAAGTTCTTTGAAAAAAAGGTAGAAGAGGAATTCCATGGGAATTGAGAGACAGAAGGAAAGAGAGAGAGAGAGAAGGAAAGAGGGAGAGAGAGAAGGAAAGAGGGAGAGACAGAGGAGGATAAAAAACTACTAACCCCAATTCATAATCCGTCATTCTCTTTCTGGGAGAAAATGTATCTGCCCTAATAGGAAGAGGTAACCAAGAGTAACTAATCTCGTCTGAACTAGGACATTACTGGGGAGTAAATCTGATTTACTGGGTCAGTCGGTCAGAATATTCTAAATGTAAACGTGCCAGGCACTGCAACAAAAATTGGACACAAAGAACAGCGAAAACATGATTCCTGCCTGCAAGGAGCTCACGTACCATTTGAGGAGACAACATGCAAACAACTACATACATAAAAGACACACATGTTATAAATGCAAGGCACCGCTAACTGCATACAACTTCTGCCACAGCAGCAAAGCTATGGTATTATTACAATCTCAAGCAATGTCTTAAGACTCTCTTTCAGGTGTAGAATCTGAAAATCTGGGACCAAAATACCAACTAAGATTGGCAACAGTCCACTGCTATATGTGTTTCAAAAAGAAAAAAACAGTAACACAAAGCTGATATAAAAGAATGGTAAATGCAGGTTTCTAATTAGAAGTAATCAACAAGTTGGAAGAGAATTCTATTAGCTGAGAGACAGGGAATTTCGTAACACGCCCTATCGCTGTGAAACAGAGCCAACCATTTTCAAAGCTGTGCTGGGTTGGAATTGAGTAGGCATGTTTTCCAAATGAAAAAGTTGTTGGTATTTAAACTGACAACTCTTGGTCTAACTGTCTGAAAGCTTTATTAAAGCTGAAAGGTCTTTGAGGTGACTTACATTTGTCCTCTAAGATGAAGAACGTTCTTTCTCAGAAACCCTATTTGCCTTCAAGTTTCAGCAAAGGTGCTAATGCCCCTAGGACGCCTCCTCTGATCCCTCCTCCCTTCCCCAGGAGAGGGCTGGTACTCTCTCCCTCAACTGCCCTCTTGAGATGCATTTGTGGGCTTGTTGTATCCTCCAGGAGAATGGAAGCAGGGAAGGGGATGGACTGTCCTGTTATGCTCTGGTCACTGTCTACCTAATTATCCTGCAGAGTTGCTGCAAAATATTTGTTGAATTTTATTTGTGTCAATTGGCTGACGAGTTAAGTTTTGGGGAATTTAGAATTTACTCATTAAAATGCATTACATGGATATTCAAGAAGTTATTATTTTTATGGGTTTCCAATTGTTCCAAAAAGACTGCCATAAATTTTAGAAACAAAAAGATTCATAGAAGTACTTAGTTATTTTGGCTACACTGTAAGTTGTCGATAGTTTTTAATTCATTCTTCAACACTTAAAATTTTAAATCTTTCATTTCCATTGGGAGAGAGCTCCAAGGCAATAAGCAGTTACACCATGTGAAGGACACTGTGTGAAGAACACCATGCTGGGCACTGGTGGGGACCCAGAGGTCAGTGATGGAGACACTATATATAACTGCTACACAGTCAGTACCAGCCAAGCCCTGGCTCATCTTCACCAGAACTGTCCTGCATTCCACACCACCTTCAACATCGAGGTTTTCTGGTGTTAACCTTTCTATTTAATCCAAATGTTTTCTTCCTAGGGACTGAGTCCTTCTTCTGTATTTCTCCTCCAAATTTCTTTCTTCATAGTCTTTGATTAATTGCTGACAGTTTTTGTTTTCTCACTTACAAAACTCAAGCAGATGGGAATGTCAGATCTGGCATCTGGGTAGGGTTTTGCTTTTTTTTAATTTTGTTTAAACCACCCAAGTACAGATTATCTTTTTTTATTCTTGACTTAGACAAAAGGAAAGAATTGTTAACCTGACCCTGATTTTTTTAAGTGCAGAGCTGAGATATAACAATTTGTTGTTGTTGTTGAGTCATTTTAGTCACGTCCAATTCTCCGTGACCCCATCTGGGGTTTTCTTGGCGGAGATACTGGAGGGGTTTGCCATTTCCTTCTCCAGCTCATTTACAGATGAGGAAACTGAGGCAAACAGGGTCACACAGCAAGGAAGTAAGTTTAAAGTAACTGAGTCAGATCTTCCTGACTCTGGGTCCGGCACTCTATGCACTGCCTATCTATAGACGTACACACACTTTCACGTGTTTATAAACACACATACACACACAGGACAGTAAGAGAGTCACCGGAGCTAGTGCTGGAAGAATGCAAAGGACTGAGAGCACCCTGAGAGGCTGCAGATATTAAGGGCAGTCTCCTAGAGCTTTGAGGGCCAGCTGCCACTTGCCTGTAACTCTGTCTAACTGGTATTTCCGGTTTGTTGGTCACCTCTGCCTCAGTGACAGTGGTGTGAGTACATACAGACCCTCTGTACTCCCCTGACTTTTATGGTTAATAGCTTTTCCTGCCCTGGCTGGATCCTAAGCCTGGTAAAAAAATTAATGTTACTGTCTGCATGACACTGGGCAAGTCACTTAACCGCCAGCTGCCTCAGTTTTATCATCTGTAAAATGAGGATGATAATAGGGTCTACCTCCCAGGGTTGTGAAGACCAAATGAGATAATTATTATAAAGCACTGAGCTCAGTGCCTGGCACATAGTAGGTGCTATATAAATGTTAGCTATTAGTACATGTATATGTGTGTGTGTGTGTGTGTTTATATACATACACATATATACACATATACATACATATATATCTATACACTTGCTTTATGTTCATTAGTTCATGATTATGTTCATTAGTTTTGCTAAACTTTTTTTTTATCTGCTATTATAAGGGATAGCTCAATGGGTAAAGGAGAGGATAAAGCTATATCTGAAAATGAAAGTGATGAAGAAACAAAAGTTATAAAAGTACATAAGGTCCTTGAGAGGCCTTGGCATGAGAACTTACACCAAGACCTAGGTGCAAGGTCCATTTCTGACACATGGTGGCTGTGTGACCCTGGCACCTCTCCCTCTAATCCCACCAGCTACAGAGAAGGTACTGACATGTGCCGGTAGAGAGAGCTCCCTATATCACTGAAATCCCAGGTCCACTCTGTATCCTAGACACAGGGTACAAAACATTCATCAGAAAAAATGCCAACTGAGTAAAGGGGACTTAGGATGGCTGTGGGTTTGTTGATGATGTAGCTGAGTATATAACTCTTCCGTATCTTGCAAAATCCAAGTTGTCTTCATTAAATTATAGCAAAATAAGTCATAAATTCAAGTACTTTTTAAAAGATATATACATATTTCATCAATATATGTTATCGTTTTATCAATAAAGTTTACAAAACAATTTATATGGGATTTTAAGCCCTGGGAAATACAGATCTCTCATCTCCCCTACTTGATTTTAAGTTACCCAACAGCAGGAATCACATCTCATTCTTTGCCTGCTGCTAACACAAAATCTTGCACCTCATACAATTATCAGAACCTTACCTGATATCTTACACATAGTAGATACTCAATAAATACTGGATGGATGAATCAATCAATCAATCAATCAAAACTAGCCTGAGGCCCCTTGGTAACAAATACTACCGTGGTATCACTGTACCTGCCTCAATAAATGAATGAGTTAGTTATGATAAGCAGGTTTGCTTTGCAGTAGTATAACTGCAGACAGCCAGGTCTATGTAAACAATTTTAAGGAGTCAAAAATTAGTCCTGAAGTCTCTTTACATCATCATTTTGCTCCATGCGTGGTTTTTTTTTAACCACAGACAATACATACACAATTACACTTTCATCAGACACAGCTTATCTGATCACAAATTAGATTTATGGGAGTCTGAATTGATATTTATTGTATTAACACCTTGCCCAGGAAGCCAGGACTATCCTATTTCAAAAATGTTCTGGGTCTAGACCTGTGATTCCAAAGACATAACCCACCCTTGGACCATTTCAGAGAGCACACTCACAGTATCCCCAAGGCTTTCAATACACCCACAATCACACAAAGACACAGTGGATGTGCTCTCACACAAGACATAAGGTCTAGACCACTGTACTACATCATGGAAGCCTCTGAGGTAACCACAGATGAGTAGCTGTTCCACAGGCTTCTCCCCTCACACCCTGACCCACTCTTCCCCAGCAAGCACTAACACTACCTTGCCCTTCCCTACACAGCTGGGGCCATCAACCCCAAAGCATGAGAAGGACTATGGTATAACAATGGCTAATGTTTCCATGTTCTCTTTGGGCCTGCCATGATGGCCATCCCCTACCCCACTCCTGGTAAGGGTGAGGCTGGTGAGGCTCAGGGAGGGGGGATACGCCACACCACTGCTGCCCAACAAAGCCCCGGAAACAAGGACAGAAGTCCTGGACACAGAAGTGGTCCCTGGCAGACCCTGTAAAGGAGTTCTCCCAGTAAAATCATGCTGAAGTTCAAGTCAAGAGAAGGGGAGAAATGACCCCATCACTTCTTCACAGACAGCTGAGGAAAAAGAGAGCATAAGAAGGGCAAAAGAGATGAGTGAGAAGGGGCCACCCACAGCCCGAAGATGAAAGCCTAGGCCTCTTCGTTCTCTGACAAAGGTCTATCGGACAATGGCATGTAATCGTAGGGGTCTTAGTAGGTCAAAGACTTTACATGAAATCTTTTCAATTTGCTTGGTTTATCAAGCTGTTTGCAAAGTTTAAGGGTTTAATTTATACACAAACCATCCCTTTTACCTGTCATCACTCCTCATGCCCTGATTAAATCAGCTCCATATTTCCTTTTTTTAAAAAAGATATGAAAATAAGAGGCTCTGAAAAATTGGAAACTTCATTGCAATTTTGATAAAATGAGATGAAAAAGATGCAATCTATATGAGAAAAAAAAATACATAAGGACAAAGCTAGCTGTTCTCTCACTGAAAAAATAAGGGAAAGCACAAACACCCTTCTCCTGAATTTAGCATATCTTTTCCAAAACCAAGATGTATCCGTCTGGTTCAGGCCAAAAAGAAATCTGGATGAGAATGATCTTGGGCTGTGCATGCACCCCCGTTGCGCCTGTGTCCCAAGTGCTCGGGCTCAGTATAACTCAAATCAGCCCCACAAAACTGGTGAGGAAGGACCTCCAAGACCGATCTACAGGGGACCAATGGGCTGATATTATGGAAGATATTAGAAACACCCCAAAGAGAGACCCAGCGAATGCTTTTCCAGGTGAATAAAACAAAAGCACAAAGAAAATCCATTTGGAAGCCACAGCTTCTCTGGTGGCTCCTTACCATCGCACTTTATTGCACGTCTGGGTGGCGCCGAGGGGAGAGCCGGCCACCATTGGCACCTGGATGGGACTGTGCTGCTTGTTCATGACCAGGTCCAGTTTCTCCTCTAACGATTTGCACGTGGCTTCCAGGGCTTGCAGTTTGGCCTCAATGCTATCCAACCGTAAGCATATTGTCTGATTAATGGAATACAGGAATGACTGAAAGTGAGAAAAAAAAATTTTTTTTAATGTGAATTGATCTTAAAGAAGAATGTACATCTTCGTGAAACAACTATGTATTAAGTGCCTTTTCGTGGAAGGCGAAGCTACCACCAACAGTTATAAAGGGCACTCACCCAGCTTCAGAGAATCCACCATTCTCAGATACTCCAAAAGTACAATCAAACCACACTACTAGGCTCACTCCTGACTTATATAACCCAGAAGCATATACCCTTGGTTCTGTGAAGTTTGGATTCAGTCAAAGGGCCGCACTTGAGGACCTAGAGGGCCACATGTGGCCTGAGGCCACAGGTTCCCACCCTTGATAAACCTATTCAAGCCCTTTTCCTTAATAATATTTAGCATAACTTGTCAATATTGGTGTCAACTGTGTATGAAATTAAAATGTTCTGCATGATGACATTAGCACATTCTTACTTTTCCAAGTACAAACAAGAGAAAATGCCTAAGAACTCTAATATATTAACACATTAATCAGTATAATCTCATTCTCACTGAATTACAGCACAATAGACAAAGCCCACTGGCAGGTGCTTCCAGTCTGTGCTCTAGACAGCCAACTTCAAAGGTGACTAAAAACAAACAAGGACATTTCAGAAAACTTACACAGAAGCACACGTCTGTTTACTGAAAGCGGCACCTGCCCTGACTTTCTGGTGATGGGCACTTTGGTGTTCTTAATGGCAAGCCTGCCATCTAGTGGGCCACAGAAAAATTACTTCTTAAGTCTGGCTAACCTTGAGAATCAATTACTCCAACATCAGAAACCAGAACTAATAGGACAAGTAAGTACAAGGTAAACTGTGCTATTTAACCAAATTTCCACTTAAAGTATTACTTAGTTTTAATGAATTATCAAGTGTACTAATGAGTACAAATGGTTCTTAAAACTCAGCAAAACAGGGGCAGCTAGGTGGTGCAGTGGATAGAGCACCGGCCCTGAAGTCAGGAGGACCTGAGTTCAAATCTGACCTCAGACCAAACACTTGACATGCACTAGCTGTGTGACCTTGGGCAAGTCACTTAACCCCGAATGCCTCACTTTAAAAAAAAAAAAAACAACTCAGCAAAACAAAACTTAATTGCTATTAGCCAGTCACTGAAAGGTATTACAGTGTTATACATTTTGGAAATTCAGATTGATAATTGGATAACTGTCTTCAGACAGAACAAAAAATACACAAACCAGGATCTTTTCCGAATACTACAAGCTAGTCCTAGAAAGTCACAGGGAGAATGACCCTTTCCCTGTCTATTCTTTAAAATAGGCCTTGTGAAATAAATATTAAATACAGTTCTCAGTTATTTAGGAGTAGAAGCGAAGCTTATCAGGGCAGCTATGTGGCACAGTGGATAGTGCACCAGGCCTGGAGTCAGGAAGACTCATCTTCATGAGTTCAAATCTGACACATGCAAGCTGTGTGACCCTGGGCAAGTCATTTAACCTTGTTTGCCTCAGTTTCCTCATCTGTAAAATGGGCTGGAGAAAGAAATGGCAAACCGCTCCAGTATCTTTGCCAAGAAAACCCCAAATGGGGTCACCAAGAGTCAAACACGACTGAACAAAAAAGTGTAGCTAATCAACTTTTGGAATATCTGAATTTCTTGTCATTCTCTCGAGTCAACTCCTTTCAGTCATTTTTCTACTCATTAGGAAAGAGTTAAAGAAGATAAACATAAATTTATCATTTTCATACTTGATTATCTGTTCCACCACTAAACTAAACTGTTTGGATACTTTCCTAAGTATGCTGCAAATGATGTGTGCCCCCAGCTGGGGACAGGCTTATGGCAATGTCCTCATCCCTCTCTTCCACAATCTCTTTTATATAGCTTCTCATATGCAAACCATTATTGGCAACATGGTACAGCCTATTCATTTGTCTCCCTATTGTCGTTTGGGTGGCCTGGAGGCAGGCGGGTGGTACAGTAGAGAGAATGCTGGCTCTGGAGTCAAGGAGACCTGAGTTCAAATGTGGCCTCTGACATTTACTAGCTGTGTGACCCTGGGCAAATCACTTAACCTCTGTCTGCCTCAATGTTCAGATCTGTAAAATGGAGATTTACATCACAAGGTTATTGGGAAGATAAAGTGAGGTAATATTTGTAAAGTATTTTGAAAATCTTAAAGTGCTAATAATGATGCTAGATAGCTATTATTACTTGAAATTTTGATTTTTCAGAAGTTCCATGATTCACAACCACATAGCACCACCAGAAGAATACTGGATTTTAAAACAAAATGGTTTGTTTTTTTCTGTTTTTGTTTTTGTTTTTTTTTCAGGGAAAACCTTGAGGTAGTGGAAACTGCTGTGCAATCCAGACCACCAGCTTCCTCCTACTGAATGCTGTGCCCAGCTCAGTGTCTACTTGCGATATCTGTCCAAAACCTGCACTGCTGCACCAGCCCAATGGACTGTCCAGCCAGCTCTATGCCAGTGTGGACAACGAGCAGTCTCGATTCACCTGGTTCTTTTCCTAGGTAGGCTGTTGGGCCAAGCTCTTCTACACAGTGATAGCTCTCACCTAGGAGGCTCTCCAATGTTCAGGGCACAATGCCACCTGCAACCAGGAGCACCTGGGGCCCCTGCCATCTCTAGGATGTGCATCTGCTATCTGGGCTTTAAAAGGAAGTGAAGCGAGATCCAGCCAAGTCCCCTCTTAAAGAGATGCTAGGTGTTACATCAGGAAGCACAAAGAGACAAAAAATATAAATCTGACCCCAAATATAATCTTAACTCTGAAAAGTCATGTACTTAAAACCTAAATTTCTAAGCTACTTCAGAAAGATACCCATTTACCTTACGCGTCCTCCTCCTCAAACTGATTTGAACTCATGAAAACGAGTCTTCCTGACTTGAGGCCCAGTGCACTGTTCTCTGTGCCACCTACTTGCCCTGATAACCTTTGCTACTACCCCTAAATACCTGAGAACTGTATTTAATCTTTATGGGCTTGCATGGGCTATAGGATTTAGATCTGGGAGAGACCATCAAAATAATCTCGTCCAACCATCTTTTTTCAAGATTGGGAAACTGAGGTCCAGGGAGGAAAATTGGTTTATTCAAAACCACTAAGGCAGCAAGCAGCAGGATCTGATCCAGGTTTCCAGCCTATAGAGCCATTGTTATATCCACATTTCTTCCTTCATATGTTTAATAATATGAAAACTACAAATTACAACTGCTTCAAATGCTATCCAACATGTTTTGTTTTGTTTTGTTTTTTTTAAACCACCAGAACAACAGAAATATAAGTTCATACAGGACTACTTTAAGTAACAGAAATTGAAATGATTCTTGTGGGACTGGCTATTAGCATTCGGGGAAGCCGCCTACATCATTGCAGTCATCAGAGTGTGGCCACTCTAGGGTGGAGGCCCGCGATTTGCCACCTAAAACTGGTTTGCAGCTCCCCCAGATATTGTGTTTATCTTATGTAACTTCCCATGCCTTTTCCACTCGCCACACTCAGACACACACACGCGCACACTTTGTGCTAAGCAAAGCATACAGAGCACACACATAAAACATGATGCAGAACAAAGTCCTGTTTTGCACACGGAGGGCATGTGTATGACTCTACAAGCCACGGAGCCCAATGAGTAGCTCGGGGATCCAGAAATGAATCACTGTAACAACAACATGAAGAGTTAGCAGGCCTCACTGAGAGGGTGAGCAGACCTGTCAGAAAGGGGACATGCTTTAATTTGTCTTCGGTCTAAAATGATAATTCAGCCAACTCCACACGTTAACATGGCTAAACCAGGAGTGGGAGGGAGGGGAAATTATGTCAGCAATCCTGACAGTCTCAAAGACTTCGTTTTAGGCTTGTTTTCATTCATTTCTCAAAAGAACAACCAAATTGGGAATAAGCTCATTTCCCCAAGTGTACCTTTATTGAGGGATCCTGGCAGTTGATTTCTATTCGCTGGCGTTTCAAAGGAGGTTCTATTCCTTCATCTGTGACTTCATGATTCTCTAATACAACTGTAAACCAAAAAAGGCAAGAGCATCGAATTAATTCTATTTCATTCTGGAGGACGGGTGTGTATATATGTATATGTGCGTGTGCATGTGCATGTGTGTGTGTGTATGATAAATTTGTATTTCATATATAAATATGTATGTACAATTAGATAGAAAGGTAGGTAGACATTATAGGAAACAAAGTCCTGTTATATGAGAGACAAAGACAGAGTAAGAGAGAGAAGAGAGTCAGAAAAGAGAACCAGAAAAAAGGGGAGGGGGGAGAGAGACAGAGAGAGATAGAGACAGAAAGTACGAGAATGGAGAGAGACAGAGATTTGAGCCCTTATGTTTATTTTTTAAAAGTCTCTAGGAAATTTTAAAGAAACTAGATAAATGATTTGCCAAGGGGAGCAATGACTAAATCATAGAAGACAGAACTAAATTCCTATCATCCTGATTCTCAGTTCATTGTTCTAGCTATTAAATTACTCTCCTGATCAAACTGCAAAATGTTTAAGCAGAATGACAATGTTATTGCCTTCCACTGTAGGAAAAACCTTTTTTTATTCCCATTCATCACCTCTTTCTATTATTAAAAAAGAAATCCAGAGGCAATATGGCCTGGTGACTACAATGCCATCCTGGTTCAGACACACATCTGCTGACTTTGCCCCTAAACAAGGGACCTATCACTGTGAACCCTGGGAAACTGTAGGAGGTACAGAGCAGGTGGAGATCAGCATTGATTGAGGGTGCTTCCTAACTGGGAGCACCTGATGAATTTTTTTTTTCAATATTAAATTTTCTTAGCAATTACTCATGTCCTCTAATACCAAAATGTCTAAAGTGTGGACTGATGTATACAGAGCTGTTCACTTCCAAATTAAATGATATCTAACTTTCAGTTTATAGAAATCCCGTTTCAATGGACAGATCAGTCAAAAACGGTGCTTCAGAAAATAAAAGCAATGATATTTGAAAGTTAAAGTGGAAAAAGCGCTAGAGATCTGGCTTCATATTCTACCTCAGACACTTACTAGTTGGGTGACCATGGGAAAGTCATTCAACCACTATGAGATTCAGCTTCCTCTCCCTAAATGGAGATACCACTACCTATATACCACAGACTTCAGAGTTTGGTTTTTCAAAACAAATGAGAAAACCTTAGCAAGCTTCAAAGAACCAGACATTGCAAGTCATCAGCTCTTGTCAGGTCTGGACAATGCCACACTGTACTCCTCGTTGATTATGAGGGGACGGCTGTCTTGAGATGCAGAGGAGTCAGTGGGGAAGGGCCCAGTAATGGTTAAAAGAAAAGAGCACCAATTAATATACTCAAAATCCAAACTACTCAAATCGATCCATCTTCTCATCAACTCAAGAGCTCCCTCCACACTGCAAATCCCCCCAGCCATGACGTTGTCCACGTTCTCCGCACAGCCGCCCCCCCCACCCCCGACCACGCTGGCCGTGCCCTTGCCACCCTCCTCTCCTAGCCCATGTCCTCATCATGCCACACAATTCATCTACTCTTCTGGAGCTCCTCCTTGGTTACTCACAAAGGTACCTTTTAGGTTTTTCTTGCCTCTGTGTTGGCATTTCAGAATTGCTTCTCATCTTTGGGCTTTTCATCAGAAATGTGTGAACGTTCCCTATTCTCCTAGCTCGAGGTCTTTAGGGCACTGCTCTCTCCTAGATCTCCTCCTACCTGACTGCTCCTTCTGGGCCTCCTCTGTTGGATCCCCATCCAGGTGATGCCCGTAAATGTGGGTGTCCCTCAAGGCTCTGTCCTGGGTCCTCTCCTCTTCTCCCTCTATACATTTCACCTGGTGATCTCATCAGCTCCCATGCTTTCGACTATCATCTCTAAGCAGAAGATTATTAAGATTTATCCAGCCCTCACCTCTCTCTTGACCTCCCGAGTCTCACATCTCCAGCTGCTATTGGACAATTCAAACTGGATGTCCCATAGACATCTTAAATTCAACATGTCCAAAACCTTTCCCCCCCAAATCCTCCCCTCTTCCTAGCTTCCCTATTACTATATAGTGTACCACTATCCTCCCAGGTACCCAGGCTCACAGCCTAAGTTTCACCCTCACCTCTTCAAACTCTCTCATCCCCCATTTCCAATCTCTTGCCAAGCCCTACCATCTTGACATTCATACCAGCCCTCCTGTATGTGTCCTCCTCTCCTCCAACACTACTACCATCCTTCCACAGACCCTTGTCACTTCTCATCTGGACCACCATCCAAGGTTGGGCTCCCTGCCTCCAGTCTCTCTCCACTCCAGTCCATCCTCCATTCAGCTGTCAAAATGATCTTTCTGGTGACCAAGTCTGACCAGGTCAGTTATCAACATACCACTTCAATACACTCCAGGGGCTTCCCAAGGCCATGTTTGAGCTACACATTAAGGAAGGGAGGGATTCTCTGAGCAGATGTGAAGAGGGAGTATACTCCAGGCAGAGGTAGAGCCAGGGCAAAGGTATGAGAATAGGGAATGGAATAATGTGTGTGAGGAAAAGAAAAGACCAGGGTGGCTGGACTACACAGTGCAGCAGGGACAGTAATGCACAAGCAGGTTAGAAAGAGAGGCTGGGATCAGGTACTAAAGGGCTTTGGAAGGAAGGAAGGAAACACGCATTTATCTAGCACCTACTATGAGTCAGGTACTGGGGTAATCTCATTTGATCCTCACAACAACCCTGGGAGGTAGGTATTATTGTAGTTCCCATCTTACGGTGGAGGAAATTGAGGCAGACAGAGGTGAAGTGACGTGCCCAGAGTCACACGGCTAGTAGGTGTCTGAGGCTGGATTTGAACTCAGGTCTTCCTGACTCCAGACCCAGCACTCTATCTACTGTGCCACCTAGTTAAACAGAGGAGTTTGTATTTATCCTAAAAGCGATAGGAAATCACTGGAGTTAGTTTAGTAACAGAGAGGAATGGTCAGGTCTAGGCCTGAGGAAAATTAGGCAGTTATGTAGAAGACAGACAGGAGGGGAGGGCAGGCCTGAGTAAGGGAAATCAATTAGGAGGCTGCTGCAGTGATCCTGAGTGAAAGGCAAAGAGGGCCTTCATTAAGTGGTGGTTATGTGAATAGGGAGAAAGGCTTCAAAGCAAAAGATACAGAGGTGAAAACAGCAAGATCTGACAAATGAAAAGATACGTAGGGTGAGAGTGATAAGTTTAGAAAAACACCCAGACTACAAACCCAGGAGACTGTGGAGTGGCCTGGACAGAAAGGGGGAACTTGGGAAGATGGGTTCAGTGGTAAAAGCCTAGTTCTGTTTGTGACGTGCTCAGTGCGACATACACCAATAATACATAAAACTTAAAAGGTCATGTAGAGGCCAATATCCCTAACACATCTTAACAGCACAGAATGATCACTGATATTCCTAATGATCCTTAATCACTAAGAAAATACTGTTACATCTACTCCGCTCAGAAAGACAAGGGAAAAAATCTAATTTAAAAAGGTTTCATCCCATTAATAATTAAATTACAGAATCTCAACTCTCTATCCAAATCCAAACCAAATTTTGAACCCTGTCCTTTAGAAATGATCATCCGGCTTCTATCAAATACTGTGATGGGCAAATCACGAGTCCCCCAAAGGCAAACTACTCCACTCTGGGCCAGCTCTTAACTGTGGAGAAGGGTGTTTCTGTGTTTGTTTGGTTTTATATGTTAAAGGAGAATCTGCTTCCTCTAACTCCCTCCAGCCCCCAACTGCATCTAGTTCTGCCTTCTGGAGTCAAGAAGAAAAAGCCTAGTGTGTTTTCTACACAACAACCCTACAGAACTTCAGCGGATCCAGACCTAGAAGGGGGCTCAGAGGCCATCTGGCCAGCCAGCCCCTTCATTTTACGAAGGGATGTTCAATAACATGACCAAGGTCACCCAGGTAGGAAATGTCAGAGGTGGGATTCGCACCCAGGCCCACTGGTTCCAGGACCTGTACCTTTTTTCACTGTACTTGGCAAAGCAGTTATCCCATTCTCCTCCCCTCCCCTATCTACTACTCCAGGTGTCTTCAACCAATGTTCTCATGGCATGGTTCTGAGTCACCATGCAGTCTGGTCCCCCTTGTCAATGCCCATTCTAAAAGGCGCTGCCCTGAAATCAACAGAGTGCCCCAGAAGATGTCCAATAGAGAACAGTAGGGCCACTACCTCCTACATTCTGAGTACTGGGCCCATCCGAAGCCCATACTGATAGATTTTATTTAGTTAGCATAAGCAACACAAACTCCACCGCCATCTTCTTCCTGGTGGTGACGGCACCACCCCTGTTCTGAATTGTCCACCGGGAAAACAACCACCAACCCTGAAGCATAATAATAAAATAATAAATCAATTCTCCTGAATGCAGCCTTTATGCTACATTGGAAGAGTGGCTATTACATCAACAAACATTTGCTGAGCGCCTTCTTTATGCAATCACAGAAGGAGGCAGCCCACAAAACAAAATGGGGGGCCTGGGCCCTACTAGAATCTAGGTGGGGAGACAAGACAATCAAAACACACCCTGGCAACAGGAGATTTCAGTGTCTATACAGGGCCACAGTATGAGCGGTCACAGAGCATCAAATGGTTAACTAGCAGATGAACTGTATAGAAAATAACTTCTATAGGAAGTCACAGGAAGAAGAGAATTGACTGGAAGGGCCCAGGAGCCAAAGGCCTAGGATTCAAATCCCACCTCATACGACCTTGGGCCTGGGGCTCAGTTTCTTCATCTGTAAAATGGGGAAGTAGGAAGGATGGCCCTGAGATCCCCTCTGGCTCTAAATCTATGATTCTAAGGCCTCTGCTACTTTTGCTATTATTGCTGCCAAAGGCAAAATGGACCTTTTACCAGTTACAAGGTTAGAATCTTTCTGAATCTCCAACCAGGTGATTTTTCAGAACTGGGGGTCTAACTGTTCCAAATTTCAAATGCACATTCAAAAAAACGGACTTGGAACCACATTAATCTTAACGAGACCTTTTTTGTACACAGATATAGTTGGTTTCAAAGCACCACAAAAGCGCACCGTGCAAAGGAGGAGTCAAAAACACATTAAGAAAGATGCAGTGAAGGCATATGACTCCCATACTCAACCAGCTCCAAAGCTCCCTATGGTCTCGAAGATAAACCATCAACTCCTCTGGTCAGCTCACAAAGCCTAACCCAGCCTCGCAGCCTCTCGGGGCATTGCTCCTTCCCACATACTCATCCAGCCTACAGGAAACCCCAGCTCCTGTCTATGGGCCTCTGAGACCGCCCACCATTGCTGGAAGGCATTTCAGAGTCTCTCTTCCTTTAAGATGTAGCTCAGTCACCGTCTTCTTCAGGAAGATTCCTCCCAACTGCTAGTGTCCTCCCCATCCCACACGCCATTATATTCACCCATTTTGTATAATTTGCATTTATTCACTTTACATTTATGCTGTATGTGTTTTTACATGCACCTCTTGTCTCCCTCATTGGAATGTAAGCTCACTGCAAGCCAGAACTGCTTCATTCTTTGTACCTGTGTCTCTAGCACCCGGCAGACAGTAAGTGCTCAATAAATGCTTATTGATGGATTGCTGATACAAGCAATAAAGTAAACAGCTTGCTCAGAGTTCTGAGCAATGCACCACGGAATTTGCAGTTTGCATTCTATTTGAAACATAATTCGAGTCCATCCACCTGGGACTATCAGGGAAATGACAACGTTTGAAAAGCTGAGGAAAAGCTTCTTTTGATACTATGGCCTGCAGATAAAATCATTCTGATGAGTGAACGGTTAGAATTTAGATTGTTATATAAATGTTCATAATTTAAAACTGGGATGTTTTTCTCATGTAGCATTTCACATTGCATACTTTTATAACAAAGTTATTATTAACCTTCTAAAACTTTTAAAATTTCAAACAATTAAGATACTTTAAGAATGTTTTTAGTGTTTCCTATAAAAAGACATCTGAAACAAAACAAGAAAGACGCATTAAGGAATATGATTCTTAGAAGGCTAACAACTCAACATATTTCTTTGTGACTGCTTACATCTTCTCTCATTTGATTTCAAAACTATTTGTATTATTATACTTAAATATTAGTATCCCAATAGAAATTTTCTATTAGTAAAACAAATAGTCAACTCAAAAAAAAGACATTATATTGTGCTGAATGGAGTTCCTAGAAATTCTGTCTTGATATTTAGAAATGAAAACATTTGGTTGTTTTTTTGTTTTTCATTTAAAATTCCATGTTTCCCAAATCCCATTGATTCAATTTCAGATGAAAACATTGAGGAGGTACTAGGGGAGAGGTGGGAGGGGATGAGGGACCAACAAAGAAAAACAGAGGTAAGAAAAGAAAATCAAATTTCTTCAAAGGATCATTTTAAAAAAAATTAAGGCTACAGAGATAAATAATACAGCTGTATTTATAGCACCTAGAATCCGGTATTCTGTGGCCTCTACTTAAGAGAGCCACTTAATCAAATATTCAAAGCAAATTTATGTCATTGAGCATCACTCCAACTACAGACCTATTCTGATGCCTCACCTGGGTTCTTAAACACTATCCCAGGGAAGTACAAGCTCTGGGGAAGATTTATCAAGTTGGAATGGCTGTAAATGTTCACCATGTTAATGCTGAACTTGATGTAGACATCTAATCCACAGAGCCCACTGCAGCTCAGAACTGCCAAATTCCAAAGATCCCCGGTAGCTGGGATTACAGGTCGCGCCGCCCCACCCAGGATTACACCTGTGGCCACAACCACTTTTAGAGAGTGTCTACTGAGCTGTTTTTGGGGAAGCAAAGAATGGGAATCTCAGGGTTGTCTGTAAATTAGGGAATAGATGAACAAGTTATATTAATGAATGTGATGGAAGGCTATAGCGTTCACCTTTTATCAGCATAATGACAAACCACAATTGCAGAGCACTAATGATGAACATGCTACCCACTTTCTGACAGACAGATGAGATAAATGTAGAATATAACCAATTTTTTTGGACATCGTCAATGTGGAAATTTGTTTTGATTAACTATCCATGATTGTAATGGATTTTGCTTTTCTTATGTTCTCAACGAGAGGGCAGATTTGGGGTGATTAAAACAAATTTTTGTTAAAGACCGTCTACTAAGTCAAGGAGAGATGGTGATCCACATTGGTGGAGGGACTGTACACACCAGTGAAATCACAAATCCTTAAAAAATCGAATTGCATGTTACTAAGAATCATTAACATACGTATGTGCAGTCACTGGAGTGGAGGGGAAAGGGCCTTAGGAGAGGGAAGAATGGCTTTTTCTTTAACTTTACAAGTATGACCAGTCTTCTTACTTTTCTAACACTTCACTTTCTGCTCCCATGCCTACTGTACCTGGGTGATCAGGGTTCAAGTCTTCCACAGCAATCTGGACTACATCGGCCAAATCCTGTTCTGACATCATCCAGAATCATGCAGTGAGGTTCAATTATTACAGCAGCCAAGTATGAATTCCAAATGGGAAGGGCTGGTCAGCTTTTAATAACCTATGAAAATAAATACAAAGGGAAAATGTTTAATTTTGTCACACAAAAGAATAATAATGCCTGTACAAAAAACTACTTTATAATAATGTTAATATTAATAAGGTTTCTTCGTACTTCTTTTCTTCTCTTAAGGTACGCCAATTTGTTAAGAAAGTAGAAAGTACATTATTTGCTCAGTGACATAATTCAAATAATTAAGAGGTTTGGATAACAAAATCCCTAACTCCTAAGCCTCTGCTTAAATCCACTGACGACTTGTTTTTGAGCCCATTTCAGTCATGTTCGATTCTTTGGGACCCTATGAGTGGTTCTCTTGGGGGCTGTATCCACTGCGCCATCTAGCTGCCCCTTTAATACATACACACACTTGTATATATATTAAATTAAGTTTAAAAGTTTCTCAAAAATTAAAGATGAGAAACAACTTTATCTCTACCTCCTTGGGCAATCATTTAACCTCTCTGGGCCTCAGAGCCTCAACTGTAAAATGAATGAGTTGTACCAGATGACCCTTAAGGACCTTCCTAACTCTGAATCTATGATCTTCCCTCCCCAGCACCTCCTACAAACTTAATTTATAATGAACTTCTCAGAATTCTGAATGAAGACAGCCGATTCTGGAGACCAGCTTTCCTTTACACTGTTAGTGGAGTTCTACATTAGCCCTGTATCTGTTAGTCTTAATGAGATTACTTAACCTTTAAGGTTATTCTGGAGAATAACAGAGAAGCTCCATATTATCACTCAAGAGACCCTTAGCACTCTTCAGGGCCACCTCTCAGATTCCTTTGTTTCCTTCAAAGCTCAGGTCAAATGCTCCTTTCTACATGAAGCTTTTCCAACTATTAACAACTATCCTCAATTTTTTTTTAATTTAATGTGTGCATACTTATCCATACATCTGTTGTTTCATCAGATAGATACCATGACAGTAGGGAATACTTCTTTCCTGTCTTTGCATTCCCCTGAGCATAGCACAATGCCTGGCACACAGTAGAAGCTTAATAAATGCTTGCTGGTTTATTGATTGGAACTAGCAGACTACAATGAAATTATAAGATGTTCCCAAAAAAACAACTTTTCTGAAGGGTATCCTTCAGATTTGAAAGTCTGTCAATTTTCAATCAAAAACAGCATATGTATAAACTTAAACCTTGCTTTTTTAAAGAGAAAACCTGAAGCAAAGATTACTGGAAGTCTACATTGAGGTTTCCCAACATGAGCATTATCACTCAACATAAACATTAAAACCAACTCAAGATGAAGACATTTTTCCTCATTTTACTATCTAAGGAGGAAATAAATTAGTGACAGGTGGAAAACAATTGAAAATGCACAATACAATGTTTTTGTATGGTTACTAATGGCTCCAAGCTTGGCCGAAGACAGCACTATACTTCATAAAAGCCTGAATCATGTAATCTCTTTCAAACCAGAACACCACACAATATCCAAGTTGTTTACACAAAATGATTCTTTTGCCAACATAAAGAATCATTTAAAATTCTGCTCATGGTGAAACTTTTCGGATAGCAAAGACTATGGCAACCAGCCCAAGAAAACTGGCAATAGATTTACACATGTGGTTGCCATTTTGGCAAATTGAATTTGCCATTTCTCAGAAGTCCTGGGGACTATCCAGTCTTAACATAATAAAACATCTGTGCTAGGATTGTTTCATAATGTCACTATCTGCAATTACTATTTAGAACCCTGCCCTGTCCTTGAAGAGGCGCATCTTCTCATTTGCACAGGGAAAGGGGGTAAACATAGCAAAATCTTATTAAATATGAGAAGCCTTCTATACTTTCATAGTGATACCCCAATGGTGCCATGAGTACATTTGTGTTGGAAAAAACTCTGTTCCAGGGACTAAGAGCTTTTCCCAAAACTAAGTTCTGCACCTATGTCTTGAACTACAGTACTTCAGTTAGAAGGTACTTTGGTAAGTTACTGTCAAGCAGACCCTTTAAATGAAGCACATATCCCACAGCAACCCTAACAAATGGTCATCCAACCTGTGCTTGAACATCCCCAGTGATGAGTAACTCACTCCCTATTGACGACCCACTTCATTTCTGGACCACTCGAATCATTAGTTAGTTTTTCCTTGTGCTGAACCAAAATCAACCTTGCTTTAACTTCTTCTACACTTTGGTCTTAGTACCATGCACTGGGGTCAAGCAGAAATGGTGTACTCTTTCTTCCACAAGACAGTAAAATATCTTGAGAGAGCTATCATGAAAAGAGATAAATAATATTCTTTTTCCCAGGCTAAGTATGCCTATGGGAAATTGAAAAATAATTAAAATAGATAAGTAACACGAGGGGAAATTATATGTAAGCACAAATCTTCCCAATAAGACAAGTTTCCCAACTAGGTAAGAATTAGCGACATGGCATGTTATTAGATTAATACTAATAGTGTGGAACAGATGAAAATCAATCATTAGTTTTTAAAATCAAAATATAAAGCATGTATGAAAGTCATTAGCCTCTAATCTACAATTTTCTGTTGTTTTCAATTAACAGAAGCAAATTTTGAAAATATTCCCAAAGGCTTTTAATTTACACTGAAAAGTACAAGATCTGGCTAGTAAGTCCACCCAAAGTCAGCATATTAAAAGACTGTAACCAAAGGTTATACCCAATGTTTACATTCTCAAACTAATTACTTGTTTGATGGATAGCTGTAGCACTCTTTGGGATCTGTCTAGCCTAATAAAAGGCTAAAAATAAACTTTAAAATAACAAATAGCAACATTTGAACAAACATCTACAAAGCAAGTCATATACAAGATAAATAGGAAATAACTAATAGAAGAAAGACACTAACTAGAATTCAGAGGGGATGGAGAAGACTTTCAGCAAAAAAAGGGATTTTAGCTGGGATTTAAAGAATCCAGAGAAGCCAGAAGGCAGGGATGAGGAGGGAGAGCACTCCAGGCAAGGGGGGCCGGCAAGAGAAAATGCCCAGAGCCAAGCCAGCAGACCCAGGGTCATGGGATCGAAGAGTACCTGGAAGGGAGTAAGGTGTAAAAAGACTGGAAAGGTAGGAGTGGGGTAAGCTATGAAGGGCTTTGAATGCCAAGCGGGGCATTTTGTATTTGCTCCTGGAGTTTACTGAGTAGGGGGTGACATGATCAAACCTACGTTTTAGGAAAAGCACAGTGAGTGCTGGGATAGAGGACTGGAGCAAGAAGAGCCTGGAGGTGAGGAGGTCAAACTATTACAGTAATTTCAGAGCTGAGATAATGAGGGCATTCTTCCGACTCTGTTCCACTTACTGACCTCCCCTTTAAGTCTTCCTTTAATTAAAATCCCTCCTTCTATTGGAATCTTTCCCCTGCCCCTCTTCATTCCAGGTCCTTCCCTCTATTCATTATTTCCTATTTATCCTGTATAAAGCTTACTTTGCATGTATTTGTTTGCGTGTTGTCACCCACATTAGATTGTAAGTTCCTTGAAGACTGGGACTGTCTTTTGCCTCCCTTTGCATCCCCAGCCTTAGCATGGTGCCTCCACATAGTAGGTGCTTCATAAATGTTGACTGACGGATTATTGGATTTTTTTAATCCATTCCAGGAAAAGTTAAGTTAGGCTGGGTGTACGGTTTCCTCCTCCCTACTACTGCCTTTAAAAAAAAGCTTACTTACTAGCTGTGTGACCCTGGGCAAGTCACTTAACCCTGATCACCAAAAAAAAAGCAAAGGAAAAAAAAAGGCATTTGGTTGTTCCTATTCCTTTTTTTTTTCTTTTTGGCTAAGTGACATGCCCAGGGTCACATGGGCATCTGAGGCCAGATTTGATCCTATTCCTTTTAAGTCAATACTTTTTCCCTACAGTTAGTTTTGTTTCATTTACTTTAATGTAATCCTATTCTTTTACAGCCCCAACCCAGGTCTTGTTTCAAGACAGTGAGGTACTGGATAAAACAAAACCCCATGTTCTGCTGCTTATAAGAAAGCATCTAAAAAGCAAAGCCATACAGAGAATCAAAACAAGAGAGTAAAATAAAATTCCCTACACATCAAGGGAAACCACAGTCAGGAAATGTTTCCTATGTAGAACTGATAGAACTGTCAACAGACTGGCTTGGCGTGAAGAGGCTAAGTAGCTGATAGGGATGGTGGTGAAGGAAGCTTGAAAGAAGGGATGGTTGGGGGGTGGGGAGGATAAAGATGATGAGTCCAGTTTTGGTCATGTCTACAGGACATCCAGTTTGAGATGTCCAATCAGTTCAATCGTTTTTCACTCATGTCCAACTTTCTGTGACCCCATTTGGGGTTTTCTTGGCACAGATACTGGAATGGTTTGCCATTTCCTTCTCCAGTTCATTTGACAGATGAGGAAACTGACGTAAATAGGGGTAAGTGACTTGCCCAAGGTTCCACAGCTAATGTGTGGGAGACTGGATTTCAACTCAAGAAGATGAGTCTTCCTGACCCCAGGCCCAGCACTCTATCCACTATGGTGCCACGTAGCTGACCCTAAGATGTCCAATGCAGCTGGACAACTGAGAGTGGAGGTCAGGAAAGAAGTTAGGGCAGAGAATCATAAGCATGAAGAAGATAACCAAATCCGTGGGAACTGATGAGACCACTAAACAAAATAGTACAGAGGGAGAAGAAAAGAAGACCCAGTAGTAAGGTCGCAGATGAATCTATTAAGAAGGTAATTTAATTAATTTTAAAGCTGAAAGAAATCTTTATAATTATCAAATAAGCACTGACTGGGAAAGGGAAGGATTTCTAGCTTGACATCTTGAATAACTTGAACACTTCAGAAACAATTCTGCTAAGACTGGATAAAATCCTTAGAAGAGTTAAGATGGATTTCAAATAACCTTTGCCTCAAATATAAGACATCAACCCAATTATGATTAACTTGTATTGAACTGCTTTCTGGACCACTACGGCAAACATTAAAATACACAGTTGTATATACATACTTGGTGGCACAGTAGACATAGTCCTGGACCTGGAATCAGAGCAAGCCAAGTTCAAATCCCACCTCAGAAACTTGCTGTGTGACAGTATACAAATCACTTAACCTCTGCTGGCCTCAGTTTCATTATCTGTAAAATGGAAGTAGCAACAGTATCTCCTTCCCAGAGTCATTGGAAAGGCAACATGAGATGACATATAGAGCACTTATCAAACCTAACAGTGCCAGATAAATGCCTGCCCCTAAGCATACAGTCATTTGTCAGCTGGCTACATAGCAAAGAACGTTTTCAAGTAACACAAAAATATTAAACATGGCAAAATCACTGGAGCTATTGATACTTAATTGATTACAGGTATGTTAGGTTAACCCTTTTGTTTTGTGAGAAACTCTGGCTGTTTGTCTTTTCCCTCTGCTAAAGTTGTAATCTTAGGGCAGCTAGGTGGTGCAGTGCATAGAATTCCAAGTCGGGAGTCATAAAGACTTGAGTTCAAATCTGGCCTCAGATACTTATTAGCTGTACAACCCTGGGCAAGTCACTTAACGCTGTTTGTCTCAGTTTCTTCATCTGTAAAATGAGCTGGAGAAGAAAATGGAAAACCATTCCAATATCTTTGCCAAGAAAACCCTAAATGTGGTCACAAAGAGATTGAAACGCCTGAACAAAGAAGTTGTAATCTGATGCCTCTTCCCAGCACCATGTCACTGGGATCACTGAGGCCATGCCAGTAAAGACATAAACTCTGACAGGTTTTTACCAAGGCACGAAGGTTCCAAGTGCAGGCAAATAATAATAACAACTTTTATGCAGAACCTATTACGTACCAGGTGCTATGTTGACCGCTTTTACAATTATTATCTCCTTTGATCCTGACAACAGCCCTGGGAGGCAGATGCTATTATTATCTCCATTTTACAGATGAGGAAACTGTTAACTACAGAGGTTAAGAATTTGCCCAGGAAGCTTGTAAACATCCAGAGTTGAATTTGAGCGCAGGTCTTCCTATCTCCAGGCCCAGTTTTCTATCCCCTGTGCCGCCTAGTTGTCCTAACGCACAAAGAATGAGTTTAGGGGCTGCCATCTGAGTAACGGTCTAGCTCAGTCGAGTAATCTCATCACACACAACCACAAAGTGATGAATTTTTCAGAGACCACAATCATGGCCACTCTGGTGAGCACTTGTCTCCCTAGAAACACTTTAAATCCCTTCAACTTACTTGATGTGCTTTATTTCTCAGGAAATAGACGTACCACTTACATTCATGTTTTCATAAAATGAATTTTCTTTCCAAAATCTCAGTAAGTCAAACACAGGAAAATACATCTTCCTTTGTCAATTTCCCCTGCATGTTGACCTTTTTGGAAGTTGGAGGGACTATACATTTGATTGATAAAACTGGCTTATAAGTATAGCACTCATGTCATCCACGGCACCGCAAGGGTACCCAGAGGAGTGGCTGCTACCTCGGGTCATAGGAGTAACACTATGTTGCTAACAAAGTACCCTAGATTTGTCACTGGTACATTTCCCTTTAACAATCAGTCAGGAGACTCAATTAGCTTTTCTAAAAAAGCATTTACCCAAAGGGATTAGCAAAAGCAGTACTTGCAAAGCATGTCCTCCAAAACCTGGAGCACACTCTCCTACAAATTGACAGAGTCCTCAGGTGAAAGAGCGGACATGGATTTAAAGTACAATGGTAAGGAAGATATATGGCCAAAGCAGCTCATGGCTGTGGAAGGGCAGGCCCTCAATGTCCTCTCTCTCTCTCTCTCTCTCTCTGGAGGGTCCTCATGAAGCTCAGGGCAGGAAGGAGCATCAATGATGGATAACTGCTCCTCCGGGAGGCTGGGCTGTCCCTCTCAGGCACCTTCTCCACTGTCTGGGCCAGCTCAGGAGAGCTCACAACAATTCACTGGAGTCCAGGGCACTGCAGGGATGGGTCAAGCAGGTTGCTCAGCTGTTCAGCGAGCTCCTCATTTAGGCTTGGCTAATGCCCAGGCGAGGCTGGGCTGGGCAGGGCAGATCACTCTACTTCTGGAGGTTTTCGCAGGGTGTGGCATCTCTCTTGGCTCCACAGATGGACTCTTTGGTGAGCCGCCAATGTCTTCACCATCTCTGGCATCTGGCTCAGGCTGCTGGTACAGCTGGAGTGATATGGTCCTTATTTCAGCAAGGCCTTAACTCCCTCGAATCTTGTATCTGAGGCTTGATAATTCCAAACCAAAGGTAGGAAAAAAGGTCTGGAGTCTCCAGTTTGCCTCATACTGGGGACCCCAGTGAGGGACTCCCCCTTTCCTTTAAGATGATGCACCCCACCCAGCACACTTTTCAAACTCTTTTTATGAATTGTATCAGCTGAATGGCTGTGGACAAAGGTCTGAAGGCAATCTGTGTGCCCTGGGAGCAAGTTCCTGATCCTGCAGGTGAAACTATTCCAGCCTCAGCCCTTTTCTAATGTGTGTGGGGTAGTACCTTTACATCTGATGGGGTTTCTCTTTCACATTTCAGTACTTTGTTTAAGTTCAAAAGTATAATTTAAGTTCATAAGCATAATTAAATGCTGGAACTTGATTTACTATTCTTCATCTGGTTCAGGGAAGCAAGAGTGTTAAACAGTTTATTTCAATGCATTCAGAAAATCAATGGTTCAAAAAAAACCACTAATAAAATCTGCTTTACAACCTAACCACTAAATAACTTGGCCTAACAGGTTTTTTTCCCAAAAAAACCACACAGGCTCCAATACTATTTATCTAGGAAAATCCAGCACCACGTACAATTTCACAAATAGTGTCAGATTTTCTGAAATTCTAAAGCACTGATGTCCCATGAAGAACAAATTATAGTCAATCACTATGGCAAACAATTTAATAGATTAGTCCTTAATTGTGCACACACGCTCTTCCCATGTTGATTTCTTCCCATAATTACAATGTGTCCCAAGAACAGGGGGAGAGGGCGTGGGAAGAGAAGTGGGAGATTCATTCTAGGGAATTTCCAGATTTATCCTAAACATTCCCTTCTCATCATCTTTGGAAAGCCCAATGCCTCTAGGCCTCCTTCTGTTGATCACCATCTTGCTGGAAGTGAGCCCTACCCATCACCCAGGATCCAGGCTCATAGATTTAGAGCTTATTGGCCATGTAGCCCAACATCTCATTTTACAGATAAGGAAACAAAGGCCCAGAGAGAATGACTTGTCCAAGGTCACAAAGGTAGCAAATGACAGGGCCAGGATTTGGGGCAAGGTCCTCCCCTACACTTAAGTACAGCATCTACATTCCTAATCCCCCAGGTGCTGGAGAAACTTAGTAAATCATGCTGGCTAATTCCAAAGAAAAGAGTGATAGGGTGGGACCAAGTCCAAAGGCAGTTGGGCAGAGTTCATAACTGAGCCCCAGATCACAATGCACCAAGAGGTAGGCAGTATGGACCTGTCTGCACACACTTTCTCAGGGCACCTACAACTTTGCCCTCATATCTATAACTCTCAGAACACAAAGGAAAACAAAAAAGGAAGTCAAAAAAGCACCTAAAGCAGCCACAAAATAATGAGGGGAGAGATGAGGAAGAGAGGGTCCAGCAGTGTCCCCAGCTGTGACTGTGCCCGGAGGGAGCTCCAAGCACTCCTACTAAGACAGGGAAGCAACCCATCTTGAACGTATCATCCTAGATCAGGGGCTCAGAACCTCTCTGGTGTTGGGGACCCCTTTGGCAGAGTGGTGAAGCCTATAGGTCCCTTCACAGAAGACCACTGATGCTGTGTTTTGTTTTTAATTCATAAATAAAAGAAATGCTAAATTTCAGTTAAAACTTAGCAAAAAAAGAAATGTCATTTCTTTCCCTACCCAACTTCATGGACTCCCTTGAATCAATCCGTGGCCTGTAGCACCCTAATCCCAGAGTCTCCATGTGTCACTGCCACACTATGAGTCTGGGTCTTCCTGACTTCTAGCTGCTGTGTAAAAACCTGGCTGACTCCCTGAGGAGAGTGGTCCCACCAGGAAACAGCAGCCCTTCAGTGATTCTTGGATATCTGCAGAGCACTCTACATATACTGAATGGCATCTGAGCTCCACAACAACACTCTGAAGCAGTCGGTGGTGACACCCGCAGCAGCGGCATCTGGTTGCCAAGGTCTGGGTGCCTCCAGTCTCAATCCACTCTGATCCATCTTCCAAACATCTGGCAAAGTGATTGTCCTAAGGTCCAGGATGGACCATATTGCTCCTTTACTCAGTAAACTCCAGGGGCTCCCTACCACCTCGCAGGTCAACCATACACCCCTCCGTCGAGCACTCCAAGCTCTTCACGACCCCTCCCCAACTCCCTTTCTCGATATTAGGCATGGCTCCCCTTCATATGCTTTACAATTCGGTCTAATTGAGCTCCTCATATGTGATCATCTACCTCCCACCTCCATTCCTTGACCTCCAGACCTGGAATGTATTCCTTCTTCATCTCATCCTCTAGAATTCCTAGCCCCTGCAAAGTTCTTGGCTCAGGGCTACCTCCTCCACGAGGGCGCTCTCCTGACCCTCTCTCCCCCACCCCCAGAAGCTAGCACCAACTGCAGGTGCATTTTTTACTTATTTACATATACACACATTGTTTCCTCTAACAGAACTCAAGTTTCTTGAGAGCAAGGCCTTTTCTGTTTCTGTATCTCTGTATCTCCACAGTGAGAAGTATCCTGGTGTGAGAGTCAGTATGACCTGACTTCAAGCGTTGTCTTTAATCACGTCCTGGATGGTGACTCTGAAAAAATCCCTGAACCTCTCAGTGCCCCAAGAAAGTCTTTAACTTGCGTGGCCACTGTAGACCAGCATTTGTCCAGGGAGTTCCTTATTTGGAAGCCTCCTTCCCTCAGCGAAATCATAACTCTAGATTTTTTTTTTTTAATCTCCATAGTAGGTACATAATAAATGCTTGATGACTGATCCATCCCCATTTTATAGATAGGACACCACTGAGACTCGGAGAGTTTATGTTTATGATCAAGAGACAAAGTGGCCACCCAGCTATCATGTATCAGAGATAGGATTCCCACTCAGGCCTTCTTAATAACTTCAGGTCCAGCAGTCAATCTATTACACCAGACTGCCTCAAGGTCCAAAGTCCACCCACTAATGCTCATGCACTTTATTCATAAACTATCCCTCCTCTCAGGCCCTCACTTTAAGTCCATTTAGTCTTACTCTGAATACAATTATAATAAGCTTTGTGACTTAATTTCCTATCCCACAGCAGTTTAGAAATCAAAAAATAGAAGAAACGGGAAAAGGGTTGAACACAATTAAGTCTTCACCTGCAAAGAACACCGAACAACAATTATTTTTAAAAGTACACAAGAGCCCAAGAATCGAGGGATTCCCATGAAGTGGAAAACAGCCTTAGACAAATCAGAGTTGTGAAGAATCACTATATTATGGTACAGCTGGTGGCGCAATGGACAGAAGTCAGGAGGACCTGAGTTCAAATCCAGCCTCAGACCAAACACTTGACAGTTACCAGCTGTGTGACCCTGGACAAGTCACTTAACCCCAATTGCCCAAAAAAAAAAAAAAGAAAAAGAAAAAAAATAATCACTATGTTACAACACAATACAATAACAAATGTCCACCATGAAAATCCCACCATCAAGAAAAGATGAATGTTTCAAATACTTAATATATTTTGAATTTTTAAGTACCTTGATGTTTTGAACATTTCCATTCAAAACAATTAAAACAGGGCAAAAACAGTGGCACTGAAAGAGAGGGAAAACCTTAGTTAATTTGAAATTTTAGCTATCCATGACAGCTCATTGTCCAAGGGTTCCAGAGTCTTGGATTTTATTGCATTACAATGGTTCTTTCACAGTCTGTAACAGAGTAAGCAATCCTCTTAGCCCTGGATGTTATTAACTAGGCTCTGCTAAATCAGAAGAGAAGTAAAACTTGGGTGGAAACAGAAAGGACACGAGACAGTAAAAACTGAAGCAAAAAGAAGAAAGGAAGGGCAAAGAAGGGAGAAGCACATTTGGGAGGAAAGAGAAGAGTATTATCACAAATAGGCCAGATACCACCAACTACCCACCCTTCACCTGCGGCCCTGGATAAGTAGTAGACTTGGCTTGAGACGAGCTGGATTGGAATTCTAGCTCTCTGTTACTTACTATGACATCAGGGTCACCTTGAACAAGTCCTCAGTTTCCTCATTTGCCAAATGAGGAGGGTGCAATAAATGATTTCTTAGATTTCCTCTAACTAAAAATCCTATGACCCTAAGTGTGTACACAAATATTCAAAGATGACAAAAATAATAGTGTTAGATGAGAATATGAAAGGTCAACCAATCCACCCAAACTTCCATCTTCAGACAGGGCAATACCAAAATGATCTCTGATAGATAATAATCACCATCACTATCACCATCACCATCACCATCAGTATTATTACATCAGCTGCCATGGATTCAACCACCATCTCTATCCTGATGATTCTCAAATCTACCTATCCAACCTTAACCTCTATGTTGACCTCCAGTCTTACATCTCCAACTGCCTTTCTCAAAGTGGATGTCCTAGTCATCTTAAACTCAATGTGTCCAAAACAGAACTCATTATCTTTACTCCCAAACCCTCCCCCTTCTCTTGATAAGTTCCCTACTGTTGTCAAAGGTACCACCATCTCCCCAGTCACCCAGGGTCAAAACCTAGCTGTCACTTTCCATCCCTCACTCTCTCTCACTCCCCATATCTGATCTTTTGCCAAGGCCTGTAGATTTTACCTTGCTAACATCTCTCCTATATGCTTCTTTCTCTCCTCTGATACTGCCACAACCCTGGTGCAGGCCTTCTTTCTTCATACCTAAACTATTGTAATAAATCACCTGCTAGTTGGCCTGCCTCAAATCTCCACTCCAGTCTATCCTCCACTCAGCTCTCGGTGATCTTCCTAAAGCAAAAGTGATCATACCATACCACCCCCCACCCCTTCTCAATAAATTCTAGAGCAGGGATGGGGAACCTGCAGCCTGGAAGCCACATGTGGTCTTCTAGGTCCTTGGATGCGGTCTTTTTGACTGAGTCCAAGTTTTACAGAACAAATCCTTTTATTAAGGGGATTTGTTCTGTGAAGTTTGGATTCAGTCAAAGGGCTACACTTGATGACCTGGAGGGCCACATGTGGCCTCAAGGACATAGGTCCCCCACCCCTGTTCTAGAGGCTCCCTATCACTCACCTCCAGGATCAATTATGAAAATTCTCAGTTTGGTATTCAGAGCCCTTCTTAACCTGGTCCTCTCCTACCTTTTCAGTCTTCTCACACCTTACATCCCACCAGGTACTCTGAAGTTTGGTGACAGTAACTTCCCTGATGTTCCTCTACATCTCAAATGCAGGCATTTTCACTGGCTACCTCCATGCTCTCCCTCATCACTGCCTCCTGGTTTTTCTGGCTTCCTTCTAAGTCCCAGCGAAAATCCCACCTTCTATAGGGAGCCTTTCCCAACCCATCTTAATTCCAGTGCCTTCTCTCTGTTGATTATGTCCAATTTATCCTGTAGATAGCTTGTTTGTATATGATTATTTGCATGTGGTCTTCCCCATCACACTGTGAGCTCCTCAAGGGCATGAAATGTCTTTACCTTTCTTTGTATCCCCAGAGTTTAGCAGAGTGCCTGGCACATAGTAGGTACTTAATAAATGTTTACTGACTATCATAAAATCAGGCTAAGCATTTATGCAACTATGATAACATGCAGATGAAGAAAGTAAAACTGAGGGGATAGGTAAATCACACAGACAGTGATGTGGCAGGGATTAAAACCCAGGTCTGTCTTCTTGACTCTAGGTCCATCTCTGAATCCACCACATACTGTTTCAGAGATTACAGAATATTTGACCTTTAAGAAAATATAGAGAGAGGATGACATTGAGGCCAAGGTCATACAACCGGATAATGGGAGACTCAAAATGAGAATACTGTTCTGCTGATTCCCAGCCCAAGGTTCCTTCCACTAGACCATCCTCAACAGCAAACAAGCCAATAGGATGAGTTCCATTTTGGATTGTCAAACTCCTGGCCTCTTCTTCAAGTCTTACATCCCAGAAAGACTGGCCACTGACAATCAAGTTATTTTCCCAGTCTGAGCCCATGCTAACTGCCAAGCCTAGATGGATGATGGAAAGGGTGGGCAAAGATTACTCTTCTATAAACCCAAGATTAGAGTACAACAGAGAAAGGAATCCTAATTCAATAAAAATTTTTGAGAAAACTGTATTAGGTGTATGGCAAAAAGAAAAAGTTCAGATCTACATCTCACACAATTCACTGTAACAATTCCAATTACATCAATCACCTAAACATCTTTAAAAATCACTTTGTGATTTTTTTAAAGAAAATATTTACTTGAAAGAAATTATGAACAAATTTTAACATATAAAAATCATATTTTCTCATAACAAAAAAACCAATGGATCCAAAAGAAAAACAAAATCTTAAAATATTACCAAGAACATTTCACTTGTAATTAATTAACATTGCAATGTAAATACTATAGAAGGATTTAAAAAAATCTTAGTAGGGCAGGAAGAAAAAAGGGAAAGATAGGATCATGATAATTTGACTGTAGACCACAGAGATAATGAAAGAACAGAAAAAGAGGCCAAGAGAGGCAGTCACAATGTGGCAATCCCATCTCTCAGGGTACAACTGAAAAGGAGAATTTCTGAAAAACACAGAACAGTAGGAAATGTGGGGATTTTGTTATGTATAGTAGAAAAGTCTGTCTAAGTGTATAGGTATGTTAACGTTAGGACAGAATTAATATAAGTAAAATAAAAAAAAAGTAAAACATTTATTTCAGCTAAGTGGTGTAATGAAGAGTCTTGGGCCTGGAGTTGGAAAGATCGGGGTTCAAATTCGGCCTCAAACACACTAACTGGATGATCCTCGGCAACTCAGGTAACCTGTCTGGCTCAGTTTTCTCAACTGTAAAATAAGGAGAATAGTCATTAAGTCACTCAGTTGCAGTTATGGGGTTCAAGTTTTATGGTTTTATTTGGAATTTTATTCCTCATTTGTCTGTAATTATTTACATTATTTTTTTCTATTTTAAATAAAGCAAACGTTTGGGTCTCTCACCAAAAATTTCAGGAAGGGACCTTTCTCTTACTATTTTGTGTAATGTAACTGCACCATAAACAAATGGCTGGAGACACTAAAATGTGTTCTTGTTATGGCAATTCTTAATGACCCCATTTGGAGTTTTCCTGCCAAAGACACTGGAATGGTTTGCCATTTCCTTCTCCAGCTCATTTGACAGATGAGGAAACTGAGGCCAACAGGGTGAAGTGACTTGCCCAGGGTCACAAAGCTAGTAAGTGTCTGAGCTGGATTTAAACTCAGGAAGATGAGTCTTCCTGACTCCTGGTCCTGTACACTGTGCACTATGGCGCCCCCTAGACGCAATGTACCTGACACCTAAGAAGATTAGAAAAAGGAGGCAGTGGGAAGGCCCTAACAGGGAATCTTTCCTGGGCTATTTCTCCTTTCCTGCCTTTTTTATCTTTTCCCACTTAAGATCCCAACCATATATAAGCAAAATAACTGATCTTTAATAAATAAGTGATTATTTCCTCTAAGTTGAATATTTAAGTGGAGGATATAATGGTTTATACAGAAGATTGCCTCAGAGATTTTACAGGCCCCTGGGGTAGCTAGGTGGCACAGTGGATAGAGCTCTGGCCCTAGAGTCAGGAGGACCTGAGTTCAAATCCAGTCTCAGACACTTGACACTTACTAGCTGTGTGACCCTGGGCAAGTCACCTGACCATGATCGCCTCACCAAAAAGCGAAAGAGAGAGAGAGAGGGAGAAAGAGAGAGAGAGAGAGAGAGAGTGATTTTAGAGGCCCCTTCTTCTGACTTCCGGATGTTATCACATTTGAAGGTTTGCTAGGATGGTGGCTACACTCATATGTCAAACGGCATAATTGGGCTGTTATCTGGAAGGCTTGATTTAGGAAACAAATGCTTTTCATGCTTCCCAGTCCTGCGGACTTTGAGAGTTTTTAGCCTCATTTGTAAAGCTTTATTTAGTGTCCAGCATAACATCAACTAGAATATTTTCTCTTTATGACTTCCCTGAATGATGGGAGATAAGCAGGCATTTTTACTGAAAAGACCACTATGAGTGTACAGATAAGTAAATGAATTAATTCAATAAATCTATGACTTTGTAACTTCCTGGGCCTAACTGCATCACTCCAATTTGAAAGCAAGACTTTTTTCCATACAAAGTTAAAGAATTGAAGGATTTCCTATTTTTAAAACCAGAGACAATTCCAAACATCTCTTGGATCTGCATTAATTGTTCTCAGTATCCATGCTTGCCAGGACTCTAGTGGCTGCCCAGAGTCCTCTGAATGGCTGGATCGATTTACAGCTTGGCCAATGGTCCCTTAGTGTCTTCCGGTTCAGGTAACATGAAGAATGGTGGAGAAGCCCAGTTCTCCCACATAAACCACCATAAATAACTCAAAAAAGACCCTGAGAAGGATCAATGAGAAAGCAAGCTGAAAAGAAGTAGTCTGATCCATCAATCCTAGAACTGCAGGAAAAGACCAACAGGGTGGGGAGGGGAGATGCTACAGAGAAAGCAGAACAACTAACCATATAAAACCGAGCATAAGCCTACAGGGAGAAAGCGGACCTTCAGAACAGAGGACTTGCAACACAGGACCTTCAGAACAACGGACTTCTGATGAAAAGATGAGAATGGAGTAGAAACTGTTAAATGTAAACTGGAAAAAACATCCAGAGAGACACTTAAAGGTATCCTGAAGGAAACCTCTCTGGTCCAAAGCACAACATGAGAACAACCAGGTCAAAGAAGGAATAGACACAGAAGTGCAGGGAGCACAGGTGATCTCCTCTGAGGATGCAATGGACAGCTGGACGTCCAAGTCACTGAGAGCAAGACACTACTGTGCTTGGACAAAACCTGGTTCTGTGCCAGAAGGCTTCCTGGCAGAGCAGAATGACCACGCCCAAGTCACTAAAACTACTTTGATCTACCTCATTCTGATTCTCTGGGAGAGAGACATTGCAACACAAAGAGAACATGATAGATTATCATCAGAAATGGATGAAAGATCAAGCTTAAGGCCTGACTAACAAAACAATGGCTGCTTTATACAAAGAAGAAATTCCTCCCTTGTGGGTTCTTCCACCAAGAGGAGCTGTGATCTCACCTCCTCACCCAGGGAGGACAGCACCCTGCATGGCGGCTCTGCAATGCCAAAGATGAGAACTGCTCACCCTTTAGCAGCGATGGCATCAGCATGCAGCAGAGAATAAAACTGTGCCTGCTGGCATCTATTACTACAGCCCGTCCTTGTCCCATCCCACTGACCATTGTCATGAACAGTGAACCACTATCCCTAAAGGTCATTCCATCCCACATTAAGACAGTGGCCAACGGCCCTCACCAGTGCTTGTGTGATTCCCGACTGAGCACTACACTACTAAAACAAACATGATGCTGCAGCATAACAAAGTGTACAGAGGATTTGGAAATTCTTGGGGCCAGAGGTTACTACAGGCTACAGTATACATTTTCATCATTAGTGCCTCTCCAATAAATAACCTTGATTTTAGAAAAAACTCGAATATTACATAATATATGTGTTTATACAGAGAGAGAGAGAGTTGTCATCATGCACTACAGAATAATCCATGATAACAACATGGGATATGCTTCCAATATTATATAATGATACAAATTAGTGGAACAGAGTATGCTTATGAAGATAGGCCAATGAATTCAGTTCTGTATTCTGAAGTTACTTGCTAATTTGTGAAGACAACCTTGTACCCTAGCATTTTAGAGAAAGGTCCAAGTAAACCCCCTAAGGGCACAGGAAGAGCCTTGGAATAATAATAACCGTCTCTGCTGAGGCTGAATAATTGTGAGCTCTGACTTCACTCATTCTGCCAACCCAGCAAGCAAAATTCCTGTGGGGTTATTTGGCAAAGTGTTTAGTATGCCATGATTAAGATAATATAAGTCAGCTTGTTGGAGTGAAAGGCAATTAATTCTGTCCGGTATGCCTACCCGTTATTTCTCTGGGATTAAAAATAAATCCCCAACTACATATGGCAGACTAGGTCTAGCACGGTAAGCATTTAAGAAATGTTTGCTGATTCATCGGTTGAGGTAAAACAGGAAAAGCAATTGGAGAGGTTGGGGGGACTCGAAGGGAAGAAAGGCCCTTCTCTGCAATGTTCCTTTGACTGTAACTTAATCAGACCACACTTTTGCTTTGTTTGAGATTAAATTCCATTCTGCTCTTAGTCCAGTCAATTCTTAATTGCTGTTGAAGCACATAAACATACTCAAACACCAAAGGAAACAAGGCAGCAAGGCGGTTCTGAGCCTTGGTGATAAGGGGACTCTGCTTGGTGAGTTTCCCACAGTAGGTACTTTAATAGAGCAAAAGCAAACCAAACCACTCCTTTGCAATTACAAGGCATAACTTCCTATGAGTTACACCATAAAAAGGAAAAATAACGAACAATCATGACAAAATGGATGTGAACAATTTAAGCCCAAAGCAGCCAGAGTTATGATAAGGCAATGACATGACAACTTCTTGCCATCAAAATCTAATCTAACTGTAACAAGTTCAAGAAAATAAAGCTTTCAAAGAATAATTAGGTTTGGTCTAATGTTTCCATTCAAACAAAGGATGTCTCATGTTTTCCAGAAGAGCTGTTTAAATACCTGGAACAGTTTGCACAGCAATCAAAAAGTCTGTTACAGCAAGTCACTTCCACTCTGTATTTTCCACTTTTTCCACACATGGAACGTTTTGGGAACTTTTTCTCTTTCTTTGAACATAGTTAGTCTACTGATTTGTCCAATAACGGTAACTACTTTAAAATCCTACTTTTAAAAAGCATTTTCAACAAAATCTCAGCTGTCAGAAACACTGTTTTTACTTTGGTGAACTTCTAATATCTAATAAACCACTAACAACCTAGCCTAAAGGGAGTTAAAATGTGGCTTATTACTTTTCTTCAAATCTCATTACTGTGGCATCATCAAAACATCTCCACAATACCGTCCTAGTGTTTAAAGGAGCTACTCTCAGCCTTGTCCTTTCTCCATTACTCACAAGACAAGTATACATTTCTCTCCTTTACAGTGAAGACTGAGTTCATCTAGTGTGAGCTCCCTCAGTACTTTGTCCTTCAGCTCCACAATATCGTCCATTTATCCCATCATCTTTCCCCTACAGTATCAAAGAAAGCATATTCCTCCTCCCTACAGTGAGCCCTTCCACCTATACCCTACATCCCATTTCTTCTTGCCTCCTCTGGGGCCTCTCTATCTCTATGATCCCTTTCCTCTAGAGCATGTTAAATATTTCACACCTGCCAGTTCCTTCCTTATTGCCTTCAGACAGGCACCAGTTTTCCCATTTAAAATTCCCATTAAAAATATCCCATTTAAATTCCCATTTCCCACAACCTAATGGCCCAGTAGATACTATCTCTCCTACCTTTGATCCCCCCAACCCCTAGGATGTGGGATTCCTATCTACCACTTCTATCTATTACATGGGAAACATAGGATTTTAGATCTGAGTGGGACCCCAGAGTTCATCTGGTCCCAGAGTTCCTTTTTGTTTCATGGACCCCTTTGTTAGTCTGGTGAAGCCAGAATCATGTTTTTAAATTCATAAAATAAAATACATACAATTACAAAGGAGACCAGTTATACTGAAATACAATCATCAGAACATTTTTAAAATAAGATTGTGGACCCCAAGGTTAAGAACTCCTCCATTTTACAAATGAAGAAATTGAGACCCAGGGAGGCTGAACGATTTACATAAAGCTATGTAGTGGAACGAAGACCAGAACGTCCTCCTGATTCTCCCACTACTGGGCTTCCACCGCCAACGCTTAACTAAAATTGCTGAGTCCGGGGTCAGCAATTCCCTCAACTCCCTCCTATCAGAACTCAGCCTCCTTGACTCTCCTTTGGCATCTAGACACTGCTAAACATCATCTATTTCTTCAAATTCTCCCAGCCTCTGGCTTTTATGATTCTCCTGTTCTTTAAACCAATCCTGTATATTGCTGACAGCTTCCTGAGGGTCTTCCCCAGAGCTTTTTCCCAGATCTTGGCTTTTCTCTTCCTCTCAAGGTCTTAACTCTTGGCAAGACACTCCCAAAGCTACATCTCCTGCCCTGATTTCTCATTTGTGCTCTAGTCTCATGTATTTCCCACTATCATAACAAATTCAATATGAGCAAAGGAGCCAGTCATCTGGTCTCTCCTCTCTTCCCCCTCACCACTAAAAAGTTCTCTTCTTGACATCTGCAAATGGCACAACTATTCTCTCACCTTACAAGCCACAAACTCATGGCACCATCTCTGACTCTTCCCACTATAATAGTAATGAGTCATAGGCAAACTAATGATAACAAAAACAGAGAATAGTAGATTCCTTGATATAGGTGGGGTTTTTTTTAATTATTGTGGTTTTTTTTTTATTAACAAGCATGTATTTTCTCTCCCTCCCACCCCTAATTTAAAAAAAGAAAGCAAGAAAGAAAAGAAATAAACTAAACTATTGTTACAAATATGCAGTCAAGCAAAGCAAGAGGTGGGTATAAGAAGTACAGAGCTCCCCATATCTGGCAGGTCACCAAATACAGTATATTCTCTTAGAAGCTTCTCTTTCACTTGAGAAGTCTGATCCATGCAGCGACAAACCACGATTGCAGTGGGAAAAGGGCTAAGGCACAGTGCTACCCACCTCCTCCTGCAGGAGGAGATGGACTCAAAATGCATTTTGGACATGGCCAATGTGGGAATTTGCTTTGCTTGACTGCGCATATGTTACAAAGGTTCAGTTTTCTTTCCCTTTTTTATTTTCAACTGGGGCTAGGGGAAATAAGAAAGAGACAGAGAAACAGAGACAGAGAGAGAATAAATGCTAGTTAATAAAATGTTAAAAAAAAACAATCAATTTAAAAAGTCTATCAAGGAAATTACTATTCTGTTTCAAGTATCATTCCTTTGCTTCAAACTTTCATCACCCACTACTATGATAGTCTTCTAAGCAGCCTCCTTGCTAATTGTTTTTTGGTAATTGATCCTGTCTACCAATGCCCCAAGTACAAACAGAGGAGGCCCCTACCTGAGACTACACCATTCTGATGCACTGAGGGATCCCTTCTCAAGATAGCAGAAAGGTGGCACAGTAGATAGAGCACTGGGCTTGGAGTCAGAAAGACCTGGGTTCAAAACTGGCCTCAGACACTTACTAGCTGAGTGATCCTGAGCAAGTCACTTAACCTCTGCCATTCTCAGTTTCCTCAACTAGTAAAAAAGGGAGAACAACAGCACCTCCCTTGATATGTGGATAAAATGTAGATGTTTGTGAGGTGCTTCACAAACCTCAATGGACTATATCAATGATAGCTATTATTATTATTATTATTACTATTATACCAAAAGTTTGTTAAAAAAAAAAATCAGACTTGATTAATGCCAAACTGCAACTAGCCTCCTTTATTAAAATGAGCTCCTTAAGGTCAGGCACTGCTTTGATTTTGTATTTGTATCCATCACCTCTTAGCACCTAACCAAGCGTGACAAATAGTAAGCACTTAAATGTTTTTTCACTCATTCATACACATGCCTCAAAGGCATGCTTGATAAACAATTGAGAAAATAAATGCCAAAGGTTTTTCCAAGCAATATTCTATAATAGATCACATTATTTACAGACACATAATTGAATGGAAAGGTATAGAGTACAGTATATACAATTCCACTGTGCTCGTTGATTGACAATTTTAAAAAATGTGATAGGGTGAAACAAAACATGACCCTAAAGACTCTTCTCCGTTGCAAATGTCAACAGGCATTTAAGAGTCCTTGTTGACCGATTTTCACAGAATCCCAGAATGGCAGACTTGTAAAGAGACCTCAGAGGTCATCTGGAAGAATATCACCCTCTTCCATCTTTCTAGATCTAGATTCTGTGATACAGTGTCACTCTCAGCCTTGAGTCAGCTGCACATCTGGTAACATAGACATCTTCACGGAAGTTTAAAACGTTCAAGAGCACAGGACCAAGAAGGATCCCTGTGGATTCCAGTAGAGACTTCTTTCCACAATGACATCTCACTAATTAATGACCAACCAATTAATTACTTCTTTCCACACTATATCTAACTAAGGTCTATTCTTTGTAAACAACCAGTTATATCTTATGGAGAGCTTTGGGGAGCCTAACTGTCATCTAATGAATTAGCAACTCCCCAAGCAGCTTTGTGTGATCTGCAAATTGGATGAGCTGTCATCTGTGCCTTTATCTAAGTCACTGATAAACGACCTAAGCAAAATCCCTGACATCCAGAAGCAGTGACTTCCTCCTGTGTGTTGAGAACAATTGGGTTCCCCCAGCATCCAACCATTTGGATATACAATGTCTAATTTCCACAAGTCTTCATTTTAGCCACAAAAGTAACCTCAGAGACAGTCAACTGCAAATGGCTTGATTATCAAATGTGTAGATTACACAAAGCTGAATATTTAACATGCAGTTTTCTATTAAAACTAACACCCAAATACTATATCAAAAACACAGTCATGAATAGTATCAGAAATTGATGCCTTCTTTGGTCAGGCAAGTTATTCCACCTCAGTTTCTTCATTCATAAAATGAGAAGTCTGAGCTAGATCAACAAACTGAGGTACCTACTCTGTGCTAAAGCCTGGGGCTACAAATGCAAAGTCCCATCCCCACTAGGGATGACCTCTAAGAACTATTTTAACTCTACATTTGTGATCTTTAGTCACTTTTGTTGTACAGTCTTTCAGTCATGTCCAAATCTTTGAGATCCTGGCAAAGATACTGGAGTGGTTTGCCATTTTCTTCTCCTGCTCATTTTACAGATAAGGAAACTGAGGCAAACACGGTTAAGTGACTTGCCCAGGGCCACACAGCTCGGAAGTATCTGAGGCCAGATTTGAACTAGGGGCTTCCTGACTCCAGGTCCTGCACTCTATCCACAGAAACACCTTGCTGCCCAAAGTCATTTATCTGCTCAAAAATATTCAGTAATTCTCCACTGACTACAAGATAAAGCCCAACCTCAATCTAGTATTCAAAGCCCCCACAACCTAATCTCAACATTCCTTTCCAACCTTCTTTCTCCTCACTCCCAGATTCAAACCCTCTACTTCAGCCTCCCTTCTTCACCATTCCCAGAACAGCTGCATTCCTTACTTTACCTGTACCATTCTCTGATCTAGACTGCCTTTCCTCCTCATCTCTGCCTCACCTTATCTCTATCCATCATTCAAACTGCTTGTGACAATCCTTGGGAGTGGGGGGCCATGAAAGCTGGAGTCATGGGGGCCAATCCTTCTTCCTAGTTAGCTTAGAGTTCTCTCTCCCACCTCCTACTGCACTATATAATGATTACAGTTCCTCCCCCATTTGGAGCCATCACATGTCTCTGTGTCTTGTCTCCCCACTAGACTGTGAGCTCCTAGAACTGTGTGCTTCTTTTTAGGTCCCAGATCTTTGTTATCCCCTTGTACAGGGTAAATCAATAAACATCTATTATCAACTACTTTTTTTTTTTGATACAGTATTTAAAACTCCACTAGGGCAGGGGTTCTTAACCCAGAATCAATGGACTTCTGGAAGTAGATGGATTTCAGGAGGTCCATGAATTGGTTATTAAAAAAAAAAAACTTTATTTTCACCAACTTCTAACTGAAATTTTAAGTTATTTAAAAACATGATTCTGAGAAGGGGTCTTTAAATTTCACCAGACTACCTGAGAGGTCCATAACACAAAATAGGTTAAGAACCCCTGAGTTAGAGATCTAGTCATCTGAGATAAGACACTGATCTCAAAATGCAGACACTCTAAATATGGCAGCATATTAAACCACTTAAAAGTCATTATCACCTCAGTGTGAATTAGCCCATTAGTTCTCCTCACAACAGATGATATTTTTATAAGGGGAGAAAGTAGATCAGAAAAAGGGACCCAGGCATAAGACAGGGCTTCAAAAGAGCAGGCTTTACTGTCCAAGGAACCACAACAGTTCTCTACCGGAGAATAAGGAAGGGGCAGCACAAGAGGAAAAGGGGGGGGGAGGGTAATGTAGAATCATAATAGAAGGGAAGGAATGATGAAGAAGCTTCACTTACTTTACACTTTTCCATAGGGCTAACTATTTCTCCTCTCATTCCCCAGGATTTTAAAGTTTTCTCACAAGTCCTTTTTTCAAATCCCTTCTCCGGGCTTACAGTGTTTCTCTTCTGTCCCAGACCTCTAAATTCCAACAGACACAATACTCTATTACTTTCTCCCAACTTTTCCAAAGGCTTCCCCAGCAAGTCAACAAGCATTTATTAGACACCTACTATGTGCCAGATATTGCACTAAGTGTTTGGAGTACAAAGAATGAGAGAAAAAAAAACCCAGTCCTTGCCCGCAAAGAGCTCACAATCTAATGAGAAGACAGCAATGCAGACAGCCATGCACAAACAAGCTATAGCCAGGATAAGGAGAAGGCACTAGGATTAAGGGGGCCTTGGAAGGGTGAAGGTGGACTTTTAGCTGAGACTTTTGATGTGACACTTGTACCGTTTATCTGATCCTCCCATCTCTCCCAACTTGCTCCAAAAGTTCTTTTTTTTCTCTTGGCCTAGAATCTGTATCTACCACTAACCCTACCAGTATCCTAATTTCCTTCCCCTCCATTTGACAAAATTCAAATAAAGCAGATCTAAAATTCCAAATGTCAGCTGCTAAATTTGTAAATGGGACTTTTAACAGCTAACCAGGCCAGGTAAAAATAAAATGGGTCCTCAGACCTGAAGCCGGCAACAAGAACAAGCCATGCCTCTTCCTCACGCCCTTATTGCTTTCCCTTAGGTGCATTTGTTTTCTGTCTACAGCAGTAGTCTCCTGACCTAAGGCTCTCATTTTCTCTTCCCCCAAGTACTCTTAATACTACTCATGTAGGGCTTTCCACTTTCTTGGGCCTCTTGACATGGCTGGAGCCTTAAATAAGACTTGAGGCAGGAAAAACCCAATGGGGACATTTATTCAACAACCTTTTTTTTTCCCCTTCAAAACATATCAGTCACCTGTGCTCAGGATCCTGTGGGTGCTTAGGCAGACCCATTCCTACTCCTCTTAGCTTGTACCCAGTAAACATGGTACATCCAGATAGTGAGAGATACAAAGTGGAGATCCTGCCTGAGGCAACACAACAGGCATGACAAGCTGCTGATTGGCCCCCCTCCAAAGACGTTCCAGACGGTACTAGTCAGCCAATCACTGATTGATTACATGCTACATGCTAAGCACTGGGGATACAAAGACAGGCAAAAAACAATCCTTGGTCTCAAAGAGTCCAACAGAAAGACAATACACAAATACGTACATACAAGATATATATGGGGTAAATTGGGGAAAAGGAGGGAATAAGCATTTGTATACCTCCTACTTTGTACCACTGTGCCAAGTGCTTTATAAATATGATCACATTTCATCCTCACAGCAATCCTGTGAGGTAAGCAGGGTAAGTTATTATTTCCTATTTTATAGTTGAGGAAACTGAGGCAAACAGAGCAGGGTCACACTGCTAGGAAGTGTCTGAGGCCATATTTGAATTTTGGTCTTCCTGAGTTGAAATCAAAGGTCATCTCAGAGGGAAGGCACTCATTGAGGGGGTTCAAGGATGTGGAATTTCCATTTTATGGCATTGGCTAAAAGGATCCTTTCAACCTTTTAAAAATCCTTGTAATATATTGTTTTCCCCAATAGAATATAAGCTTCTTAAAGGCAGGGGGCTTTATCATTTTTGTTTTTGTATCCTTAGCAGCTAGTATAATTCCTGGGCACATGCTTGCTGACTGATTGAACTATAAATCTTAAAAGTAACATGTAAGTACTCCCTTTCCATCATTTTGCTACTCTGTTGAATTCTGCCTAGTACATGTATAAATTGCTTCTTGTAGTCATTATGAACTCATTCTTATTTTCACACTGATGGCTATTCAGTTCAGCAAATGTTTATTAAGTGTCTAATTTGGGCACTTCTAGATACTGAAATACAGAGATGGAAAAAAGGACACAAGCTTACAATCTACAGGGAGGATGTAACAAATGAAAACAAATCAAGGCAAAACATAACAGGGACAAAAGAAACAAAAAGTACTTTTTAACATTTGAAAAGGGAAAACTGTATCAGACTTTCCATTAAGAGGCTTCCTATGCCCTAAAGAGATCAAAGAGAGAGGGAAAGTCCTATCTGTACAAATATTTACAGTAGCTTTTCCTGGTGGCCAAGCACTGGAAGTTAAGGGAGAGCCTGGGGAATGATGTGAAGGTAACAGAATATTACTATGCTTTAAGAAATGAAGGAGATAAGGGGCAGCTAGGTGGCGAAGTGGATAGAGCACAGCCCTGGATTCAGGAGGACCTGAGTTCAACTGGGGCCTCAGACACATAACACTCACTAGCTATATGACCCTGGGCAAATCACTTAACCCCATCGCCTAGCCAAAAAGAAAAAAGAAAAAGGAAAAGGAAAAGGAAAAGGAAAGGAAACAAAAGAAAAGAAAAGAAAAGAAAAGAAAAGAAAAGAAAAGAAAAGAAAAGAAAAGAAAAAGAAAGAAAAAAGAAATGAAAGGGATGGTTCCAGAGAATCCTGGGGAAATTGGTGTGAACTGATGCAAGGTAAAGGAAGTAGTACCAGGAGAACAATTTACACTATAACTTCACCATTGTAAAAACACTTTCGAAAGGCTTAAGCACTCTGATCAATGCAGTGTTCAACCCCAATAAACGGTGGACCATTGATGAAGAATGCTACCCACCCCAAGACACAGATAAAGACTGTAAGACCAGCATCTTTAGGCATAGCCAACTTAGGAATTTGTTTTGTTTGGCTTTGCATATTTGTTACAAGGGTATCATTCTGGGTTTTTTTTTCTTTTTCATTTTTTCCTCCAGGGGTTGGGGAATAGGTCCAAGATGCTGAGGGTTCAACACAGATCCAACAACAAATTATCAATTGACAACTAGCCCTTGTGGAAAGGCCCTTCACCTTGCAGGATGAATTCTCAAAGGACTAACTTTCATTTAGAAATACCTGTTTACTTATCACTGGATTGTGTGTATTCTACCTATCTGTGTCAAGATCTAATCCTTCATTAAACTGTTGAATTTGTATTTCCCACAACTAGCACAAGGCTCACTCTGCACATAGTAGGAGTTTAATGCTTTTGTTGTATTCTAAGCAGTAAAACTGGGATTCAAAAGTAGGCCCTCTGGCATTCAATACCTGTTTCATCAGTTCAATGTCAAAACTCCATATACTGAATTGTATTATCAAGATAAATACCAGTAGCATTGCCTAAGCCTCAAATAAACATCAATTCTAGTTGGAGAAAATGTTTAATAATGTTCTACCTGAAGTATAATGATAGATTATATGTAGTACTTTCTTTGAATAAGACAAAATACTTTATTATACAAGAAAAAAGCTCATGTCTTTCACATATAAACTTAGCATGGGTTTGGTTTGGGAGTCAATTCTCACCTTTCTATATTGCCTTCTATTATTTTTTTCTTGTGCTTTTTATTTTAATTAAAACCTTATCTCTAGATGTCTCTTGATTTCTCACACAAAGGAAACAGTGGAGGTAAGTTTTGTTTAACATAGCAGAAAAAAATCAGTTATTTGTGCTTGGCTGTAGAATATATTGTAAATTTTACCATCCTGTTAATGGATGTGGATGAATTAATGTTTACTTAATTCCAGGATATCTAATGTTCCAACTAACCATAAACACAGTGAGGTGCAGGTGCCAATCTGGTTTCCTGTCAAATTCATTAGTTCAATCCAATCACCATGCTAATTAGTACAACTGATCATGACTTCAGTACCTAAGGGGACCACTTCTTTTATTCTGTCACTACAGTTTACACCTCTGATGTACAGCTGACTTGTATATCAATGTTGTCTGACTACTGGAGGAGGAGAGAGGGAGACATGGGCAATGGGAATGGCACAGTAGAAATCATAATTGCTAGAAAAACACAAAAGTAACTAAAATATTGAAGGTAGGTCCTCATCATCACTGTGGAGAGACAAAATAAAAGTAATCTTTTGGAAAATACTGCTTATACCCCTAGCACCATGACTACCACCAGGCCCCCCATGTCCCCAACATAGCTCTGCCACATAATAAATACAACAAAGCAGTTTTCTGCTTAGAAGGTAGTGAAAGAATAAAAAAAAATAGAATGGTGGAGAGTCAACATAGGGATGAATTTACAAATGAGCTAAGGCTCCTTATTTTAATCTGATCTTCAAAACTCCTAATAGATCAACACTAATACTATTCAGAACTAAGATTTTAAAATGTCTTTGAAGGACTTCCAAGTAAACTATGAAAACAATGCCTTGAACAATGACTCCCAGAATCTTTTTTCTCACCCATTGCCAGTTGTTCTAATGTACACACTCATTTGTTTTCTACTCTGGGCTGTGATCAAATTGAACCACAAAATGGTGAAGCACACTTTGGCTCTAATTTTTCCTAGAATCCAAACTTCATTTTTCCTAATAAAATCTCCTGAAAAAAACTTTTAAGGATTAAGTTCACAGTGAACTACATTTTATCTTTCCTGGTATGATCTTATGTGAACACTACCCATTTGAAATGGAAATACAAAACAACAGACTTTTATTTACTACCCTTGCATTACATGCAGTTAGAGCAGTTTTTTTAAATTGTGCTGAGAGTTATTTACCACAAACGTGTTTTCTTTTATATTGTCATGCTCTGAATTCAAACACATTTATAAAAATATAAAAGGAGGGAGGGGAAAGAGTGACTTTATAAAGAAAAAATATGAATGTATAAAACCTGGGAAGTAAGCAACTTTCAAAAACACTATTTTTTATTTAAACAGTAATTTTAAATGGGTCATAGTCATAATAAGCAGTTTATTCAGTTTCAAATCTTACTTATCCTGCATTTGCACAGATTAACTTGAAGACACCATACAAAAAAAAATTTATTAAGCACCTACTATGTGTAAGGCACTGTACTAGGCACTGGGAATACAAAAACAAAAAAAAGAAGAGTCCTTGCCCTCAAGGAGCTTACATTCTATTAGGAAATATCCTGAATGAAATAGACCAGAGAAATCAGAAAGGTAAGTGGCTCTAACTGTATGGTAGGTTTCTGAATCAATGACAGAATACTGTGTAATTAAAACCTGCAATAACAGCTACCACTTTTTGCAAGTTTACATACACCCAACCCTTCAGCCATTTTAACATATAACCAATACATAACAGCCACAATCTTGAAATGAGGCAACCTTCCTCAGGTAACAGATTACAAAATTAAGTAGGCACGTGTGACTTAGTGACCATAGTTAGCATAGCTATGACATGCTGGTTGACTTGAGAGTTATTTCAAATGTTTTAAGAATCACCTATGTTTAATAGTCTAGTAGATGGCTTTTTTAATCAAGTATTGGCTATGTGGTAATGATCTGTGCCGTTCTTCCCTCAGGAACCATGTCTGGCAATCAACCAACATATGGGCACTTAAGATAATGCCTCATATGGCATTCAGTATAACTGCAGGTCTCTCCTAACATTTCTGTCTCAGTAAACTGATAAAAAGCGAAGAATCAAATCTGCACCTGAAAATTCTGCTTTGAAATACATATTTTACATGTTCCTTATTAATCATTTGATAAAATTTTAATTCCTAAACTAGGCCTTAGGGGATGGCAGTTATGTGACCAAAAAAGTAGCCAACAGCTACTCATGGCTCAGGCCCCCTAGACATCAGGCCTATTAATGGCTGGCACAGATATCATCAGGAGCATTCAGCAAGCACCCACCAGAGTTCTAAGATTGCCACCAAACTTCCTTTATATTGGAGGAAAAGAGACAAAAGGGCTTGCCATATGGAACCTAGTTCCAAACTTAACTCCCCAGGGTTATTTCATATTAAGTTCCTTTACAACCTATTTACATTCCAACCACTAGACTCCTGGTTGCTCCCCAAATATCTGACACCTTCCGCCTCTGTACACAACACTTTTTGTCCCATGTTCTGGCCTGTGTCCTCAATGGCCAAAATACATTGCCTGCTAAAAAAAAATCCCAATTCTTTCAAAATTGAAGTTCAGGTTTGTCCTCTTTCATGAAGTTACAACTCCCCTGTCCCATCCTCCCCCAAAAGAAAATGCTCCCTCCCTTCTCAAATTTTCCTAAGACACTTTGGATCTCCTTTGTACCTTTCACTGTCTTCTAATCTAGTTATCTATGTATGTCACATCCCTGACTCCCCACCCCAAAAGGCTAAGCTCACCCAGGACAGAAATTATGTCACCTTTGTATTCCCACCACCTAGCCTAGTGCCTTCCACACAGTGATACACATTTATCGAATTAAATCTCACTTTACAGTGGGTTTGTTGGAATACATCTATTACACATGTCTAGGGATATCTATACTATAGATACTGTACATCTATATCTACATCTTCATCTTCACTGTTCAAATAAACACTTGAGACACTAGTTAGGTTACAATGTAAAATTTAAGTTGTTCAATCTTTATTATATTTGGTAATTATGTAGAACTCTGATGAGTCAAGTGAAAAGCAGCGTATTTCTCATTACTTTGTATCTCCCTCCTAACCACCAAGTTCCAAAGCAGCATCTTCTCTCCTTCAATAAGTTCCAGTTTACCACGAATTTTCCACCTACGTGCCCATTCTAAACCCTTCTACTTTACCCCTTTGGGGGCCATTTGTTTGACTTAATCTAGCTGTTCACAAGGCAACTAGCTTGGCAGAGCCAAAGTTCAGTCACAGTGAGTTATAATTGGGCCAAAGCCATTCAGACCACTCCTCACCTAGGAGAAAAAATTTTTCACAGCCATGGACTGCAAACCTAAGCCACCACTATCCCACAAATATTTCTATTATTGTAAACAAATAATCAGAATTTTACAACTGTGACTATCCTTAGAGGCCTAGTCTAAGTCCTGAATATTTCCAAACAAAGAGGGCACTGAAAATGAAAGACTAAGTCACCAGCCTAGGTCACTCAGCCCTTTACTCAAGACAAATCAGACTGCTAGAGTCCCACCTCTGGATTCCTCCAGTCAAGGCTCTTTTTACTAGGCAGTGCTTATCCTCACATCTCATACCACTCTGGCAGAATAATTATTAAATGAGATGATATTTGTAAAGTGTCGCAACACATAGGAGGCACTTAATAAATGTTCATTCCTTTCCCCTACCTTGCCCTCTTTCAGAAATTTCTTCTCTCCCGGGTGAAAACGTTCCCCTCCTCTTCACAAGCTAAAAGTTATGTTAAGAATACATCCACAGAGGGACCAGCTGAGACATTATCAAAGCTTGGATGTGGCCAGGGGTTCTCAATCCCTCCAAAGGAAGGATTATTCTGGTAATGGTACCAGGATGCAAAGGCTCTGAGGATGGACCCAGTTAAGATGCTATGTCTGTCACAGTGCAAGCCAAAGTAGAGAGACCTCACAAAGAAGGCAGCACTGATTAATTTTTTTTAGCTATAACAACAACTAAAAACTAAGATGGAGAGAAATTACAATTCACATTTATGGAGAGTACCAAATCAAAGAAATTATACTCAAAGTATGAGTATTAAAACACATTTCAAGAATGCTCATGTTGTAAGTGTATATTTGTCTGAATTTTGCCCCAGCTTACCAAAAATGAAAAAATGTAAACCTAACCAAAGCCAAAATCAAGGCTAAGATTCAAAAGAGCTAAATCAGTATCCCCAAAAATAATATGAAGTGAGGCAAAAATCCAGCTATTAAATCAATGAAGGAACTGGCCTGAGGCTCCCTACATATCCTTCCACTTCTAAAATTCTGATTGCTTTCCTAAAATTCAAAGTAGGTTGCATCCTGATTTTTGAAACAAATTAATCATATACGATCAGTAACTCAAAGATCTATGTGTGTTATTTATGGATAAGTTTAACAAGTTTCTTGTAGTTTGGATGAATATTGTTCCAATTCTAAAAATCCCACCAACATAACTTCTGGTATACTCTGGATACAACCATAAAATTTAACACTCCTGTGAGACTACAAATGAGCTAATACTTTATCACACACCAATCTAAGAAGAGAAAACTGACCACGACAGGAAAAATCTAGCCATCTGGTATTCACACCTTTTAACACAATGCCTAATTATAATTCATCTTGTTTGGCACCATAGTATTAAAGTGGGTTAGCCCTTCTCCAAATACACTGTAGAATTATTTAATAGTTCAGGAACAGGAAAGTGCGTTTAGAGCTCTGTTCAACTAACACATTATATATCCCCCAATCTCATCAAAATTATTTAAGTCTGAACTGCCATATAAACAAAAATTCACAAAAAAAAAAAAGTATTATCTGACAGGACACTGCCCAACAGTATGAATATAGTAGAGAAGCTCAATAATCACAGAATCAATAGTAATTTCACTTTCAAGTATTTAATTTCCTAAGTCCTGATGCTTTTATAATTTACCAGAATTCCTCTTCTAATACAAAGTCGGTGGTGGAAAAAAGCAAAGGCAAACAGCTAAAATTTTTGAAAAGCATAAAGGTTTTGTTTGAAAACCCAACTGGAGAAATTGAGGGCTTTGGAAATTTACAAAGGTGGGTCACAGACACGTGGACTGTTTACAATACATAGAGCATCCGGGGAGCTGGAAGAGAAACTCAATTATCTTTATGTAGGGGAAAGAATGGGGGGGGGGGGTGAGAGGGGGGCATGAATAATTCACTAAATAATCTTCTCAAGTCACTGGGGGGGAGGGGGGAAATATTCGGTTTCCCGAACCAGACGAGGCCAGGTGACAAGATCTCCCAAGGCCTGCCAGACCTCGGACACGGTCTAATGTTTCCTAGCTGCTCGGCTTCGGGCCACTTCACTTCCACCTCTCTGGGCCTCAGTTTCCTCGTCTGTAAGTCAGGGAACTAGACCAGATCATTGCTAAGGTCCCTTTCGCACTTCCAAATGCCCAGCGCCTACGGAGGAGATCGTGCTAGGGAAGCTTCTCCCCCTCTTGGGCCTCAGTTTCCTCATCTGTAAAACGAAGGCTGAGGCTCCCCGCTGTCAGTTCTAAGTCCCCAGAAGCCAAGAACGAGGCCACGCAGGGGAAGCCGCCTCCCTGCCCGGGCCTCAGTTTCCTCATCTGTCAGGGAGGGAGTTAGGCGGGACGGTCCCTGGGGCAGCGGCTGGGCCCGGATCCTGGGACGAGCGCCCAGGAAGAAGCCGCCGCCGCCGCCTCCCCCACCCCGCCCCGGTATCCGCGGGCCCCGGGAGGCGGGCGGCCCAAGCGAGGCCACCGCGCGGCGGAGCCTGGCCGGGCCTACGCTCCGGCTCCCGCGGCGGCGGCGCCGGCGGTGGCTCCGGTCCGGGGGGGGCGCAGCGAGGCCCGGGCCCGGCCGCACCGGGGCTTAGGCGGACGCCGGGCCGGGCGGTGGGAGCTGGAGCTTGGCCCGGCCAGGCCGGGAGAGGAGAGCAGGGGAGAGGCGGGGGAGGGGGAGATCTCGCTCTCGCTCTCGCCCCGCGGGAAGGGGGGGAGGTGGAGACGCAACCGGCTGCGGGAGCTGCAATTACCGTGTGGGCTGCGGAATTCTCGTGGTGTTTGTCGGGGAGATGCGATAATGGCGTCCGTCCTCGCGAGAGGAGCCGCTGCAGTGCGCAGGCGCCGCGATTCCCTTCCCCCGCGGCGGTCGTCTTCCCAAGCCTGCGCAGACGCATTACCCTCACTCGCTCGGAGAGGGAATAGGAAACGACGCGCGAGCGCCGGCCTCGTCCCTTATCTCCGTGCGCGCGCTTTCACCTTAACCTGATCCCGCTCCCTTTGGTCACTACTTCAGTCAGAGCGCATGCGCATCGCCTCTCAGGCTCATCCCGTTTTGATTTTCCAGGACTCACGCAAGCGTGTGCTCTCAGCCTCTTCGGCTTACTGTAGAAAGAGGAGGGGGAGTTATTTAAATGGAGCGATAAAATAATTTGATTTATAGGCTTTTGGCTTTGTTTATTGTTGTTTCCCGCTCCCCACCCCCACAAAACCAGCAGGGGATACTACAAATCCCAGGATGCGCTGCTCTCCACAAGGTGCATTCTGGGAGTTGTAGTCCGTTCTGTGCTATAATATTGCAGAGTATGCTGGGACTTGTAGTCTGCCCAGCCGGTTTCCATCCCGGCCCGTTTCCTCACCGCATGGAATGCTGGGACTTGTAGTTAAGCTAATTTAATTATTAGATCTCTCGTAGGTGATTTTCTGTATTTCCCTCTGTCCCTCCTTTCTATCATATATTTAGACCTTTGCAGGCCTTGCCTGGAAGCCGACTGGTGATCGGATGACCGGGGTCTCTTGATGGAGATTTGTCTAATTGGTGAATTTATCTACAAGGCGAATCCTCCTTGAAATTGATAACTAGTCAGGGCAGCCAACATTTGGAGCCAGAAAAGCCCTTATAAACCAACCTCCTGAATTGACAGAGGAGGAAACTGAGGCACCGAGGTTTTAGAGGTGATTTCAACATTATATAGATTGGCTGACCTCTTTTTTTTTAAAGATGTATTGCCGTCTTAGCCACAAAAACACACTTGCACACTCTATACTTTTCAAAGGCATAGTTACAAAACCACTTTTTCCCCCTCAAAATCCTGCCCTATAACAATCTGTCTTTCTGATGAGTTTTTAACGTTTTAATTTTTTTTTTAAAAAGTCCCTAGTAAACAGTTCTCTCCTGGCTTGCTTTTGTGGTGTAGGTACAGTTTGTTTGCATATAAATGTCTATGTTATCTTCCTCATTAGATTGTGAGCTCCTTGAGGGCAGGGCACATCTTTTGCCTCTTTTTGTATCCCTGACGCTTAGCACAATGCCTGGCACACAGTAGGTGCTTAATAAGTGTTAGTTGATTGATGATGTTTAACAGATTTCATGCTGTTTATTTCATCCTGTCCATGCAAACCAACATACTCTCTCTGCTATCTTTTCCAAGTATTTAAAGAGCTGTCAATGTACAGGAAGGAACAGACTTTCTCGCATTGCCCTTCAATGGACAGAAATAGAATCAATGGGTGGTAGTTTCACAGCTAAAATTATCAGCTTTCCTCCACTACCCAGCCCAAGTGCTCCTTTCTACAAAAGTCCCCACTGATTCCCACTAGTTGTTAAAGTTCTTTCCAAATTGATGACAAAGATTTTTGTCTTTGCGGCCCCAGCACCAAGCACAAAGCTTTACGCATAATAAGCATTTCATAGGTAAATGCTTATTCAATGGAATTGCAGAGGGGATGGGTTTTTTCTTCTAATTTTTGCTGAGTCAGAAGATGCAGAATGAGCCAAACATTTCAGACACTGGCCAATGTGGGAATTTGTCTTGCTGGACTAGGCATATTGTTACAAGGGATTTTTTTTTTTTTTAAATTCCAGTGGCGGTGTAGAAATGTAAAGAGGAGGAGGAGAAAGAGAAGAAGAAGAAGAAATGAGGAATGAGAGTTTAGGGCATTTTTATTTTTAATAATGGAAGAAAAGAATATAAACCAAGCAAGAAGGACAAGCCTTAAAAGCTACAGGTTGATCTTATTATAGACTTTAAAAGAAAAGTAAGCTGTATCTGATAGAGTCCTATAGTTTCAGGTACAATCTTCTTTTTCTGTTCTATAACATAAAAGGTGATTCAAAGTGCAGTTTAAATACCCATTCTATTTGATGTTTATCAAGGTTAGAATAAAAGCAAGAAGTAATTTTTTAACATCTGCTGACAATCTAGATGCCCATTCCTCTACCCTTGATCTATGTCATGACGTTGGATCTTGCTAATCCTAATGACTCCTACCATAGACTTGGCACCTTAATTAACTGCTGACCTATCCCCTACTCCAGCCATCTTGTGCATAGCTACCACTCAAGCTCTGCAAGTCCCTTCAGGAATCAGAAACCCTAAAAATTCATCTTAGAAATCACAATCAAAGAGAAACTTTGTCTCAATCAATACATTTACTATGCCTTTGCAGAGACTACTAAAGCTTTTCTCCTGCCCTCATTAGAGCGTAAGATCCTTAAGAAGGAATGTCATTTTTTCTTTTTTAAAATTCCCAACAACCTAGCACAGTGCCTTATGCATAGTAGGCATTTAATTAATATTTACTGGACTTAATTAAGCTATTTCCTGGTGACTTTGGATTAATTACTTTCTTTCTCTGGTCTTCCTTTTCTCCAACTATAAAATGAAATATTTGCTCCAACCCCATATTACAAACTGCCTATAGGACACTTCCAGTTGGGTATCCCATAGGCATCTCAAATTCAATATGTCCATAACACAACTTATTATCTTTTCTCCCAAATCCACCCCTTTTCCAAACCTCCCTCTTTCTATCTAGGCTACCACCATCCTTCCAGTCACCCAGAAGAAAATGGCAAAAAACACTCCAGTATCTTTGCCAAGAAAACCCCAAACAGGGTCATGAAGAGTCAGACACAATTGAAAGGACTGACTAACAAAAGTCCCAACTGACCCTGTCACTCCCCTGCTCAAGAAACTCCAATAGCTCCCTCTGGCCTCTAGGAACAAATCTAACCTCCGGGGGCATTAAAGCTCCTTACCACTAGACCCTCACTTACCTCTCCAGTTCCACTTCATACACTCTTCAGTAAACTCCTTGAGGGCAGGGACTCTTTGTTCCACTTCTCTCCTTGTGTCCCCAGTGCCAAATTGTTCCTGGCACACAGTAGGTACTTCATAAATGCTGTTGGTTGGTTGATTAGATCATTTCTAAGGTCCTGAATCCTATGATCCTGTAAACTGTCGAATACTGCAGTTATATGCAATATCGATTCAGCTAAACTCTCTAAACTGTCAGATTTTTGCTTACTGAAGCTTAGCAAGTCAGCCTCTTGAGGGGTAATTGGGCATAGGGCTCTGTCTAGTCTCCATGAAAAAATTTCAATTAATGGTAGCAATGATTAATAATAATAATAATATTTAATATTATATTAACATCATTATGTATTATTCTATTAAATAATTAACTAATGTTATATTAATTTTTAAAAATATGTGCTTAGTGCTTACTATGTGCTAAGTACTGTGCTAAGGGCTAAGGACATAAATATAGAAGCTTATATTATAATGGGGGGAAACAGCACATCAGAGTGGTGACAAGGGAATAGCACATTGGTGTTACTGGGATGGTGAATGCATTGACTCGCCATCCAGGAACAAGGTAGTGAGGGACAACTAGGGGGAAGGAAAGTAAGTCTAGGTAGTAAGCAAAGGAGAGTGTGGATAAGGTATTTAGAGAGAAAGGAATGAAGTGAAGCCTGACGGGGACTTTCCTGAAGTTGCAATCCCAGAAAGCCAGTCACCAAGCAGGCCAGCAAGAACACAAGCTGAAAGTCCTTTGGGACATGGTCTCACCCCAAGGCTACCATATAGTGTAGGGCAGTGATGTCAAGCTCAATTCGAAATGGATCCCTGTGGGTAGCATAATGACTTAGAAAAACACAAATTAACATTATGTTTTATTGTATTTTTATTAATCTTGTTAAACAGATCCCAATTACATTTTAATCTAATTGAGCCCCACCTGGGAGTTTTGCAAACTGCAGCTGGCCAAGTTTGATACCTCCAGTAGAGGAAATATGTGGGAAGTATTAAAGTTCAAAAACTATAGTGCTTCTTGCACTTACTGTCTGTGTGATCTTACTACCTTACTTTCTTATTACTTACTGCATGACCTTAATCAAGTCTCTTAACTTATCTGGATCTCAACTTCCTCATCTGTAAAATACGGGGAGTTGGATTATTATTCATCCTTCCGTGGTGAAGAAGACCAATGACATCAGGAGGGTGGTGTCTAGACTTGCCAAGTGAATTGGATTCAAGTGAGGCAAAGTATTCAGCCTCACTCTCTCCTCCAGAGTTATCAGAATCCAGTGACTAGACACAGGTCAGGACCATTAGACGTGGCTCTGGATGCCATGGAAGACTTTGGCCTTTTTAAGCTAAGGTCTTTCCCAGGTCTCAGTTTGTCTGAGGCAACACCCATTCAGTGGTTTAAGGCTAGGTAAAATTGGAGGCAAAAGATGGCCTAGTTTGCCCTTACAAAATAATCACTCTGGGAGGGGAAGAGCCTCAGAATTTCTCAGGGAGTCGGATTAGATGGACTGTGAGGTACCTTCCATCCCTAGACCTATAGGTCTTCAAAACGAAACACTTGTTATGTGAATATTCCCTCCACTAAAGCTAGTTCTCCTGCAATGGCTCATCACTCATTCATTCAACAAACATTTGTTAAGTCATTCTCAGGTGACTTAACCAGGAAAAGCAAAACAAAACAGTCCCTGTCTTTAAAGATTTTACATCTTACTAGGGGAAACACGTGTACACAGAAAATTAAGCAAAAAAATATACCTGACCCAGCAATGCGGTATACAGGTAGTGGGAGCAGGCCCAGCCAGTGGAAGGATTAGGAAAGGAGCCCTGTAGTAGGTGGCTTCTGACATGAGCTTTGAAGAAAGCAAGGTTCTCTAAGATAAGAAGAAGTTCATTCCAGGCATGGGGAACACCGACTCCACGCAGAAGCAGAAAGAAAATGCTGTAAATGGAATTCAGTACCCAAGAATGAAATGTTAAAAAAATAAAAATAAAAATAAATAAAATTTTAAATAAAAAAAAAGAATGAAATGTTGGAGTGTTGAATTGAATTGAATTGAGTTGCCACAATCTGGCTCTGCTATTTTCCCCCATTGTTCCTAGTGGCCCTCTGTCCTATGCAGATTCTTAGCTAGGGTGCAGCAACCAAGGCTTTCTGGGGCAACCAAAATTTAGAAGGCACACAAATTTAACCCAAGCTTCCCTTCACCAGCTTAGAAGACAGCAAATGTAAATAATTCCCTCTCCAGTTCAACTAAATATGTCCCAATTACTTCTCCTATTATTTTCACACCATAAATTACAAAACTGATCTAAGGATGCAAGGACTGCTACAGTCCACATCAGTAGACAGAACACAGTGTTGCTCAGTAATGCTCAGGAGGTCATTAGCCAATCAGGAACTTGATTTAATCCAAGCTTCACCATGGTCAATTAGGAAGTGTATTCTGGAGCTCTAATGACTAGCATTGCATGTTGAACAATGCCAAGCATCAGCAGATGAGTATAGTTGTATAGCATGATGAGGCCAGCTGTCCTGCACATGTGCCTTTAAGATCAGTGCAGTCACTATTTGGTGTGTTCCTGCTGGAAGAAGCAGACTTAGACCTCCATTTTGGTCACTCAGAAGACTTGTTTCCCTGCTTTACATGACATCACCAGTGCCATATTACAAATATTAATGAATATTGAATAATGTTCATGTAATTATGGTATTTCTTAAAACAATAAGAAATGATGGAGTGATACTGTTGAAAGGAAAATTCTCTGTTCCAGATTTCCCCTTGATTAATGAGGCAAAACTCAGGACAAGGAGAATTAAAGGGAGTTTATTATAACTATATCAAAGTAGGCACACATTGAGGAACTGATCACTGGAGATCAGACATGGCTCCAAGGTGAGGCCAGCTTGTATTGGTAATGTTCATAATTAGATAAAGACAATTCAGATAGGACCACAGTCAGCAAAAGAGGTTGGGCCCTTGCATCTCAGGTCCTCCCCAAGGTAGCAAGTATGTGATAATTTCCACATACAGATAGGTAAGGGGTAACTTGACTACATGACAAATATCAGGGGAATTTGCTTTCAGACACAGCCAGAAGCCCCAAGGCCTTGAGTTCATGTGCTACAAGGCCTCTGTCTTCACCAAGTCTTAATCCTTGCTTCATCACTTGAACACAGCCAGGCAGGAATGAAGACTGATCACTCTTTAGCAAGTTAGTGACTCTTGATTGAACACTCCAGTTTAGGCTAAGCAACTAATCAACAGTCTGTCTCTTCATCATGGAAGCCAATTGGAATCAGTTACAGAATGTCTTTGCTTGATCCAGAGTGGAAAAGTGGGATTATATTATGTGTCATTATGCCTTTTCCTCATGGGTATTCCTTCCTGTTAAACAATTAAATAATGCATCTGCAGAAAGAGAAACAGATTTGGATTCAAAAGGTCTATGTTTGAACCTTGGCTCTTCCATTTACTATCTGTATGACCTTGGGAAAATCATTTAGCCTCTTTATGGTCCAGTTTCCTAATTTATACTTTTCAGGGATAATAAATTCCTCCCTTTTCCAGCATTGGGAAGAGCTGGTGCTGCTTCTAGAAGCAATCCTGAATAATGTGAATATCCTGGCCCAGCTGCCTCCAATCTTGGAGGAACAATCCAGGAGAAAGGCAGTATGTCCCTTGCCAGATTGTGAGACATTGGTGGGATACATGCCACCCAGAAACTGAGGAAGAGAAGAAGCAAATGGTACTGACTCCTCATAAACCCCTGTTGAGTTAAAAACCAAAATATACTTGTGTGTTGAGAAACCCTTCATTGGGTCCCTCTCTGTCCCAAATAAATCTATCAAAGGTTTGGAGCAATGGGAACCATGTGCAAAAAGATTTCAGAATAGCTGAAGAATAAAAAAAGTAAATTTAAAACACATAATTTAAGAAGCTCAAGTCAAATAGTATGCTGCTACCATTCTGCTAGGGCAGCTGAATGCTAAGGCACCCGGGATAGAGTGCCATGCCTAGAATAAGGAAGAGCTAAGGTCAAATCTGGCTTGAGACAGTTACTAGCTATGTGACCCAGGGTAAGTCACTTAATCCTGTTTGCCTCAGTTCTTCAACTGTAAAATGAGCTGTAGAAGGAAATAGCAAACCACTCCAATATCTTTGCCAAGGAAACCATAAAAAGGGGTCACAAAGAGTCAGACATGACAACCGCTGAACAGCCACCATTGTGTTAAAGAACACATTGTCCCTTTCATGAATATTAGTCACACTACTAAAGTGGAAAGCAGTCTACCATTACTCAGAATCACATTATTAGGCAGCTTTTGTGTAACTATTTAGGGATGATTTATTTTTAGAGTGATTTGCCTTTATGGTTGGAAATAGCCAAAATAAAATTTATCAATAAAAACAAAATAAAATAAGATGCTCTGTGACACTTGTCTCATATGGGTCTGGTTAAAGAAATGGTCCCCTGGGAAAGGGGACAAGTGCTACCTTCTGAAGGAGAAGTGAAATTTGGAAAGTAGGAGAAAGTAGGTGAGGGATCACTTCAGAAAGATGAACTAAGAAAGTCCAAGGAGACAAGAGATGAGTAAATGACTAGCATCGGGTGCTAGAAGAGAGCTTGTCTACAGAAAACAGCAAAGCCAAGGCAGAAGTGAGTGGGGAGCAGTGGCAGTGGTGGAGGCCAGAGATGAAGACAAGAGGATTTCCATTTGTTGGGAGTAGAGAGGAGCTAAGTTATATAATTGGGGAAGGTCAGCAGTAGAGAGTACAAGGAGGGAAACAGTAACTGGAAACACCAGTCAGGAGTATAGGAGAGCTGCCAAAAGCAAAGAATGTGATGTAGAAAGAGAAGCTGTAGAGTAGTACAGGAAAGAACAAGCCTCAAACGGGAAGCCTTACCTAGATCAGTACTATAGCTCACAATCTTTATGGGTCTTTAGGAAGAAGAATGTTGTTACTTTCTACGGGCTCAGATTCTGGTTTTATTTGCTTCTATGAACCAATAAATATAAACTGTTCATATTTTAAGCTGTGTGAACTTATTTGCTTTTAAAGGGAGCTGGTGACTATCCTTGGGAAATGTCAAATACAATACCGATGATGTCAAGTCATATAAATGAGAATAACGAGCCAGAGAAATGAGAGGTCCTCAAAGTATATCTAGATCTTTGACATGAGTCAGATGTAAAATGAATGGAACTAAAGTAAATGATTCTAGCTCTAAACTGCTCTGAGTAACCAGGAGTCCAAACTTACTATAGATAGCAAGTTTCTGTGGGAAGTTCAAAAGACAGCAAGCCCATTGTAGATTATTTACATGAAGAGAAAGAAAAGGTGAGTAAGAATACAGACTGCTCAGTACCTCTGGAGTTCTTATTGTTTGGCCTTTTTTTTTTCTTTTTTTTTTTGTTAAAGAGAAACAGTGACATCACTGGTGATGTCTTGACTTTCAAATAAATTGGACTTAAGTGAGGCAAAGCTGAATAAAGTTGTCAGTCAGCCTCCCTCTCTCTTGCAGAGTCATTGAAGTCCAGTGGCAAGATGAAAGTCAATACTACTGGCAATGGCCTGGGATGCAGTGGATGACCTTGGTGCCTTTGATGATTGACCAAGCTCTAATTGCTTTGCAGAACCTGCCTCAGCAGGTCCTTGAACCTTGAAACAAATTGTTCTTATCTGCCCGTTCTACTGGGGAAGTCTTGGCATGCTTGGGGTAGACGTCCCCTAGACTCACCTACAAGTTTGAGGTCCATAAGTATCTTTAACCTGGTTTAGCCCATTTGCTGGGATGGCTGCTGCCCATGCTGCAAGTGAGTCACAGGTGAGTCATTCAGAATAATCAATTTCCTCTTTTCCATAAGAGCTCTCTGTTAGTTTTTTATCCTGACAATAAGAGTAAAATGGATTTCTTTTTGCAGTTTTTGTTTGGGGACCACCAAAATAGTGTATATTTCTATGCTATCCCAATTGTTAATCACAAGAATCCAAAGGTAGGGCCCTGATTGAGATATGATACAGTGTACAGAGGGCAACTCAGCTGGGACTGACAGAGGACAGTCTCTCCTCAGGTATTTGAGAAGTCCCTGAGTCTATACCAACAATGAGTGGCCATTGGGACAAAGATCTAGTAGAAGGTTGCAAGTTCTCAGCTGTTCAGGGGAAAGCCTACACTCCTTGCATTTGACATCATGCCCCCCCCCCCCAAAGCTCATCACCAGGAAGCTTATATCATCCGAGAGGTGCCCTTATTTTGGTAATCACACCTTATCAGTGTCCTGAGGCACCTCTGCCCCTCTGATTGGAGGGCTGGAGGAAGAAGTAAAAACCTCCCAAAGCCCCATTTAAAGAGAGTTCACAACTTAAGACATTTCCCACCAGCTGCATACCTTGGAATCCACTCCCCCATCATCTTGCCCCACCCCCGATTTCAGCTTCCTTTTGTGTGTGGTCTTCCTTCATTAGATTGTAAGCTCCCTGAAGGCAGGGACTATCTTTTTCTTATCTGTATCCCAGCATTTAGCACAGTGCCTGGCACATAGTAGGCATTTAATATTTATTGAAGTTTATGTTTTACACACACATGCATATATACATATTTACACAAGCACATTTATATATGTATATTAGAGAACTGGAACCAGTTACACAATAGGTATGCATGTTCCAATGTCACCCTGAGGAAATGTCATTGTAAGTTATTACAACACTTCAAAAAGCAGTCTCTCCACCTACTCCTACGTGAGGAATTTGAGTCAACAAAGCACATGGATGTATTCTGAACACATACCAGTTCCCATTACACAGGCAGACACATGCATACACATGTACGCCACTTTAAGATTTATAAAATGCCAGCTCCTTACCACAGCCCTGTGAGGTACACAGTACAAATATTATTACACCCATTTTACAGATGTGAAAACTGAGGCTCAGAGTGGTTATGACCTGTTCATGGTCTAATAGCTACAATTAGGTGTTACAATAAGATTCAAAACCAGGCTACATGGTAGGATGGAGATTTGAACTCCGGGAAGGAACCATTCTTTGTCAGTGCAAGAGCTACGTGCAAATGATCACAAATCCACCAAAATACTGAAAAATCAAGGGACCTTGGAGGCCATCAAGCCCAATTTCCTCATTTTACAGATGAGGAAACTGAGGCAAAAGGAGGTCGAGTAACTTCCCTAAAATCACACTGCTAGTAGTACCCACTGAGGTTGCTTATACCTTTGGAAACTTCGATATTTAAATAAAATTTAATAATACCTAAGGAGGGTTTTCCCCCCATTGAACTATATATGCCCTCTGCTCTTAACTGCATCCTAAAAATATGGTGGAAAAAGTGCTAGTTTGAAGATAAGTTTTAATCGTATCTAATGGGGGAGAGAGGGGAAAAATTGAGCTAAACAAATCTAACGCATATCTATTTTCAAATCTTTCATTTGCTTGAGTCTCTGGCCTCCCCACTCCACTATCTCCTCCCCCCCCCCATTTAGTCTCACCCCCCAAACACTTCACGGAAGGTTTTTCGAACGAGGTCAAGTCCAAAATCCCAACAAAAAGGGTATTTCTTGGCTTCCCTGACCTTGAAGTGCAGTGAGCCTGGAGGCGGCTCCTTGACCCTGTGGATGGGTTCTGGGGGTAGATCACCTGCACATTCTTAAGGCGGCAGGCGCTCCTCCTCCCCTGGTTCTCCCTTTGAAAGGGAGGTAAGTTCTTCCAGTCCCACCCGGCAGCCTCACTGCCTTCAAGCACTTCTTTCTTGGTCTTTGCTCTCCTAGCGGGACTGAGCATCCTCTTGCTTCTGTGCAACCCGAGCCGTGGCGGGCACATTCTGCAGCCCCAGACCACAAATCAACCCCATTCTAGCGGTCTTTCAGGAGGCTTAACCCTGTTGATCTGGTTATTCCTTCGTTTCTGACTCCCTGTGACCCTACTTGGGATTTTCTTAGCAGAGATACTGGAGTGGTTTGCCATTTCCTTCTCCAGCTCATTTTACAAATGAGGAAACTGAGGCAAACAGGGTGAAGTGACTTGCCCACGGTCACACAACTAGTAAGTATATGAGGCCAGATTTGAACTCAGGAAGATGAGTCCAGGCTGGGCACTCTATCCACTGAGTCACCTTACCAGCACCCAATAAGCCCAGCCCATTAGGATTTTTCTTAAAAGTATCTTTGCACAACTGACTGATTTGCAATTCACTCATTTATTTTATTAATCTGTGCACCTACCTCCCCTTCCTTGGAGCAGCCATAGGGAATAGCTGCAAATGAAAATTTAAAATTCATAAACCCATGAAAACAGCTGCAGGCCAATCATTATTTTGATCACCTGTCAGGGTTGCACCATTGCAATAAGTGGTGTCTCCCCTGATTCCCAAATCACAGCAAATTAAAAGCAATGAATCAAGGGCAGGCGGCAGCTCTGGAGAAAGAGTTTCCCCCTCCCCCTCCCCCTCCTGCTTCTCCCTGAAAATATCCTAGTTTTGCTCATTTTTCCTAAGTATAAATCAGCGAGCTGTTAGGGAAAGCAACCAACTATTCCAGCCAAACTGGAGGGATGGCTATTTACAGGCTGTTCCACATTAGAATACTCCCTGAGGTAAAAAAAAAAAAAAAAAAAAAAAAAAAACCCACTGTTTTTGCCTTTTTTTTAATCCCCAAAGATCAGCACAGAGCAAGGTACACAGTAAGCAATTAATAAAAGTTTGTTGATTCGGTTCTATGCATTCACGAAGGTTATAAGCCATGCCTGGAAACATAGTCAGTAAACATTTATTAAGAGCCTACACTGTGCCATACATTGTGCTAAGTGCTGGAGTCATCTCTGTCTTTCAAAATCCTTTAGGTTCCTACAAGTCTCCTCTGCTCAAGAGCCATGTGCTTAATGAAAACTTTTCCTGAGCTGTCCCTGGTTCCTCTCAACCCCAGCAGAAGCTACACTCTCCCATTTCTAATTTGTTGTTGTTGTTCAGTCAGGTCCACTCTTTGTGAACTCATTTGAGGTTTTCATGGCAGAGTTGCTGGAATGGTTTGTCATTTCCTTATTCATCTCATTTTACAGATGAGGAAACTGAGGCAAACAGGGTTAAAGTGACTCACCTAGGGTCACACAGCTAATAACCATCTGAGGCTGGATTTGAATTAAGGTCTTGCTGACTTCAGGCCAGGGCTCTATCCACTGTCCACAGCTCTAATTTACTAGGAGCTTTCAGTCTTCGGGCGATTGATTAGATCTCACAGCTCATTATCTGTATACACTTGAGTTCTTGCTAGGAGGGTGTTAACTCCTTAAAGGCAGGGAAAATGTTTTTTTTTTTTTTTATCTTGTGGCCACAACATTCTGCAGTCTTGCACATTGCAAAGACTTTAGAGAAAACGTTTGGTGAATTAATGAACGAATTTTAACCTGCTGCCTTTTAAATCCAAAGGGTTTGATGCCTCAAGAACAATAATTAACATTTGCATAGAGCCTTCAAGTTCCCAAAGCACTTCACACCCAGTCTCATTTAATCTCACCACAAGCCAGGAATGCAGGTGCTATTATTAACCTCATTTTACGGGTGAGAGAAGGAGGCAGACAGATGATTGCTTCACTGCACGAAGACTACAATAATAAAGGAAACACCAAAAGGAAGCAAACCTTTGAGGAACCCATCTTGGTCCCCAGCACAAAATGAGGAGTTGAGTAGCTAGGTGGATAAAGCACCAGGTTTGGAGTCAGGAAGACCTGAATTCAAATCCAGCCTCAGACACTTATCAGTTATGTGACCCTGGGCAAGTCACAATCTGGAAATGGCTATGATGTAGATACGAAAAGTATCAATGAAACTTACTTTTTAAAATGTGTAAATAAAATCAAAGGGCAAGGAGGCAGATAATTTGGTGGAACCTTAGATCCCCTATCTTATATTGAGATTATTGGGAAGGGAGAGTACAGTTTGGATAAGCAGAGAAAGAGAGCTACTCTCTGTTGATGAATGACTGGAAAATACAATAAATTATATTTTTATCCCTAAAATCTTATCATAAAAATCTACAAGCTCAACTATTAATGTGGAAAAATTAAGAAGATGAAGCCTTCTTCCTTAGTTCCATAATAAGTTATGACCTTTCCTGTATCCAGAGAGGCATGGGAAACATTTCTCTTCTGCCTTTATTAAATAGTCAAATTGTTTAATATAGATCCTTAATTTATGTAATACAAAGAGGAGAGTGTTTTTGCACCAAAGATGTTTTTCTTTTTTCCATGGGTTTGGTTACTATTCGGTTTGATTCCTGGGCAATGACTGAGGTTAGTTATGTTTCACTTCATTTCAGAAGGAAGAGCCCGGATTAAAAGAGACAAAAGAATGAAGTTATAGATTGGTTAGTCTTGTTGCCTCTCCAGCTCGGTAGGATTAGTTGAAAAGTTCCCGCGTGACTCAAATGTGGGAGGGGGGAGAGAAAGGAAGAGAGAATACTCACCATGGGGTAAGAAAAGCCTTATAGCTAGACTTTGCCGACTTAAACTTACCTTGGAATTAGTCTGTTTTTTGCAGTGGCCAAACCACTGAAGAAGACTTCCAAATGGCCAATATTTTAAAACTCATCTTTGGTGGCCTCATTGTTATTAGAATGGGCACTGTGGGGCAATTTCAAAACAGAGTCTAGAGACAGATATTTAAGGAAAGTACTCATTACTCATTATGGTCAAAATCTAAGGACACAAACAATTGGCGAGAGAAGAAACATGAATTCAATATGTATTTTTTAAAAATCCCATCTGCTTTCATTAGTCTAGTCCTCCCTGTGAGGCTACTAAGAGGTCAGATTACTTGCCCAGGGTTTCACAACTAGTAAGAAGCTGAAGCAGAATTTGAACCCAGGTCTTGACCTAGATCAGTTAGGTAGCTCAGTGACTAAAGTACCAAGCCTGAAGTCAGGAAAATCTGAGTTCAAATGCCATCTCAGACTGTTACTAGCTGTGTGACTCTGGGAAAATCACTTCACCCTGTTTGCCTCAGTTTCCTCATTTGCAAAATGAGTTGGAGAAGGAAACGGCAAACCACTCCAGGGTCTTTGCCAAGAAACCCCAAATGGGGTCATGAAGAGTTAGACACGATTGAAAACAACTAACAACAAAAATTTAAAACATGATTCTGGGATAGATTTCATGAGATTGTCAGAGTGGTCAATTATGCCCCAAAAGTTTAAGAAACCCTTGCTCAGCAGCATACCAGTTGAGCAGTCAACCAGCCTTCACCTAAAGAAACCTCTGTCATTGGGGTTTCAGAAAGCACACATGGTAAGGAAGTCACTTCTTCTATCAATCCCAATTTGTCTCTCTGCAGCTTCTATCCATCCCTCCCAGCTCTAACACGTAGGACCATGCAGAACACCCCTCTCTTCTTCCTCATGACTCACTATGAATACTTGAAGACAGCTTTCTCGCTGCTATTACATCTTGTCTTTTCCAAGCTAGACATCTCAGTTCCCTTAGCCAATCCTCACTTGTCAAGTGGAGTCAAGGACCAACCTGGCTACCCTCTTCACCACTCTTGAAGCTTCAATCTGGGTTCCTTAGAGAACAGAGGTGCCATAGCAGGATGAAGTAAGTTGAGACAGGGGCAAGTTTGGGAGGGGGGATGATAAGATTTGAGCCTATTTACTTTGAACCATTGGCATGATGTCCAGGTGGAGACAACGATGACATAGGTGGGGACGGAGGACCAGAGCGGAAAGAAACACTTTGAAGACTATTTAAAAATGAAAACTGATTGGAGACATGGCTTCAAATCCCCCCCAAAGTGACAAAATAGCATTGGTAGGATTGTGGAGAAATAGGTAGACACACTTACACGACATGGTTGGTACAACTCATAACTGGTAGAATCTTTCTGGAGAAAAATCTGGAAGCACACTGCGAGAGTTATAGAAATCATTATACATCTTGAGTCAAAAATCCTATTGTTGGGAATGTAGCTTAAGATTATCATCAAGAAGATATTTCTTAATAGCCTTTTATTAACCCCTTAAGAGCCATTTGTTTGGGCAGTTAGGTGGAGCAGCGGTGTCATCCTAGCTTCCCACTATCTCTCTACTGTTGCCAAGACCTGTCGATCTCACCTTTGCGACATCTCTTGAAGATGCCCCTTTCTCTTCTCTGACATTGCCACCTCCTTGGTGCAGATCCTCATCACTTCGCAACTGGACTATTGCAATAGCTGCGATTGGGTCTGCCCATGTCAAGTCTCTACCCCCCCGTCCGTCCTCCATTCACTCACCAAAGTGATTTTCCTAAAATGCAGATCTGGTCTTGTCACTTTCCTATTAAATAAACTCTAGTGGCTTCCTACTGCCTCCAGGAACAAATACAAAATTTTCTGCTTAGCATTCACAGTCCATAATTCAGCCCCCTCCTACCTTTCCAGTCTTTTTACACCTTACTCCCTAACATGTACTCTTTGATCCAGGGACACTGGATCCTGGCTGTCCCATGAACAGGACACTCCATCCCTTGGCTCTAGACATTCTCGCTGTCTGTCCCCTGTTCCTGGAACGCTCTCTCCTCCTCATTTCTGCCCAATAGCTTCCTTGCCTTGCTTCATCCCACCCTCTTTGGAAGCCTTTCCCAAAGTCTCTTAGTGCTAGCACATTCCCTCTTTTAATTATTTCCTATTTATCTTGTATATAACTTGCTTTGTTTGCATGTTTTCTCTCCCGTTAGATTGCAAGTTCCATTAAGGCAGGGACTATCTCTTGAGTCTTTTTGTATCCCCTGTACTTAACACATGGTGTTTTCAATAGAGTAATCAATCAATAAATTAATATTTGTTAAGCATCTATGATGTGCTAGGCTCTGTGTTTCTCTCTAGGTTTTTGGGACACCACCTGGTTTTCTTTCTACCTACCTGACTGTTCCTTCTCAGTGGATCCTCCTTCAGGTCATGCCCTCTAACTGTAGGTGTTCCTCAGGTTTCCTCTGTCCTGGGTCCTCTTCTCTTCTCCCTCCATAGTACTTCACTTGGTGATCTCAGCAGCTACCACGGATTTAACTACCATCTTTATGCTGATGATTCTCAAATCTATCTTTCCTGCTTCAGTATCTCTGCTGACCTCCAATCTTGCATCTCCAACTGCCTTTCAGACATCTTGAACCCAATGTCTAATAAGCATCTTCAACTCAATAGTCCAAAATGAAAACTCATTATATTTTCCCTTAAACCCATTGCATCCTGTCTATCAAGTTTCAACAAAAATTCCATCTTCTGTAGGAAGCTTTTCTCAACTATATTAAATCTAGTACCTTCCCCCTTTTAATTATTTCCTATTTATCCTGAATATAGCTCTGTTTATACATATTTGTTTGCTTATTGTCTCCCCCATTGGATTGTGAGCTTCTTGAGGGAAGGAACTGTCTTTTGCCTGTTTTGTATCTCCAGTGTTTAGTACTTACAGTAGGTGCTTAATAAATACTTATTAATTGACTGACATTGTACAGGTTGAAATTAATCTTTTAAAAATAATATTTTGGCTGTGTGACCCTGAGCAAGTCACTTAACCCCATTGCCTAGCCAAAAAAAAAGTTGAAAAAGTTTAAGAAATAAAAATAGTGTTTTATTTTCCCCTAATTACATGTAAAACAATTTTTAATATTTATCTTTTTTAAATTTTGAGTTTCCAATTCTATCCCTCCCTCCCTTCCCTCTCCTCTCCCTGAAATGGTAAGCCGTTTGATATAGGTTATACACATGCTATCATGTAAAATATTTCCTTATTAGTCATTTTGTGGAATAAAACTCAAATGAGTGAGAGAGAGAGAGAGAGAGAGAGACAGAGAGAGAGAGAGAGAGAGAGAAACAAAGAAACAATGAGAAAGAAAAAGGAAGGAAGGAAAGAAGGAAGGAAGGAAAATAGTATGCTTCTATCCATATCAAGACTCCATCAGTTCTATCAGTTCTCTGTAGGAGGATGGCATTTTCCATCATGAGTCCTTTGGGGTTGTCTTGGATCATTGTATTACTTAGAAGAGCTAAGTCAATCATAGTTGATCCTTGCACAATGCTGCCGTTGCTGTGTGCAATGTTCTCCTAGTTCTGCTCACTTCACTCAGCATCAGTTCATGTAAGTCTTTACAGGTTTTTCTAAAACTATCCTGCTTGTCATTTCTCATACCACAATAAAAGTCCATCACCATCATAACCACAACTTGTTCAGCCACTCCCCAATTGGTGAACAGTCCCTCAATTTCCAATTCTTAGCCACCACAAAAAGAACTGCTATAAATATTTTTTGTACAAATAGGTTCTTTTCCCTTTAAAAAAAATCTCTTTGAGATACAGACCTAGTAGTGATATTATTGGATCAAAGGGTTTTTATGATTTTTATAATCCTTTGGGCATGGTTCCAAATTGCTCTCCAGAATGGTTGGATCAGTTCACAACTCCACCACAGTGTATTAGTGTCCTAGTTTTCCCATATCTCCTTCAACATTTATCTTTTTCCTTTTCTGTCATGTTAGACAATCTGATGAGTGTTAGGTGGTATGTAAGAGTTGTTTAAACTTTCATTTCTCTAATCAATAGTGATTACAGCATTTTTTATATGACTATACATAGTTTTTATTTTTTCTTCTGAAAACTGCCTGTTCATATCCTTTGACCATTTATCAACAGGGAAATGACTTGTTTTCCTATAAATTTGAGGCAATTCTCTATATATTTTAAGAAATGAGGCCTTTATTAGAGAAATTTGCTGTAAATTTTTTCCCCCAGTTTTCTACTTTCCTTCTCATTTTTATTGCATTAGTTTTGTTTGTGGGGGCAGCTAAGTGGCGCAGTGGATAGAGCTCCAGCCTTGGAGTCAGGAAGACCTGAGTTCAAATCTGACCTCAGATACTTGACATGTAGTAGCTTGTGACCCTGGGCAAGTCACTTAACCCTGATTTGCCTCACCAAAAAAGAAAAAAAAGAAAGAAAGAAAGAAAAGAAAAGAAACAGGGGGCAGCTAGGTGGCACAGTGGATAGAGCTCAGGCCTTGCAGTCAGGAGGACCTGAGTTCAAATCCGACCTCAGACACTTGACACTAACTAGCTGTGTGACCCTAGGCAAGTCACTTAATCCCCTTGCCAAACAAAAACAAAAAGAAGTTTTGTTTGTACAAAAACTTTTTTATTTTGTATAATAAAAATTATCCATTTTACATTTTGTAGTACTCTCTATATCATGTTTGGTCCTGAATTCTTCCCCTATCCATACGCCTGACAGGTAAACTATTCCTTGCTCTCCTCATTTGCTTTTGGTATCATCTTTTATGTCTAAATCATGTACCCATTGTGACTTTATCTTGGAATAAAGTGTGAGATATTGGTCTATACCTAATTTCTGTCATACTGTTTTCCAGTTTTTCCAACAGTTTTTGTACCAAAAGCTTGATCTTTGGATTTTTCAAACTCTAGATTACAATGGTCGTTTTCTACAGTGTCTTATATACCTGATCTATTCCACTGATCCACCACCCTATTTCTTAACCAGTATCAGATAGGTTTGGTGATTACCACTTTATAATATAGTTTGATATTGGTACAGTTAGGTATACCTAAGTAGTATGTACAACTAGGACACCTTCCTTTGCACTTTTTTTTCATTAATTCCCTTGATATTCTTGACCTTTTGTTCTTCCAGATGAATTTTGTTACTATTTTTTCTAGCTCTATAAAATAATTTCTGGTAGTTTGATTGGTATGCCATTTAATAAATTGATTAATTTAGGTAGAATTGTCATTTTTATTATATTAACTCAACCTATCCATGAACAACTAACATTTTTTTCAATTGTTTAGATCTGACTTTATTTGTGTGAAAAATGTTTTGTAATTGTGTTCATATAGTCACTGGGCTTGTCTTGGTAGGTAGACTCCCAAGTATTTTATATTGTCTACCATTCTTTTAAAAGGAATTTCTCTTCTATCTCATAGTTGTCTCCACTTGGACATCATGCCAGCAGTTCAATAACAAAACCAACAAAAATCATATGATTATCTCAATAGATGCAGAAAATATAACAAAATATAACATCCATTCCTGTTAAAAACACTGGAGAACATAGGAATAAATCTAGCTTTCCTTACCATGATAAGTAGTATTTATCTAAAACCATTAGCAAGCATTATCTGCAATGGGTATAAGCTAGAAGTCTTCCCAATAAGATCAAGGGTGAAGGAAGGATACCCATTATCACTACTATTATTCAATATTATACTAGAAATGTTAGCTATAGAAATAAGAGATGAAAAAGAAATTGAAGGAAGTAGAATAGGCAGTGAGGAAACAAAACTATCACTCTTTGAAGATGGTATGATGATATACTTAGAGAATCCTAAAGAATCAACTAAAAAACTAGTTGGAATAATTAAAAACTTTAACAAAACTGCAGGATATAAAATAAACCCACATAAATCATCAGCATTTCTATATATTACCAACAAAGTACAGCCTTCTGTAACATCATATTCCAAGCCCTTTGCTCTTTTAATGTTAAAGCTGCTAAATCCTTAATGTAGCTCTGTAAAATTTGAATTGTTTCTTTCTGACAGAAATTGTAATATTTTCTCCTTGACTTGGGAGCTCTGGAGTTTGGCTGTAATATTCCTGAGAGTTTTCATTTTGGGATCTCTTTCAGGAGGTGATTGGTATATTCTTTCAATTTCTATTTTGCCCTCTGGATCTCCTTGGAGTAGTTTTTCTTTATGCTACCTTGAAATTTGATGTCTAGGTTCTTTTTTTTTTTCTTTTTGATCACAGCTTTCAGGTAGTCCAATAATTCTTAAACTATCTTTCCTGGATCTATTTCCTAGGTCAGTTATTTTTCCAATGAGATACTGACTTTGATTGTTTTTTGATGTTTCATGGAGTCATTAGCCTCCACTTGCCCAATTGTAATTTTTAAGGAATTAAGGAATTTTAAGGAATTTTTAAGGAAATTAAGTTTTTTTTTTTCCAGTGAGTTTTTGTACCTTTTTTCCATTTGGGTAATTCTGCTTTTTAAGGAATTCTTTTCTTCAATAAATTTTTGTGCCTCTTTTACCATTAGGCCAATTCTGTTTTTTAAGGTGTTCTTTTCTTCAGTACTTTTTTATGCCTCTTTTACCAAGCTGTTAATTTTCTTTTCATAATTTTCTTGCATCACTCTCATTTCTTTCCCCAATATTTCCTCTACCACTCTTTTCTCTTTTTTTAACTTTTCCAAGAATTCTTATTGAGCTTGTGTTTAATTAGTATTTTTGTTTGAGACTTTGTTTGTAGATGTTTTCACACTGTTGTTTTCTTCTGAGTTTATGTCTTGGTCTTCACTACCACTATGTTACTTTTTATGGTCAAATTCTTTTTTGTTGTTGTTTGTTTATTTTTCCAGTCTATTTCCTGACTTTGAACTTTATATTCAAGTTTGGCTCTGCTCACCTGGAGGTGGGGAGGTGCTGTCCCAAGTTTCAGGCTTTTTTGTGCCTCTATTTTCAGAGCCTATTCTGGAGTTCTGCAAGTTTACAAGATGGTGTGATCCAGGAAGAGGTGTGGTCACTGCTCTTCTGGTCTGGGCTCCGGTCTTTACCCAGGAAGGGGCCCTGCTTGCCTGCAACCACAAGTGATAGACCTCCTTTCTGCCTTGGAGCTGTGAGCAGGGCCCCAGCTCCTTTGTGAACAACCACAAGCATTCTTCTTCATCCTGGAACTGTGACCCAGAACTGCTTATGGACAAGAGTTGTCAATCAGAACCAGTTGCACCTGACCAGTTTTTTGACCCCCCTTACCATCTCTGGGCTATAAGCTCCCAAAGCTGCTGCTGCTGCTGCTATTGGGGTCACCTCCAAAGCCCACCCCTGCTACTGTCACTGCTACATTCCAGGCAGCCCCCACCCCTCTCCAGTGTCACAGATCTCACCTTCAAACCTTCTAAGTTGTCTTAGTCTGTAAAAACATCTCACTCTGACCTTTTGTTGGCTTTGCTGCTCCAAAATTTGATTTGAAGAGTTATTTTAATTTAAAGTTGTTTGGAAGGGAGTGTTGGGAGAATTCAGCTGGGTCACTACCTGTACTCCATCATCTTCCATGGCTTATTTTTAGAAGTTCTATTGATACTTGTTTTTACATCACAGTAATTTCCAGAGCTACCTTTCCTCTCCTCTTCCCTCCTTCCCCCAAGAAAGTATTCCCTTTTTAAAAAGAAAAACAACTGAGAAAAAAAATAACTAACATAGCAAATGGCTCTAACTATACATGTTCCATTTGACACCCATGGTCCCCTTGTATTATTCAATGAATGGAGGGTGGTGAATTTTGTCATGTCTTGGCTGAGGTCTAGAATGCTTACTTTCAAGAAGAGAGAAGGAAAGGAGGGTTTTTGCAGAAAGACCTGCCCCCAGGTAAAGGTTGATTTAAACAAAGACTTTAAAAGATGACCCATAGGACTAATCTACCTATCCACAACATTCATTCCCAGCACTATTTTGGATCCAGATTTTTTTTAAACACAAAAACAACAGGGATTAGGGGAGAGAAATAAGTCTAACCAAAATACTATTAGCTTAGAAGTCCAAATGGTTTCTTTCCTTCCTTCTTTCTTTCCTCCTTTTCTTTTTCCTTCTTTCTTTCCTTTTTTCTTCCTTCCTTCTTTTCTTTCTTCCCTTCTTCCCTTCTTCCCTCTCTCCCTTCCTTCCTTCCTTTCTTTCTTTCCAAGTTGGCTAACTGAAAGATTCTGAAGAGTCAGAGGATACACTCAGAAGTTTTCCAGTCTCATGAAGTCAGAAATAATTAAAACAATAAGAATAATGATAGTGCATAAAGAACCATAGCATGGTTCTATTCACATAAATTAGACATCTCTGCATTTGTTGTTTGTGTGTTTTAATGACCCAAGTGTTCAGGTTTTGCAGTAAAGAACAGAATGGGACCATAAGATCATTGATTGAGAGCTTGAAGAGGCCTTGAAAGGCATATAGACCAAAAGGATCAAAAACCCAGCCTGTGGGCCACATGGGGCCCATAACACTCCTGAGTCAAGGATGAACCAGATTAAAATGTAGTTTTTATCTGATTTTAATGTACTGGCAAACTAATATAAAAAGAAATGGTTTTCTAAGTTGAAATACAGTCCATGGAAATCCTTATGTACAGTTTAGAGACCTCTGTTTCTATTTGAGTTTGACACCACTCCTAGACCACCTACTCCTATTTTACAGATGAGGAAATTGAAGCCCAGAAAGGTTAGGTGACCCAATGCTTGGGGGTGGGGGGTGGGGCCAGTCCCTTTAATATCTTTGGGATGGATCAATCCTAACAAGAGAATGTCCTTCATTTTTCCAGGCATGCAGATTACTGAAAGCCAATGTTTTCCATGAGCCTTTAAGATAAACACCACTTGCTTAAATATTTTCTTGGTCTGTATTTTACCCAACCTGAATTAATCCAGAAAGTCTGCCGATGATTAGACAAAATAACTGGAACAGTCTAGCTGAGTAGCTTTCATGTGTGGCAGCCCTTTCATTTGTTCATTCATTCATTCACGAGTATTTACTGGGTCCCTCCTGTGCATAAGGCATTGATCATAAGCCCATAGATATAGAGCCAGAAGGGTTTAGAGACTGTAGAGAGTCCAACTCATTCATTTTCTTAAACAGATGAGGAAACTGAGGCAGACAGAAGTTAAATGACTAACCCAAGGTTGTGCAACTAGTTAAGTGTCTGAGACAGAATTTGAATTAAGGTCTCCCTGATTCCAAGTTCAGAATCTTTTAAGTAGTGATCTTACTGACCAGTTCTTGGAAGTATTGTCAAGGGGATTCATTGGAGCTGGAAGGGACCCCCAAAGTCACCTAGTCCAATCTCCTCCTTTTACAGATGAGGAAACTGATTCTCAGAGAGAGGTGATGTGACTTGCTTAGGGTTACACATGTAGTGACTGCCAGTTTTGAATCCATGCCCTCTGACTCCAAATCCAAAGCTCTTTTCTCTTTTACAGAAGAAATAATTTCCTACAGACAAAAAAACTCTCCCACCTTGTTGGAATTGTTTAAACTTCCTTAACCAGAGACAAAAGTTTTTACTCCCTCCTTCCCCTGCTTCAGAGATGACTTAAAATTCATATTCCCTTGGGAAAGGTAGCAACTAGATTTAAGTTCACACGAAGGTATAAATGACTGACACGTTGCCTTTCATAAAAAGAGGTTTTGCTATAGACAAGAGGTAAAGAGAGCTTGGCTGGAGAAGCAGATTAATAACAGTAGAAAGTGAGATGAACCTGGATTGTTGAATTTGGAGTTACAAGATGAGTTCAAATCCTAACTCTGCCATTAGCTATCTGTGTGACCTTGGACTCTGTGGGTCTCAGTTTCCTCACTTGTTAAACAAGGAGACTGGACTGAATGACTGCTAAGATCCCTTTCATCTTGGGAGCTATAATCACATTATCTTGCATATTTGAAAAGAGTTGAAGGCCTTGGATACTTAAATGGGGAGATAGGGAGAGGTAAGAGAAAAGGCAAAGCAAGACAAAGTGATTTTGCTTCACTCTGGCTCTGTGTTAAGAAGGTCATTTCTTGTGTCAATCTGTACATTTTTCATTTTTTCTAGGTGTTTGATTTAGTAAAGTCTTATCTTCTCAAGCTAAAGTGTAATTTACTAAGGGTCAGAATCATGTATCCTCTATCTTATATCCTTCCTTAAGTCCTATTCTGAGAATAATTCACCCCATCATGTTGGCCAACTAACCCATGTTGACAAAACCAAAGGACAGAGATACAAATCAGATCTATACAGCCAATCCCAGTTGTCCCACTCGATTCTCAAACAAAATTTAGCATCAGCCTGGGGTGAAGGGTCAGGACAGGGATAGTTTGAAGATTAACTATTTGGCCCTGAGATTCGGGAGGCCTTCTGTATGGTGTAGGAGGTACAGCCTGGTTTGGGCATAATAACCGTCAAAAGGAGAACAAGTATCCATCCATCAGATACAAACTGGAGTGTCCACTGGGTGCTGTGAAACATTGGGACTCGAGAGTGGAACAGCCCAGGATGTCCAGAGCCAAGATCTTGGTCTTCAACAACCTCAGAGGTTTGAGTTCCCTGTTTTTTGGCAAACAAGTGAGAGGAAGTCCCAGGCGTCACCAGATGAGACCAGAAAGGGCATGCACCGGGGATTCCTGTGTTCTAAGAAATAGGAATAAATCCTGTAAGTCAACATGTGGTTGTTCTTGATTTAAGAGCAGTGAGTATACACGAAAATACTCTCTATAATGTACTGACAAATAGGGTCCTTCTTATCTACTTTACCTCCTTGTGAGGCAGCCCGTTCCACTTTGGAACAATTTTAATGGTTAAAAATTAGGGTTTTTTCCTTCTCTCATGCCAAAATTTGCCTCTGTGTAGCTTCTAACTTTTGCTCTCTGTTCTACCTTCTGGGGTCCATCAGGACAAGTGTAATACCTCTACTAAATGACAGCCCTTCAAATATTTGAGGATAGGAGTCATATTCCTTCTAGGTCCTCTTCTCCAGGTTTTAGCTAATCATATTTCTGGCCTCCAGTCCACCTGCCATCTTTGCGACTCTCCTTAGAACATGCTTGACAATTTCCTCCCTAAGATGTGGTTCCTAGAACAATATTCCAAATGTGTACAACCAGGGCAGAGTTCACTCAAATTATCACTCTCTCATTTGGGACACTATGCTTCTATTAATGCATAGAATTAGGTTTTTCCAAGCTTATTTCCTCAGCTGTAGAATTATGATATTTATACCACTTAGAACACAGAGTTGTTATAAGGACTATATGAAACCATAAGGTAACAATTACATTATGATTCTAGGTCTTCCATGAACCCTGATCCATCTTTCTAGGATTATCTTTTTGCTAATTCTTCTATGAGAACCTTCTGCTCTATCTAGACTGGACTACTCCTTGATTCCCAGACATACCTTTTATTTTCTCCATTCACTCCTGATCATACCATTCCCTGTGCAAGACTAAGAATGCATTAACTTTTTGGATTGCTCTGTGACACTGGGCTTCTGTTCTTTTCCCCTCAGAAGTTACCAACCCAACAATAGCAGGGGCTTTACTTTCATCCTGAGGATGACACACACTAGCTGAAATCATTCTTAGGAAATGTAACTTCCATTTGTACTTGGAAAGATGGCAATGAATGGTTAGTTTATGGGTGGTTTAGAGATTTTGCCATATGAAAAGAGTCCAAGAGGTGGTTAAAATGGGTATAATATTTATTCAATGAATACTATACATGGGGTGCTACAGATGCAAAGAAAACTTAGGACCTTGGACAATAGGACATAGACTGTAGTCTCAAAGCTTACAATCTAATGGGGTAGGGGATAAATAAAAACATGCCCACAGATAACTCTGATATGAGGAAGATGGACCCAAGCAAAACATAATGGAAAGTTTGAGGTAAGAAATAGTACTTTCTCTGTAGGGTACAGTAAGGGAGCTCAGGAGGAGCTTCATGGAGGAGGAAGCCCCTGAACTGGACCTTGAAAGAAGGAATAGGCTTCTACTGACAGAAATGGGGTGAGACAGAAGACATAGGATTGCATTACAGGTTTGGATGATGGCATGAGCAAAATCATGGAGGCAAGATGGAGTATGAGTCCAGAGAGTAGTCCCAGTTGGCTAGATTTCAGAATATATAAAGAGGAACAATATGAGATGGGTCTTGGGAAGACAAGTTAGAGCCAAATTGTGGAGAATATTAAAGGCCAGGATCAGGAGTTTATACCATATTTGGTAGGCACTGGGGATCCCATGGAAGGCTTGTCATTTGAAGGCCTTAATGACAGCGTGAATGAGGTATAGGTCTTCCAGTGGCAAGCTCATGACCTTGTTAATGCTTGTGGATGGTGAACAGGGGCTCCTCCAGGACTAGGAGCCATTTTGTTGTTGTTGTTGTTGTTGTTTTTTCATCTATTTCATGAGTCACCATGGCCAAAGAACCCATCACCTAGCACCAACCTTCTAGTGATGAGTCCCTCCTCCCTTAACGGGGTAGGTCCCATAACAGCATTATAAGGCTTTTCAGCTTGGTTGGATGGGACCAAGCTTGTGTCTCACTGGCATAGCCATGAACAACCCAGACTCAACACCATATCAGTCATTGGAGGACTTATGTGCAGAAATAAATTGAATTGGTGCATATTAATATTTCTCATTGGATCAATGGACACATCTTCCAGTACAATCTATGCCATTTTATTGCTACATTAATTAGAACATCTTATCTAGACCCTCACTCAGTCCAGAAATTAAATTTCAGGGCTAAATATACCCCTCTCTTCCTCTCTCTTGAAATCCCCAACTTTTTTTCCCTTATGAATGGCTTAATGAACTAGCTTCCCCTGTGGTCTTGTGAATCTTCTTTTTCCTCCCTGCCCTGGCCAGTTTCTTCCCACTCCCTATCTCCATGCTGACCTTCTCCTCATATCCCTTACCTTTCCATTGTCCCTAATGCCCTAAGACTCAAAGAGAGGGACAATAGAGAGAGGTGAAGGAATCAATGGAAACCTTTTTGGCAATGAGACCAGAGGTCAACTCAGAGAAGAAATGGGTATCACAAGCTCCTGTAATCTTGTGTGGGTATGACAGGCTCCCAATTTTCCTCCTGAATTTACGTGATTTGATACAAATTGCCGTAGGCCTAAGTGAAGGTGTTTTGTTGGCCTGACTGAAAAGCCTTTTTTGCCCAGATTATTAAAAACGTATCTATTGCAAGACCATTTCAGCTCCTTGTTCCAAGTAAGTACAACTAAGGATAAGCCTCATGATGATTCATATAGTCCTTGAAGGTCTATAAAGGGCTTGCTCTGCAAGTACTATTAGCTCCATTTTATTGATAAGGAAAATTGAGGCTCAGAGAGAATAAGTAATTTGATTGAGGTCATGTAATTTTTAAGAGTCCAATCTGGAATGTGAACCTAGGTCTCTCCTGATGGTAAATCCAGGATTCTATCCACTTTATGGTACTGCTGTTATTTAAGCTAAAATTTGAGGAAATTCTTTAATTAATTAGCTTTAAAGGTAGGTTTACCCAACCATTACCTCTGTTTTCCATTTTGTTTTAACAGTGGGGGCATAGTCCAATCAAACTAATCATTTTGATTGTAGTGGTATTAAGAGGTAACTTGGTGTAGTGGATGGAGCCCAAGAAGACTTCTGTGCAAATCCAGGCTCAGATATTTCCTAATTGTGTGACCCGAGGCAGATAGCTAGGTGGTGCAGTAGATAGAGTGCCGGGCCTAGGGTCAGGAAGACTCATCTCCATGAGTTCAAATCTGGCCTCTAACACTTAGTAGCTGTATGACCCTGGGACTTAACCCTGTTTGCCTCAGTTTCCTCATCTGTAAAATGAACTGGACAAGGAAATGGCAAATCACTTCAGTATCTTTGCCAAGAAAATTCCAAATGAGTCGCAAAGAGTCGGATGTAACCAAACAGCAGCAATGATAAGTAACCCTGGGCAAATCAATGAACTTCTCTGCACCTCAGTTTCCTTACTTATAAAATGAGATTGGAAAAAAATAAAAAAAATAAAAAAATAAAATGAGATTGAACTTGATGCCTTCTAAAATCCCTTCCAGCTCTAAGATCTCTTGATTTTTTAAAAATATTATTAGAAACGTATATGTGAGGGGAACATATGGACTAGCCCAGACAAAACTATGAAAGAGGTTTCCGCCTCACCCTCTCAGTGCCTGCTTTCCCAGTGCCTCATACCCTTCTAAGCCCCACAACCCAAGTCTCACCCCCTGCCCTCCACCACCTGTACCCCTCTTTAGTACCACCACTCTCTGGTTCCCCAGTTGAGCATGCTTTCCTTTTAGCGTAGTTAGCAGATGATAGGAAGAGAACTCAGAAAGGCCTTCTAATCTCAAGTCTGGGTCCCTTGGCACCAAACTCCATTACCTCCCTTAACATTGGCTTGGAATCTGATGATCTGGAATTTTTGGGGGTGAGTATTCCCTTCACCTTTGCTGGTCACAACTCCTCTATAATTTAGTAGAAGATTGGGAATTATTGCTGTGGCCAAAGGATTCATCCTCAGCTACCAACGTGGTGATGATCTTCTCAACTTAGCTAGGATAGTCCTCATGGAGCAAACAATACATGCCTGGCCTGGTCCTGGAAACCTTTCCAACCTGGTAGGACCTGTCAGAGCTTCATCATTGCTGGCATGTCCTTCAAGGGTCACCTCCATACCATTCACTTATAGGAAAAGTTAAAGAGTACAATTCAAAAATAAATGTTTGCTGGAGACAGTGAGACATTTCCTGAAAGTTCCACAACCTAAGAGTCTTACCTCCTTATCCTCTACAACAGGACCCTCCCTAGTACCACTACCCTGGTTCACTACCTTTAACCCTCCGCCTTCCATTGGCTAACTTTGCAAGAGAACAGCAAGGACCCTTCTTGGTTCTTTGCCAAAAAACATTAACGGTGGCCATGGACTTCATCATCTTGGGTCTGTGTTCATGTCATTCAGGGACATTAAGCATCAGGAAAGTCCACCCATTGTGACCAAGTTCTGTGAAAGTAACAGTAAAATAAACCAAAATTATGCCTGAGACATTAGCAATGAATGGCAAATAAACTCAAAAGTTTGAGAGACAGAAAAAAGATTTTTAAGTGAAAATCATAGGGAGCAGTCAATAAGCTTTCATCTTAAGTTAAAATGCCTTTCCAATCTTGTTTCATTCATTCATTCATTCATTCATTCATCCACTAACCACTTACATGCAGCCAGTGTACTAAGAATTGAGGATACAGAGAAAGAAGAAACAGGCAAGCCCTTCAGGTGTTTACCTTCTATTAGAAGGAAACAACATGTGTACAGAAAAGGAAATACAAACTATATACATATATCACTTAACCACTGTTTGCCTCAGTTTCCTCAACTGTAAAATGGGAATTAAAAAAAGCATCTACCTTGCATGGTTGTTGTGAAACTCAAATGAAATAACATTTGTAAAGTACCAAGCAGAATGCCTAGCACATAGTAGGCACTTAATAAAGGCTTGTTCTGTTTTCTTCCTCCCATATATGTATTTATGAACATATATATGCACATGTATGTGACTGAGCATACATGCTTATATGAATGTACACACACACAAAGTTGGTGCCAAGTAATTTGGGGGAGGGGATGTTGTTAGCAACTATGCAGATCAGGCCTTTTAGTTGAGCTTTGAAGGAAGGGATTCTTCAGAGGAGGCAGAGGCGAGGCTGGAGGGCATTTCAGGGATAGGGTCTGTGTATGTGGGGGGAAGGGGGATGACAAGCTTCTGCAAAGGCGCTGGGTGAAGAGGCAGAAAGCCCGAAATGAAGAATAAAGTAAAGTCAGTCTGGCCCTGCTGCAGAGTACATGAAGGGTGGGCCATCAGGCTAGAGAAGTGGACTGGAGCCACGTCCAGAAAGAGTTTTAAAAGCCAAACAAAGGAATGTGTATTTTTCCCTAGAGGCGAGAGGGCAGCAGTTAAACTTCAGACCTGTGCTTTAGGGAAACCAATGACTGTGCTTGGTATGGCTTCTTTCCAAGTATGCTTTCAGTGCCTGACCCTCATCTCTCACTTCTGTGCCTTTACACAGGTGTCCCCAGGTGTGTCCACGTGTCCTCCTTCCCTTCATCTCCAAGAGTCCCTACCTTCCTTAAAAGCCTAGCTCAGGCACCATTTCCTAAGAGAGCCATCTCCTGACACCCCCACTGCATGGCTGTTTATTTCTTTCCCTTAAAGTTGTTCTCATATAACTTCATTTATACCTTATATTTGCTTCTCCATATAAGGGTAGCATCTCCTCAAAAAAGAATGTAAGCTCCTAGAGGGCAGGAACTTTCCTATTATTTCTTTATATTCCCTAGGGCCCAGCACATAGTAGGTACTATTTCCCTTAATTCTACTGAATTAATGAATTTATATAACCCTTGAAAGTTGGAAAAGCACATTATATATATGTGTATGTATATGTACATACATACATACATATGTGTATCTATCTATATATCTATCTATCTGTCTGTCTGTCTTATTTGAGCCTCACAACCATTGTGAGAGGCTCATTGCTAGGGTAGCCCCATTTAGTAAATGGAGAAGCACACCTGAGGAAGTTAAGTAATTTGCTTACTATCCCACAGCTACTTGGTCTCAGAAACAAGATTTGAATACAAATCTTCCTGACTCTAATTTCAGTCCTCTGTCAGCTACTCTATGTTGCCTTGCCAAATAATGCGCATGCAGGGGTTGGTGGTGGTGGTGGTGCTTAACATTTAACCACTGGCTCTCCAAAAGAACTATGTAACCATGACACACCTTTAAGCTTAATCTGCATTATTAATATGATGTCCCTCACTTTCTAAGCCTAGAAATCAACATAACAATAAATGAAGTGCTAATCTGTAGTGTTTGCGGATTGCAAGGTGTAAATGCTCACAGTGAAAATTTAACAATCAACCCTAAAGGCAAATACCCAAAATGTTACTTTAATTCCTTTTCTTTTAGAGTGTCTGGTCTGGTTTCACTGAATCAAAATCCAAATGGCAACTTGGTTTGCCCAAGGTTCTAATGCTTCGGGTTGGGCTAATAGGGTGATGGCCGAATTGGCTTCATCAACACAGTGTACTTTTTTCTGGATTATAGTACATCCACTCTGGACAAGCCCCATGTCTGTACCAGGAGGCACTCAGCAATCTCCTATCAATATCCAGTGGAAAGACAGTGTCTATGACCCTCACTTGAAACCCCTGAAAATCTCCTATGACCCATCTTGTTGTCTTCATGTATGGAATACAGGATACTTGTTCCAGGTTGAATTCGATGATTCTGCCGATGGATCAGGTAAGAGATTGAGGGTCTATACTCAGAGATGTTAAGAGGTCTGGGAAAGACCTCTTTAATAAAGAGAAGTCTTGGCCTTGGCTGGAGTTATCATGTATCTTGAGTAGTGGTCTCCAAACTTTTCTGACCAGACACTTGATCAATAAAAACATTTTAAGCATTTTGAGCATATGTATATATGTATATATATGTATGTATATATATATATATATTTACTTAGAGAAGCTAGGTGACACAGTGGATAGAGTGCTGGGCTTAGGGTCAGGAAGACTCATCTTTGTGAGTTCATATCTGGCTTCAGATACTTACTAGCTGTATGACCTTAGCAAGTCACTTAACCCTGTTTGCCTCAGTTTCTTCACCTGTTAAATGAGCTGGAGAAGGAAATGGCAAACCAGCTTGTATATTTGCTAAGAAAACCCCAAATGGGGTCATAAAGAGTTGGATATGACTGAAACAACTAAATAACAAATATATTTACTTATTTATTAATGTCTGTGACAATATTAATAATTAGGTATATCATAAGACTTACATAAAATAGACATTTTAAAAGGATGAGATAAAGAAGAAATAATATTTGATCTTAGAGTCACTAAAGTTTATTGAGGAGAATGGTTTCATCAGAGATGCATTTAAGGAAAATCTTTTGGCACCTTGACTGGAGTGGGAAAGACTTGAGGCAGGGAGACTGAGTGGGAAGCTACTGCAGTTGTCCTTCCAGGTAATTGGGGATGGACTCTGGTAGTGACTGTGTGAATACAAAGAAGGAGACAGGTGTAAGATTTGCTGTGGGATAGATAGAAATGACAAGACTTGGCAACTAATTGGATAAGTAGGGTGATGGAAAGTCAGGCATGGAAGATGACGCGAGATTGTGAGCCTGGGTGACTGGAAATATTCTGGTGCCCTCAAGAGTAATAGGAAAGGGGGCATCTAGGTGGCCCAGTGGATAGAGCACCAGTCCTGAAGTATAAGGGAAGGAGAAGCTCTCCTAATGACTTGATCTTTATTGCTGCTACACAGTTTTCATAAAATCCTGAGCCTCAACTTTTTTTATCCTTTGTGTCTTTTGTTTTTATTATTTCTGTATATTTCCACCTTCCCACTCCTTTGACCAGTGAGCATTCCCTGCCCCTATCCTTCTCTTGTAAAAAAAAAAGACAGAAAGAAAAGAAAGAAAGAAAGAGAAAGAAAGAAAGAGAAAGAAAGAAAAAGAAAGAAAGAAAGAAAGAAAAAGAGAGAAAGAAAGAAAGAAAGGGGCAGCTAGGTGGTGCAGTGGATAGAGCTCTGGCCTCAGAATCAGGAGGACCTGAGTTCAAATCCGGCCTCAGACACTTGACACTTACTAGCTGTGTGACTCTGGGCAAGTCACTTAAACCCAATTGCCTCACCAAAAAGGAAAAAAAAAATTAGCTAAGGCAACATAGGTACCCATCTTATCTAATCACATATACAACATTCCACATACATAGCCTCCCATCTCTTCATTGAAGGGAGGTATATCACCTAATCTCTTCAAAAGGTCAAGATTGTTCATTACAATTATAGAGAGATCAAGTTTCTTTCTATTATTCTTTTCATTTACATCAGGGCTTCCATTTTCTTTTGGAGACAAAGCAAACGCCAGTGGATGAAATTTCCTAAGTTTGGCAGTTTTGAGTTCCCTCCCTTATATCCCTCCTCCTTCATCTTATGGAATTTTTCATTCCTCTCATGCACTTAAATTCAGATCTGAATTTTATTTATCTGTGAATATATTTAATCTAGTGCTTAGCATAATGCCTGGCACATAGGAAGCACTTAATAAATGCTTGTCGATTGACTGAGTGATCCTTTTTTTACTAGATTGTAAATGCCTCAGGGGCAGGGACTAGACGGTGGGATTTGAGGGGAGAGTGTGGCAGCCATACTATGGTCCTCCGTCTGGACACAATTCCTCTTAATGAAGTCCAAGATTATCTTAAATTTTTTTTGGCTGACATACCTCATAAAAAGGTTGACTCATATTAAACTTGGAGTCCACTAAAAACCCCAGATCTTTTCCAGATGAGTTTCTCTCTCTTCTATCTTGCACCTGTGAAGTTGATTTCTTTTTCAATCCAAGCAGTAGATTTTACATTTCTATTTAATTTCATCTTCCTAGACTTTGCTTGTCAAGATTTCTTCAAATTGAAAGGAGAACTGCCAAAAACCAAAAGTGAAAGTTCTTAAGATCTCTTCCAGTCAGACTTGGTCATACCATAGGAACAATCAGAGCTGATATTTTAAAAGCACTTCATGGTTTATAAAACACTTGATATACATGATCTCATTTGTAGGCAGAATTCAAACCTAGGTTTTTCCTATCTCCAAGTCCAATGCTGTTTCCACTAGATAATAACCAATTCACCTACCTTTGTGTTACTTGCAAATATGCTAAGAATGTTATTTGTGCCTTCATCCAGTTGGTTGATACATTAACCAGTACAGGACAAAATAGAGTCCTGGAGCAATCCACCAGTATTTTCCTTCCAAATTGACCTTCAGCCATTAATGACTATAGTATGAATCTAGCCATTCAACTACTTTTTTAAAAATATTTTTTTTAGAACTGATCTTCTGTTTTTCTTTTTTTCATCACCAAAAATTTCCCCAATATCTTCCCCCCCCCTTCCCCTCTTTGAGAGCCATCTCATATAAAAAATATTTTTAAAGACAAAAAATGAAGAGAAAAAAATCAGCCAAACTGATCAATCCATTGCAAAAGTCTAAAAATATGTGCAATGTTTCATATGTGGGTGTCCTGCCTCTGCAAAGGGACAGGTTGGGGGCATCTTCTCATATTTCTTTTGGAACCATGCTTTGTAATTTTGCAAAACTCATTTTTTATTTTTATTGAAAAGGAGTGTCCTTTCCATTTAAATTATTATAGTCAATGTATGTATTGTTTTTCTTGACTGCTCACTTTACTTTACATTAGTTCATATAGATCTTTCCATACTTTTCTTTATTCATCATAGTTAGCATTTCTTATCATTTATTTAGCCATTCCCTAATTGATAGGCATCTACTTTGTTTCCAAGTCTTTGCTATTGAAAAAAGTGCTGCTATAAATATTTTGGTGTATATCAGTGGCATCCTTGGAATATAAACCTAATAGTGGAATTTCAGAGTCAAAGGGCATGAACATTTTAGACACGTTATTTATGTAATTCCAAATCACTTTCCAAAATGGTTGTACTGATAGCCAGCCCCTTCTGAAATAACCTAACTGTGCTATTATCTAATCCACATCTCTCCAACTTGTTCACAAAATTAAGATGAGAAGCTTCATCAAATACTTGACAAAATCTGGTCAAATGGTGTTTCATATCTTCTAATTTAATTTCCATATCAACAAAGGTCGGTTAGTCAACTATGAACTAGATGGGGTTTTAAAAAAGTTTTATTGATGCTTTTAAAAATATATTTATTTTCTGAATATATCTTCCTATTTCTGTCATTGAATCCTCATTAAAATATGGGAAGAAAAAGTCACTTAACCCTGATTGCCTCGCCAAAAAAAAAAAAAACTATCTGTATCTCTATCTCTATCTCTATCTATCTATCTATCTATCTATCTATCTATCTATATCTATATCTATCTGTCCATCTATCTATCTATACACACACACACACACACACACACACACACACACACACACAAGAAGAAAATAGTTAAGCAAAGCCAGCCAACACAGTGACTGTGTTTAACATCATATGTGATGCTACTTGTCTTTGTTCTGTTGTGACCCCATTTGGGGTTTTCTTGGCAAAGATACTGGAGTGGTTTGCCATTTCCTTCTCCAGTTCATTTGACAGATGAGGAAACTGAGGCAAACAGGGTTAAGTGACTTGCCCAGGGGCATACAGTTAATTAGTGTCTGAGGCCAGATTTGAACTCATAAAGATGAGTCTTCCTGTTTCCAAGCCTGGCACTCTATGCCACTTAGCTGACCCACTACTTGTCTATAACCTCTCTAATGGGAGGAGGAAAATGTTTTATCATCTAGCCTCTGGGCCAACGGAGGCCATTATAATTCATCAAGATTCAATTGCCTTTCAATGATTTCATGTATGTTATTGTAGGTGTTTGACTTTTTCTTGGGGAAGCAATGCTAGCGCTTGGTGCTCATTGCTTCCTCTCCTAGCTGTTCATTAACTATCCTCTTATTAATGCTTTTTAGAATTTTACTAAGAATCAAATTAAAGCTCCCTAGACTCAACCGTAAAGTCACAACTCTCTTTCCTTTTCTCCTCTCTACAGTCTTATAACACCTACCTTCTTTTCCATTATGTTTCAGAGATCACTGGCCATGATTAAACAATCATATGCAATAATTGTTTTAGTACCCTGAGATATAGTCAAGTCAAATACACAAGCATTTATTAAGCACTTACTATGAGCCAGGCACGATGGTAAACGCTGGAGATACAAATACAAACAGAAAGAAAGACAATTCCCTTACATTCTAATGGGGAAAGACAATGTAAAATGGAAGCTAGAAAAGAAATTGGGGTTATAGTTCTTGAAGGCTTTGTGATTTGAGCGCCTTGAGGTCAATTAGGCTCTCTTTTATAATCTTATGAACAACTCTCTTATTGTCATTTTTGTTTAATCCTTTCCAGTCCAAAGATCATACTCTTTGGTAGAAAGATAAAACTGAAGAAATAATTATTTTTCTTTGTTGCGGGAGAGAGCTTTATGAGGGGAGAAGTTATTAGGAAGTGACAATCATGTAAAACTTATTCCTTAAGGGGATTGAGGTTGGGAAGAGAAGAGGTTGTACCCCTAGCAGGGGTGATGGTCTGGGTTGAGAAAAAGAAGGACTGAAGGTCACGATGGGTATAGAGAAGAGGATTAGGAAGAGTAAGGCTTAGGGAGAGATGGAATGGTCCTATAAAGGAATTTCAGTGCTCTCTCCAGCGTGGAAATAGAATTTTGTGAGTGATGACAAGGTCCAGAGTGTAAGTCCCTGTGTGTAGCTGCACAGGACAGGAGTAGATCATGAGAGTGGACTAGATTCAAGAACTAGAAAATTAGAGTATTTGAGGCAACATCAACACATATGTTAGAATCCTCAAGATTGGAAGCAGGAGGTAGAATGAGAGGGAGGTTGAGTCAGCCACTGAACTCATGGAGAAAGTAAGCAGAAGCTGGAGGATAACAGCCATGGGGATGTATATTGGCTGATAAATTTGAACAAAGTCTACCCCCAAGGAGAAGAGGTTCCTGAGTGATGGCACCAGAGAGAGTGTAGCAATGAGGAACAAAGAGAATATAAAAGCCAGATAATGTCTTTCAGTTGACACTGGCTGATGGTAGCTAGATGCTCAGTGGATAGAGCACTGAGCTCAGCATCAGAAGAGACCTCAGTTCAAATTCAGCCTCAGATACTTCCTAGCTGTGTGACCCTGGGTAGGTCAGCCCCAGTTTCCTTAGTAATAATACAGTGCCTGTATTATTAAGCACCTGGTAGGTGCATAATAAGTGCTTATTTCCTTTGTTCAGCTCATCTTCATTTTTAGCACTTCTTATATAACTATTGCCAGACAGTTAGGTAGTGCAATGGATAGAGTGCTGGGCCTGGAGACTAGAAGACTTGAATTCAAATCCAGCCTCAGACATTTACTAGCTGTGTGACCCTGGGCAAGTCACTTAACCTCATATGCATCAGTCCCTCTGTAAAATGAGCTGGAGAAGGAAATGGCAAACCACTCCAGCGTTTTTGATAAGAAAATCCCAAATGGGGTCATGAAGAGTTGGAAACAACAGAACATCAGCAAAAATGTAATTATTATAAGGTGATGTCACATTTGCTGTTACCTGGCTCTTCTGTCTTTGAGATTTGCCTTAAAAACAAAACAAAACAAAAAAAAACCCAAATCTTAAGAGAGAACGTGATCTGCACAAAGTCAGAGAGCTAATAAGTTACAGAACCAAGACCTGAGCCCAGGTTTTCTGACTTCCTGTCCACTGAATCACATAGTAGGCTTAATAAGTGTTTGTTGAATGAATGAACAAATGTCTCTTTCTATATTTGAGAATTTTACCTTAGGAAACCCCAAACCAACAGCTTGGCGGACCTATTGTTTCTACCTCTGGCTTTCGATTGCTGTTGATTGTGAATTCCCTGAGCCCAGTAGAGTTTTAGGTCAATGTATCTTTCTCTCTGTAGTTCCTGGCCTGCATAAACAGTTATTTTGGGGGTGATGGCCATCATCCCTTTTTCCAAATCAAAAGAAAGGGGAGACGAAGGGCAATGCATCCATGTGCTTCTCATCTGCTTTTTAAGACCCTTGATGTGCCAAGAGCCTTAGAACTGTCCAAGGTAATTAGCTGAATGCATTCATCTGGGTCTCCATCCACTGCTGCTTCTGCTATTATTATTTGGATGTCTCTGGTTGAGTCATTAGGCTCTGGTCCTGGCAGAACATTTGTACTCACACCGCCTCCATCAATGGTTGAAGTCCCCTAAGAATTCCATTCCCCTGAACACCAGAGAACAGTTATGTTCCAGGAACCATGTGCTGAATTCTAGTAAGCAGGGTCCTCTTTACTCTCCAGAAGCCTGAGACCCCTAATCAAGAAAACCAAACCAAACCAAATCAAACAAAAACCAATTTTGGTCCAAAAGCCCAAAGTTCCAATTGGAGCCCTGGGAGTGAGGATAAGGTTGGGGTTTGATTCCAAATGCTAGTATCCTGTTTCTTCAGGAAGGGAAACATTGGCCCACCGTGCTAAAGAGACCCAAGGTCATGGGTTCGAAATCCACATGAGCCAGTTTTCTCTGCTCTGTTGCATGGATCCAGACTACACCCCTGATCCTGGCCAGTGTAATTAGCAAAAAGTTTCACTTTTTGGTCATGAAGGGGCTGTGGCCCTTCAGTGTGCATGGTTCACCACAAATCCACCTCCCTTCGGGAGAGGCAGCTTGGGGAAGGGTGATGCGTCCTGAATTGAAGTCAGAGGACGTGAGTTTGAATCCCAACTCAGTCGCTATCAGTTTTGTGACTTTGACCAAGTTACTTAACTTTGCCAGTTTTAAGTCATTGATCCTGATAGTCATTCAAAGCCTTTGATCAGACTGATGATGGATAAATGGCATGATCTTCATCTCCCAAGGACAGTGTAGTTATTTATTATCTGCATTTATTGATGACATGTTTAGTTTTAGAATAAAAACGAGCTTATCTCCCTCGGAGAACTAAGAAGGAAATTCTCCAATATCAGGACGAATGGGGACAGAGAGCTCATGTGTACCAGAACACTGGCATTTTGGCAGTGCTGCTGAGAGGTTCGAATGAGATCATGTTTGCAAGACACTTTGGGAACTTTCAATCGCTATATAAATGTCACTTATTATTATTGCCATTATTACTCAAAAATTCAAGTGGCTCTATGATCTCATCAATTTGGATTTTCCTTTCAACAATTCCCAGCTATTCAACCTCTACTTCAACCCTTCATTATGCTCAGGCTCTGGTCCGAGATCTCAATCCATCCATGTCTGCCCATGTCCTCCCATAAGCAGGATCCCCACAGGCTGTCCGGCCAACAGCTAAGAGCCTTTCTCATTTTCTCCTGACAGCTGAGGACGCCAGTGAGGACTCGGGCTCCATGCCTGTTGACACTCACTCTTGCCATGTGAACAGTCCGTTTTCTTTTATAATCATATGTTTCTCGGTTGACAATTGCGATGGGAGCAATATCTCAATCCCATGCAAGATTTTAGGCTAGTTTGCCTTAAATGGTATTGAAACCATTCTTAAGCCTTTACTGGCTCTCAGGACTAAAGGGGAAGGCTGTTGAGGCAGCTAAGAGGTACAAGGGATAGGGTGCTTGGGCCTGGGGTCAGAAAGAGCTGAGGTCAAATCCTACCTCAGATACTTATTAGGCATGTGATCCTTATGTCACTTAACTGCTGTCTGCCTCAGTTTCCTCAGCTGTAAAGTGGGGATAATAATAATATCCACCTCCCAAGATTGTTGTGAGAATAAAATGAAATAAAATTTGTTTTTTGCAAGCCTTATAGGGTTTTATAAATTCGAGCTATTATTGACATAACTTCCTGGTCACTCTAGCTCAGGGGTGGGGAACCTGTGGCCTCGAGGTCCCATGTGGCCTTCTAGGTCCTTGAGTGCAGCCTCTTGACTGAGTCCAAGTTTTACTGAACAAATACTTTTATTAAGGGGGTTTGTTCTGTGAAGTTTGGATTCAGTCAAAGGCCCGCACTTGAGGACCTAGAGGGTCACATGTGGCTTTGAGATTGCAGATTCCCCACCCCTGCAGCCTAGTCCAAAATAGCCATGAGCAGCTCCTGGCCTTCTCTGATGCTTGGCTGCTGAAAAATGATGGGCAATTCCAACAAGGGAGCTTCATCCAGCTAAATCAACTCAAGCTATACTCAATACCTATCCTTGTTGAATATCTACTACTGAAAGAAAATCTCCTTTTCTTAACTGTTTAATTACCTACAATTATCTCACTTGGTGCCACTACCAAACACAACTACCAAAGGGCTGACCTGAATCAGGCCCAGCCCAGAGCAACCTTTATTCCATTCCTTCTTCTGTGACGTTCCTAATCTGTAGAAGCCTACTCACAGTCACCATATACCTTTCCATTGTTCTCTGAATAATATACATTTTTAATTCTTTGGAGAATTTAGTGTTTATGACTCATGGCCTTATAATAAATGCCAGTAGAGTAGTGGTATTTAAGAGATGGGCCTTTCATTCTGAAACAAATTTCAGGTCATCGAAAGGTCATCTGAAGGCCAGACTTCTCTCATCCTCCATGATTTTACTTGTGCATTTTTACTGTCTGTCTAAGGCATCTGTATTGGTTGATAAGTTCTATAGGTTATCCATGTCATAACAGATATTCTTCATCCACATAGTGTTCCCTGTGTGAATGGTTAGGTTAAACTCCTTTGACTAGACCTAGGTCTCTTCTAGGAGGTTCTTCAGCATTCTAGGGCCCGATGTACCCAACATAATATCACATACAAGCAAGAGGTACTGGAAAACCTTACCAGCCATAGAGAGTCATCTCCAGTCTAATAAAATACAGACAAGAATCAATATATAGTATGAGGTATATGTGTAGTCTTCAAGTTTTTGCCCTCACTCATTCCTTATTTCTGATACATATTTTCCATTATGTTCCTGTGATTCTTAATTATTCCCACTCTTGTATTGAAGTCATTGCATTTCAAAGTATATTTCAGACTGCAGGAAGTGTTTATTAAGCGCTTAATGTGTTCCAGACCTTGTGGTAAACACTGGAGATACAAAGAAAGGCAAAAACAAAAACAAACCAATCCAGTTCCTGCCTTCTAGGAGCTTTCATTCTAATGGAAGGGACAACATACAAACTGCATATGTACAAGATATTTACATGATGAATGTTGATTTGATTTGGAAAGACTTACTCAATTCTTCATAGGATTTCTCAATGTCTTTATTCTTTGTAATGGCTGTTGGTGCATAAGCTGCAATCATGATTATTTTCATGGTTGCCTTTTTTTTTTAGTAAATATTTATGAGTATTGCAACATGAGATGACCAAATGTCTCATGAAATTATCTTTTTTGTTGCCTTTGGGCACACAATAAATACAATTCCACCAACTCCTTTATTTGCTTCCCCAAAAAAGCCCTGTGAGCTCTCCTTTCACTCCTCTGTGGTGTCTTTTATTCCTTCTGGTTTCATTTATAGTAAGAATGTCAACATTGATATAATTTGGTTCCTCTGCCAGTATGTCCATTCACTGGCCATTGGACAAGAATCTCAAATGTAGACACTAACTGCTGTGTTCACGTTTGTAGACAGTCTAAAAACAATGTGATTCTTAGTCCTCTCTGCCCTCTTTCCTAACACTTGATCTTTGTCACTGTTGAAAGAGGCTGCGTAGGACTGAGAACTAATTTTTTTTTGTATTTTTTCTTTATTTCATGAATCACAGCCAAAAGATTCATCACCAAGTAAATAGGCTATTGATGATGAGTCTCTGTACTGAGGTTGGCCAGACTTCAGAGAGTAGGACCATATCGAAACCATTCCATCATGTCAGACCCTGTCAGAACTTGCAGTCCAATGGCAAAGAACCCATACTTATCTTCACACTACAATTAGTATTGGAGTAGGAGTTTGTGTAGGGTTATTATTATTAATTATAAGTATAGCATATTAATACTAATGATGATAATATCCAAGGAGAATAAATTCTTCCAACTAATTTTTGTCAAACCTTTTTTTATTCAAGTAGCCTAAAGAAACCCTACTTAGTCATCTGAAGTAGTGGAATGAGGAATGCACTCAGACTCTAGAGCAGAGCTTCTTAAACTTTTTTCACTCACAATCTCTTTCCATGTTCTGGCAGTGTTCATTGGCCTGAGGGCACGCCCAGCGTAAAGTGCACATGCTTTGTGCTCAGAACCAAGGCTACAGTGAAGTGGCATAATGCAACAAGAGCAAGTATTGCCAGAAATGCCGTGGATTCATTATGTGTTTGATTTTTAATTCATTTTTGGTTGTTACACATTCAGAAAACTTTTACTATTGCCAAATTTTTTGTGACCCCGTATGGAGTTGTGACCCACCGTTTTAAAAAGTATCGCTCTAAGGGGGCAGCTAGGTGGCACAGGATAGAGCACGGCCCTGAAGTCAGGAGGACCTGAGCTCAAATCCGACCTCAGACCGAACACTTGACACTTACTAGCTGTGTGACCCTGGGCAAGTTACTTAACCCCAATTGCCTACAAAAAATTTAAAAAAAATAAAAAAAGAAGTATTTCTCTGGAGGAGGTGGGCTTGACTTCTGCTGTGTGACCATGGGAAAGCCAACCCCTCTGAAGCTCAGTCACCTCATCTGGCAAATGGGGACAATAATGTCCTCTTGCCACATGAGGATTTTGTGAGGAATATATGACATAAAGTATATAAAGCATTTTGGAAACTTCCAAGTGCTACATAAATGTTAATACACTGAGGAAAGGGCTGATGACCAGAAATATACTGGCAATGATATAGAGAGGGGATGAGAGGCCTGTCTAATGCACAAGCTGATAAACTGGCCAATTGTCCACTTACATTCCTTGCCAAATTGAGTAAACCAATGTTGCCTATAAACAGTTCACATAGGAAAGGGTTTCAGATTTGCAGTCTTGCAGACCTGGGTTTGAATCCTATTTCTGCCACTGACTACTTGTGCGACATTGGACAAGTTATCACCCCTATCTCAATCTATATTTGGTTCTATGTCCAACAAGGGAGTTAGGAGACCTCTTAAAGTACCTTTGAGCTCTGAATTCTATGATCTTTTGGCTCACATTCTTTTGTCTTTCTTGCCCATCTGGTTTCCCCTCCGTCTTTTTTCTCATCTATCTCCATGATCCAGTCCTGGCCCCTCCTCCCTCTGTTAGTGACTGCCCTGAGTCTACCTCCCATCTCAGATTACGTCCCATCTACACCGGAGAGGTCTTGTGTGTGTGTCCATGCTTTCTCTCCATTCCAATGTGAGCTTCCTGAGGGCAGGAATCATGGTTTTAGCCTTTCTTTTTATCCACAGTGCCTGGCACATAGTTAGCACTTAATATTAACACTTGTGGACATTGACATTGGTTTCCCTTTACAATTCTTTCCTCTTGACTTCTTCTATGTTCCTCTTCTTGACTTATTCAACCATACTCGAAATTGGGAGATTTCTGGAGGACTTCTGACACACGCATAGAGTTCCTGGGAAGGTATCCCTTCACATGGAGAAACTGGGAATCCTGCTTCTGGGAGAATCGTGGTAATGTGTAAGAGAAATGCCATGGTTCTGGTTGGCTGTCTATGTTTAAGAAGAAGTTCTTTGGCTGCCAAGGCATTCAAAAAGGTCTATCAGCTTCAGCTGCTGCTGCATCCTCAAGCGCTTGGCATAGCACTTGGCACATGGTAGACACAATAAATATTTATCGCTTCATTTTCTTTTGGCTTCATTTGGTGACTCCTGGCTCATGGCTTTGGTGAGAGACCACACCAACTACGGATGTTTCAAAACACTGGGAGAGCAAGCTATAGGAATCTGGGAGCCAGAGTCCACGTAGGTTTTGCACATAGTACCACATCAATGCCCCAAGGAACAAGGAGAAACCTTTAGGAATGGCTTCCAGGGCCCCTTCTCAGTGGTATCTGAGACGTAGGCTCATCCAGAAGTTGGGCTGCATTTAGACACAAACTTGTTGGGACTAGTCATATATAGGAACTCAGCTAAGTTTGACCTTATTCCTCCAGGTGGTATATGGGATGCATTGGGAGATGGGAAGTAAGGAACATTTGTTCTTGCTCTATTTTTGAAGTAAGGATCTCCTTGTAAAAGCTAATCAATGGTAAGTAATTAAGTGGACCTGGGGTGGTTGTAACTGGCCCCTAATGATGGAGAGAAGCATCACCCGTGGAGGTTTGAGCCAATGGCAGCAGAGATGCAAAGTGTCTCTAAACCCTTCACGTTTGTAGCAGACTTGGCTTTGGGAGAGAAGGTCAGAGTGCACATGTCAGAAATGAAAAGAAAAAAAACTTAAAATATAGTATCTGAAAAATAAAATATCACTTAAAACATTTTTTTTAAAAAAGGAAATTAGTGAAAACAAGCAAGGGTACAAAGAAACAAAGAATAGAGTAAGAAGGGGGAAAGATTTCAAGTTGAAAAGACATGCAGTATATGAGTTAATATATGTAAACCCATAGCAATTTAGGTGTTGGGGTATTACCAGCTGGGTGAGAGCCCGAGATGTGAGGCCAACCATTACTAAATATCCATGCAGATTTTCCTTTGGCTCCTGGGAGCCCGAGAGAGCTAAATGAAGGCAAAAATTCCGCACCCAAGGCCCGGTCAGCAACAGGCTCAGGGAACTGTGAATTCGGTCTCTGGAATGTTAGCAGCACTGGAAGCCAAGGTGAAAAAAAGGAGACAAACAATTTTTATAGGAATGGGGGAAGCCAGAGGAAAGACTGAGGTAATACAGAAGAATAAAACTCCCGCCCAGAGAGATGCCCAACGTCAAATTCCATAAACCAACTACCCGACTTCATGCAAACCTTCTGGTTATGGACCTAGAACAAGGGACCCTTTTGTGGGGAGCAGAGAAAAAGATTTCTTTTCACTTGTATGGAATGATGCTGAGCGAAGTGAGCAGAGGAGAATGTTGTACACAGTAACAGCCACGTTGTGCTATCGCTAACTTTGGTTAGTCAGCAATGCAAGGATCTAAGATATCTCCAAGGGTCTCATGATGGAAAATGCTATCCACCTCCAAAGAAAGAACTATGGAGTTTGAATGCAGATCAGAGCACACTATTTGCTCTTTTTTCCCCTTCTGTTTTGTTTGTTTCCTTTTTCTTGTGGTTCCTTATATTGGTTCTAATTCTTCCTTACAACATCACCAATATGAAAATATGTTTAATAGGAATGTATATGTAGAGCCTATGTCAGATTGCACGCCATCTTGGGGAGGGAAGTGGGGAGGGAGGGGGAGAAAAAATCTAAAATTCAAAAGCTTATGGAAGCGATTGTTGATGAATCAAAATAAATTAATAAAAAAAGATTTCTTTTCATGCTTGATACCAACATCCATGCAAAAAGGTCATAATAAAATGTCAATATTTGTGAACCTAAAATATAAGCGGCTTCTTCTTAAAATAAGCTATTTTTTTTTTACCTTGCCTGTCCTATCCATTAACTGCCTCATGAAAGAATGAAATTCTAGCTTGGCTACTTCCCCCCAGCTTAAGATAGGATCCCACGGGAGATCTAAAGACCTGTTGACCTATGCAAATGGCTCCTTGAATTTCCACAACCTTCAGAGGTAGGGTTACAAAAAAATCTTTTTAAGTTCATACCATGACCCAGGAATAAGAAATGACCAGGTTCTGGGTGAAAATATAGCCCAAGCCCATCAAAACTGGCTGACTGTCACAGGAGATAATATTAGAGCTAAAAAAAAAAAAAAAAAAAAAAAGACCATAGAGTTTATATAATCAAGCCGCCTTCTTTTACTGTTGAGACAATGGTGGCCTAGGGGTACCAAGTGTTTGTTCAAGGTCACACAGGTGACGATTTGGGGGATTTGAATTTGAACTGAGGTCCTAAGGGCTTTTTCTAATGTCCCATGTAACCAGGAGCCTGTTGAGAGCACAAGTTTGGGGTGTTTTCTATATATTTGCCACTCCAGTGATGATGCACCATGTAATTATATATATAGACATATATACACACATATGTCTATATGCACATATGTATGTATATGTGTATGTATGTGTATATGCATATATGTATTACATGGGTATTATATATGTATTAGATTTTCCATTCCTTCAGTCCACAGAGCAGAGAGGAGGGCAGCCAGCTGAGAATTCCAAGTGATGGGCAGAAGTTGCCGAGGAGCGAATTTTGACCCCATATAAGGAAATTTTCCTAATTTCCCTCCTAGGGAGGGAGTGGGGTCTCCTTCCCTAGAGACCTTAGAGGCTGGATAATCATTTGTCCAGGATGCTAAAAGAGGGATACCTGCTCGGGAATATGTTGGCCTAAATGATTTCTGAGGTCACTTCCAAGGGGAGAGAACCCTTAAAATTTTGAATTTCTGTCTGGAGGATTGGTCATACTGCCATTTGCTCTTTAGTCCACTAGATGGCAGAAAAGAAACAAGAGAAGCAGCAATTCCATAAGCCTGAAACAAATGGAAAATTTGTGCTTGGCTGTGGAATGAATGAATGAATCTCCACCTGGAAGCAGTGGGTCTTTTTTTTGTGGGTTGGTTTTTTCCCTACTCTTATTTACTTCCCCTTTCTCCTCTCTATTTTTCACACTTACACCTTTTATCCATGTATTATCTCATTCAATCCCCACAATAATGCTGTGAGGTAGATGTTATTATTATCATCGCCCCCATTTTACAGCTGAAGAAAATTTAGCTCAAAGAGGTTCATGCAAATGATTTACCTTGGGACATTGGTCAGGCAGGATTTGAGTCGAAGGCCTTCTGACTCCACGTCTCATGAGCCATTCATTGTGACTTGCACAGGCGGAGTTAGGTGGAGTTAGAGCACAGGACATGGAGTTAGAAAGACCTGAGTTCAAATTTGGTCTCCGACGTTTATTAGCTGTGTGACCCCAGGTAAGTCACTTAACCTCTGTCTACCTCAATTTCTCATGTGTAAAATGGGGATAAATAATAGCACCTACCTCCCAAGGTTATTGTGAGAATCAAATGAGATAATATTTGTAAAGGGCTTAGCATAGAGTAGGAACTATATAAATGTTAGCAGTTATTAAGAACTTTATTAAGTCCTTAATACTATTAGTACTATGAAGTACTAATTATTATTAACAGTAATAAGTATTTAATGTTTTTGACTATGTCATACTGCCTCTCAAGGAGGCCACACCCTAGAATCCTTTACATGTTATTTGTATTTACATCTGCATTCATTGCACATGCTATACAGTGTTGTCCCTCTCTATAGAATATAAGCCCCCTTGAGGGCAGGGATTATTTCATTTCTGTCTTTGTATCTTCAGTGCTTATCAGTGCATGGTTCACAATAGAAGCTTAAGGAGTGCTTGTTAATTGGGTGACTATAAGCCATAGTATTGGCATCCAGGTGGTGCAGCGGATAGAGTGCAGGGCTTGGAGTCATGAAGACCCAAGTTCAAATCTGGCTTCAGACATGTACTAGCTGTATGACTCTGGGCAAGTCACTTAATCCTGTTTGCCTCAGTTCCTCATCTGTAAAATGAGCTGGAGTCTCTCTGCCAAGAAAATCCAAAATGGGGTCATGAAGAGTTGGACACAACTGAACAACTGTAATCACAACAAAGCCATCATATTGCAACACATTCTCTATTGAGACCAGATAAGGGAAAATCCTTGACCTCAAAGCTGATAAAACATGGCATAAAATGTAAGTCTTCAATCTTTATACAAGAAATTACAATGACGCTCCCATCCCTCAACCCCTCAGTTCTTTCCCAGGCTATCATCCCTGTATTGAGCTAAACTCTTTCCATATCCCATCTTAATGTCCGAACGGACCAATTCAACTCACACTTTCCTTATCTCTTGAAGCCTTTGCTCCTTTTTTCCTGACTATAGAAGATCTTGTACTTCTAAACGCCAGCCTTGGATCATTCCCACCATCCGCTGTTGCCTTCATTCCTACTCACGCACTGCTGAATGCAGCTAGAGAAAATAGCAAAACTGCATTGACTGGGTCCACTATCAGTTTATGTTATATAATTATATAATGCAGCTGGGCCCTCATTGCAACAAGGCAATTCTTTTACACCTCTCTAACAGATTCATTATCCCACTCACCACACTGCTTTTTCCAAGTTTTTTTCATCCCTCTTCAAATTTCCCCTGCCTACCCTCCTGCTCCCCTCTCAGAGGAGAACCTTGCCTCATTATTTTGTAGGACAAAAATGGAGTCTGTTCATGAAGAGCTCTATTTTCTCCTCTTTTCCCCTCTTTCTCATCTTGAATCATTCAGATGTCTTCTGCCACTCTCTTTCTTCATCCCTGACTTATCCTTGCCAAGACAAACTTCTTTATGTGTATAAGGGATCCCATTCCATCTTGTCTTCTCCAGCAGATTTCCCCTACTCTCTCCCTGTCCCTACTATTCTCACTATTATGCAATCATTCCCTGTCCACTGGTTGCTCTTACTGCCTTCAAACATGTCCATGTCTCCCCCATCCTCAAAACCCTCACTTGACCCATCCATCCCCTCTAGCTATCATCCTATATCTCTCCTCCTTTTTGTGGTTAAACTCCTTGAGAAGGTTATTGACAATAGATGCCTTCACTTCTTTCCTCTCACTTTTTTTTTTAACGTTGAAGTCTGGCTTCTGACATCGTTTATTCAACTGAAGTTTCTCAGAAACTCCCAATGATCCCTGAATCGCCAGATCCAATGGCCTCTTCTCAATCCTCATGCTTCTGGACCTCTCTTTGTTTCTTTTCTTTTCTTTTTTTTTAGGCAATTGGGGTTAAGTGACTTGCCCAGAGTCACACAGCTTGTGAATGTTATGTGTCTGAGGCCGGATTTGAGCTCAGGTCCTCCTGACTCCAGAGCTGGTGCTCTATCCACTGCACCACCTACCTGCCCCTAGACCTCTCTTTGGACCAGACATTGACACTGCTAAGTAATCTCTTCTCGATCCTCTCTCCTCTAGGTTTTTATGAGAACACTTTCTCCTGGTTCTCCTCCTACTTGTCCGGCCACTCCTTCTCTGGGCCCTTTGCTGTATCTTCATCCACATTATGTTTGCTAAGAGCAGAGGTTCTCCAAGGTGCTTTCTTGCACCCTCTGCTTTTCTCCCTCTATACTATTTCACCTGGTGATCTCGTCATCATCATCTCTATGCAGATGCCTCTCAGATCTACACGTCCGGTCCAAACCTCTCTACTGAGCTCTAGTTTTGGATTTCAAACCGCTAATTAGACATTTGAAGTATATGTCCTATAAACTTTTAAACTCAGCACTCCTAAAACTGAACTCATTTTCTTTCCCTCCAAACCCTCCCCTCATCCTAACTTCCCTGTTACCATCCTCCTAACCACATGGGCTCACCACCTAGGAATCACACTGGACTCCTCACCCTCTCTCAGCCCCCATATTCAATCTGTTGCCAAGGCGTGTTGGTTTTATCTTCGCAGTGTATCTTGCATACCCCCATTCTCCTCTCTGAAACTGCCACCACTGGCAGGCCTTTATCACCTCATACCTATATGACGGCAACAAAACTTATTGGTTTCCCTGTCTCAAGTCTCTGTCCACCAATCCATCCTCCACTTAGCTCTCAAACTAATCTTCCTAAAACCCACATCCCGGGGCAGCTAGATGACGCAGTGGATAAAGCACTGGCTCTGGAGTCAGAAGTACCTGAGTTCAAATCCAGCCTCAGACACATAACACTCACTAGCTGTGTGACTCTGGGCAAGTCACCTAACCCCAATTGCCTCAGCGCAAAAGAAAAAAAAAGAAAAAGAAAGTTTTTTTAAAAAAAAAACCCACATCCTGCCATATTTTACCCTCCCCCTATATAGTAAATTCCAGTTTAAAGCTGAAGGTAAACCCTATTTCCACAGAATCAAGTATTATGCCCCCCCCCCCCAATTTGGCTTTTAAAGCTCTTAATAACTTGGTCCAGGGCTGGGTAATCCATGGCCTCGAGGCCACATGTGGTCCTCTAGGTCCTCAAGTGCAGCCCTTTGACTGAATCCAAACTTCCCCTTAATAAAAGGGTTTGTTCTGTAAAACTTGGACTCAGTTAAAAGGCCGCACCCAAAGACCACCAAGGGCCACATGTGGCCCCAAAGCCTCAGGTTCCCTACTCCTAACCTGATCTTTTCCTACCCTTCAGTTTTCTTAGGCTCTACTTTCTTTCACGTATTCTGTAATCCAGAGGCACTGGCCTGCACGCTGTTCCTCCCACATGAACCTCCACTTCTCAACTCTGAGTGTCCACCATGTAACATGGCTGCCCTCTTTGCTTGGAATACTTTGTCTCCTCATATTTCCTATGCCTATAATTTTCTCTCTGTCTCTCTCTGTCTCTCTGTATATGTGTGCATGTACATGTGCGTGTGCATGTGCATGTGTGTGTGTGTGTGTGTGTGTGTCTTCTCCCCCTCCAGGCTTTTCTGGCTTTCTTCTAATCATAGCAGAAGTCCCACTTTTTGTAAGAAGTCTTTTCCAGTCCCTCTTAATTTCTGAGATTACTCTCAATTTACCACACTCTTCTCTTTTTTACACGTAGTTGTTTGCATGTTACCTCTCCCACTAGACTGTGACCTCCTTAAGAGCAGGGACTAACTTTTGCTTTTCTTTATATGCCCAGCCCTTAGTATGGTGCTTAGCACATAGTAGGTGCTTATTCAATGTTATTTGACTCTTGATCCAGACGAGTAAGAGGTACATAGGAGAAGGAATTCATAGTGGCCTGGGAGAAGCCCGGAGAGACCTTCTTCTGATCAAATAAAAGAAAACACATTCCAGTCCTCTCAGAACATCTTTGGTCTATTTTATCAAAGAAACGAGTGGGAGAGTAGGATATAGTTGTTCTGAAGAATCATTTGAACAAGATTGAGATGCATAGTCCCTCTTTGGTTACTCTCAGATTTTGCAGAATGACAAAAAAACTGAGAATGTCAGGAACACAATTAGTGGCTGAATTATAGGTCAGAGCTGGAAGGGGTTTGGAGGATGATGATAATGGAGACCTAGAGAGGGAGAGAGACTTGCATATGAGGTTAGGAGCAGATCTCAGGTCTTAGGACTTGGAGACTTGGGCTTTGTACCACTCCCTTCTACAGTGTTCTTCTGATATAGTGCAAAGAATACTGGATTGGAGGTCAGAGCACCTAGGTTGAACTCAATTCCTGATGCTGTTTTAACAGAGGCAGTCAGGTGATACAGAGGATAGGGAGCTGGGCATGAAGTCAGAAAGACCCGAACTCAAATCTGGCCTTAGACGCTTGGTAGCTGTGTGATTCTGGGCAAGTTGCTTAAACTCTGCCTGACTCAGTTTCCTCAACTGTTAAATGGGGATATTAATAGCAGCATATCTTCCCCACAAGAATTGAGTGAGGTGGAGGGCTTAGCACAGTGCCTGGCACGTAGTACGTACTTAATAAATGCTTGTTTCCTGCCTTCTGCAGCAGCTGTGGGCAATTTCTTTTCCTCATTTGTAAGGTAATGGAGTTCAACTCCATCAAGGGTTCTTAACCTGGCCTCCATGGATCCAGGGTTTTGTGAATAGATTTCAAGGAACCCATGAACTTGGGTGGGTGAAAATCATGTTTTATTTAAACATAATTGGTTTTCTTTGTAACTTTGTGTATTTCATTTTATGCATTTAATCACATGATTCTGAGAAGGGGTCCATACGCTTTCCCAATCTGCCAAAGGTGTACAGGACACACAAAAGGTTAAGGATCCGGGAATTCGCTAATCTCTAAGGCTGTATTCAGCTCCAGATCCTTTCAGGAGCCCTATTTGCTCTGTGCTTTTTGCAATCATCCAAGATCTCTGCAGTGGTCCTCTAATATTCCAAACTTGCAGATGGTTTGATTTAAAAACAAAAAACCACCTTCTTTCAAGATTGGTTTTTTGCCCCCTGCCCTGGGAGTGGAGGGATGACAGATAGATGTTGGGATTAGCAGACACTCAGAGTTCCATTATAAACTCCTTGAGAGCAGAAGCCATGTCTTAGATTCCTCTTGCACCCCCAAAGGGTTATGCTGGTGGTCTAAAATTTAATAACAATTTGTGCTTACATAGCATCTTAAGGGAAAAGGTTCTTTTTTCAGAATGGGGTGAGGAGTACAGATATTATTGTCCCTTTGAACAGATGAGGAGATTGACCCTCAGGGGAAATGTCTTGCTCAAGTCAGTGGCATGGCCAGGATTTGAACCCTGGCTGGGTTTTTTCTCTTTGCTGCTTCTTCAAGGAATTTGCAACTTCATTAGATTAGAACATCCGAAACTTCAACAACTTTTATTTTGAAACTGAGAACAACTTTGCTTGTCAGAAAGGCTACTAATCTTAATAATGCTAAAAGAATGGGAACAGAAATATCTTATTCTCAGCTTTAGAACTAACTGTTCTACTAACTGTTTCAAACCTTTCCTAGCTTAGATTCTGCCTTGAAAACCATGTGTTTGCTCAATATTTATTCAGCAAACATGACTTGAAGCCAGAATGAGGCAGTGAAGGGACCTGAGTTCAAATCCTGACTCTCTCAATTATTATCTGTGTGACCTATGGCAAATCATTTTACTTCTCCTTTCCTATTCTATTACCCTTTGATCCTGTGGACCATTATGAATCAATGCAAAGAGAAGGGACCAGAGCCAGGCGAAAAAATAAGATAGTACTTGTAAAGCATTTAGGACAGTGCCTGGCCCATAGTAGGCACTTAACACATGCTTGTTGTAGCTTTCCTTTTCTTTTCTTCCTTCCTTCTCTCCTTCCTTCCTTCCTTTCTTTTTACCTTCCTTCCCTCCTTCATTCCTTCCCTTCTTCTTCCCTCTCTCCCTTTATTCCTTCATCCCTTCCCTCCTCCCTCCCTTTCTTCCTCTCTCCATTCCTTCCTCCCTTTCTTTTTTCCTTCCTTCCTCCCTTCTTCTCTTCCTCCTTCCCTTCCTTCCATTCTTTCTTCATCACAATTACAGTAATGTAAGAGAAAAGGAAGCCAGACTTTGAGTGAATGTAATGACCAGTCTTTCACCTAGAGAAAAGATGACAAATGCACCTCCCTCCTTTTAGCAGAGGCTATGATCCCTCCACTGACGTACTCGGTTGGTTTTGTCCAGTGGTTTTTCTTGTTATAAGGGGGGATGTTCTTTCACTGGGGACAGAGGGGAAGTCTGTAAGGAAATGATTGTGATGTAAAATAAGAAGGCAATATTTTAAGTTATTTTTGTAAAGGGGACATATTAGAGTTTCTTATAGGTCATTTTCTCTTTCTGGAAAAGGAAGAATCAAGATTCCGTGGGTCCTTCAGGGTAAGGCCAAAAGAAAGGAAGGATTGTGTTACCCAGCCCCACGCCCACCACTCTACCACCGGAGGCTGCTCTTCTCCAGGTCAAGTTTGTGGCCATCTTTTCGGGACGCTTTGTTCCAGAGAAGTTTTGCATAATTCCCAGGATGCTCATTTAATCACAGAGCTCATGGAAACCCAAGCAATCTTTCATTGGCTTCCTTGCTTCCCAGCTGGGTAAAACTCTCCTCAATTTGGAGTGTGAGGACCTGAGCTATAATTGATACCTGAGCTACAGACGATACTCCCTCACTGTCCCTAGTGAGGAAACATCTCCCTTACACCAAGGAAAGCCGTTCAGCAAAACCAACAAGGTATGTTAGTGAAGGGACTGCAGCTTCTGCCAAAAGGTGAGAGGTACATTTGTCATCTTCTTTGGGGACAAAACTGGTCATTGTATTCACTCAGAGTTCAGTTTCCCTTTCTGTGACATTATTATGGTTCAAGAACTGGGTGACTTTTAGCAAATTACTTGACCCTTTTGAGCAGTTTCTTCATCAAAAAGATGGGGGAGGCAGTAAAGACGTTTGAATTTTCTCCCCCACAGGGTAGGAATGTGTGTGAAGAAAGCTTCGTAACCCGTTATCTAAATGTGAATCATTATTCTATTCCAATAAACATTTATTAAGTGCCTACTACATACACAGTATTTTTAGGTTCTGGGGTCATGAAAATATAAAAACGGCGGGGTCTAGTCTTTTAGTCTTATGGGCAGCTAGATAGCACAGTAAATAAAGTGCTGGGCTTGGAGTCTGGAAGACATGAGTTCCAGTCTGGCCTCAGACACTTACTAGCCGTGGGACCCTGGGCAAGTCACTTTACCCTGTTTGCCTCAGTTTCCTCATCTGTCAAATGAGATGGAGAAGGAAACAGCAAACCACTCCAATATTTTTGCCAAGAAAATTCCAAATGGGGTCATGAAGAGTAGGATATGACTGAAACGACTGAACAAACACCAAAAGCTTTCAGTCTTTAGGGAGAGTCTGACATGTTCTCAAAGAAATAGAATGCAAGTTACAGGGCAATAGGGGCAAAAGGAGAGAATTAGGAATAGAAATGACCTGAAATTGGCATTTACTATTTGGAATGTCTACTTAAGGAAAGTTAGAGCTAGAAGGTCCCTTAGATAGAGCATTTGTCGTTAGATAATTGACCGTCCTCATTTTGTGGTTGGGAAAACTGAAGTCCACAGAGGGAAAGTAGCCTGCCCATCCACCTTGTAGAGAGGGCAGACCTGGGAAGAGAACCCAGAACTCCTAACTCCCAGGCCAGTGCCTGCTGTGCTATGATACCTCTCCAGGAATAGATGTCAAAATAGAATGTTTTTCATTGATGTGTGTACAAAGACTGGAAGGAACCGGCTCATGCTTTTATTTTTATAGTCACATTAATCAGATTATTTTATTCTGTCTCGGCGAGGTTTGTTTGCTTTCCTTGACGTGTACGCTGAATGATCAGAACTGATTTTCCTTGTTGATTCTGTGAGAATCTCTGTGGACCATCAGCTTTGGAATGTGATTTTTTGCATCTGAATTACATAAGTGGAAGTCTCAGGGACCCACAACAGCCTTGAAGAATAGCAAGACATGAGACTATCAAGGCAGGTTTGGGTCAAATTATAGAGAGTCTTAAAGGCATGACCTAGGAGTTTAAACGGATAGGATGGAGATCTGGAAGGGCCTTTAGAAATCATTTAGTCCTTTTTTTTAATAGATGAGAAAACTGAAGTCACAGAATTTCAGAGCCAATTTTCAGTAGTTCTAATTATTAGAAAGTTTTTCCTGGTATCAAGGCTCAGTTGACCTTTGTGACTTTCACTCATGGCTCCTGGTTTAGCTAAGAAGGGAAAGTTTAATAATCTTTCTTCCTTGTGACCACTTTTCAAGTCCTTGACAAGGTTATCACTTTAATTCTCCAGCCCACCTCCTTGGCCCTCCTCCCAAGCTAAAAACCCCCATTGTCTTCAATCAATCCTCAGAAAACATGGACTTGGGCCCTTGACCATTGTTTTGCATGTTCTCAGCTTACTAATGCCCTTTCTCAAATGTGGGGCTCAGAATTGAACCCCAAACTCCCCATGTGGTCTGCCCAAAGGCAAGAACAGCAGGATTATTCCCTCCATGTCCAGAAAAGGAAAGGAAATTACCTGAGATGACGTAGATATGAAATAACAGGGCTAGAATTCAGAATTCTCCTTCCAGGAATTCCCACTTTCCACCCCCTCCCCCCAAGTAGAGATTCGCTTCTTCTGAGTGGTGAGTGACCCTCTGCAAAGTAGAATCTGCAGGCTGAAACATCTACAACCCAATTAGTCCAACCTCGTAGTTGGGAAAACAGGGCAATGGGGAGGCAGCTTGCTGTAAAACTTCTCTGGCTTCCTTTTCTAGGAATTAGTGGTGGACCCTTGGACAATCACTACAGACTCAAACAGTTCCACTTCCACTGGGGAGAAATGAACGACTGGGGTTCAGAGCACACAGTGGACAACCAAGTTTACCCAGCTGAGGTTTGCACATGTGACCATGGCTTTATTTAAAGGATTTAAGGATGCCTCTCTCACCGACAGACAACCTCGGGCCCAGAGAACTTTAAAAACACGAATATTTGAGAAAAATCATACTGGGAAGAGTAAAGGTAGCAGGAGAAGTAGCAGGTATCAAAAGCAGAGCATCATTTGATTTCAGATATGGCAGAGGGTTTATGAACATAAAAGGAACAGCTAGGTGGTACAGTGGATAGAGTACTGGGCTTGGAGTCAGAAAGACCTGAGTTTAAATCCATCCTCAGACACTTACTGGCTGTGTGACCTTGGGAAAGTCACTTAACCCTGTTTGCCTCAACTTCCTCATCTGTCAAATGAGCTGGAGAAGGAAATGGCTTCAGTTTCTTTGCCAAGAAAACCCCAAATGGGGTCACAGAGAGTTAGACACAACTGAAACAATTTAACAAAAAATACTGTTACTACCTACTTCACGGGAAATGGCTTCGTAAATCTTAAATCACTATAAAAATTTGAGTTATTTATTATTCTTCTGAGGCTGATGATCTTACTATAGGGGTAGGTGTAGAAGGAATGAGAGGTCCAGATGCAAATAGATGAGAGGTATCTGGGGCAAATTTGGTTGAAGGGTAGTACTGGGTGCAGAGAACAGTCCTACCAAAGGCATGAGGGACCAGAAATCTGGGAGGGGTTACCCTGAAGTTCCAAAGAACCACAAAAATAGGCGTGGGGTGGCTGTGGGGAGAGAATATGCTTCTCCTGAATGTTGGCACCCTGGAGCAGAGTTCCCTTTGTCCCACTTAGTTACAGCTCTGCAGAGAAGTCTTTAAATCATGCTGCTAGTATAGAATGTTCTAGTTATATAACAAATTATATCTCCCAATTTGGAGGAGAAGATGAGATCACTATTCAATTTGCCCATAGTTTGTACTGTTTCTAAATAATAATAATATCTAGCATTTACATAGTGTTTTAAGGTTTTCTAAGGACTTTATAAATGCTATGTCATTTGTTCCTCACAAGCTTGAGATATAGGTACTATTATTACGCCCATTTTACAAATGAAGAAACTGAGGCTGAAAATGGTTAAGCATCTTGCCCAGGGTCACACAGCCAGCAAGTGCCCAAAGCAGAGTTTGGACTAATGTCTTCTTGATTGCAGATCTAACCCTCTATCCACTGTGCCACCTTGATTCTTTAGTTTGCACCTGTCTGCCTGCCTTTGGAGTAATAGGATGGAAGGGGTAGGGGAAGAAAGGGCCCGGCTGACTCGAGGTTTCTCCCCAGGCAGAGTTCACTGCCGACAGACAGAACCCGCCTGGTTAGCTCTCTTCCATTTCCATAGTAATTTGGAAGCTCAAGGATATATCACATGTTTATTCTCCGGAAGTTGGGTAAATAAATAGAGGCTGGGATTAAGACAATGAAATCCCCAGATGAAGGGATTCAAAAGCAGGGGAGTGAGAGTAAGGAGGGGGAGAGGAGAAGCAGGAGAAAGCAGGAAGGGAAGAGGAGCAAAAAAAGAAACATAGTATTTTAGGACTCAAAGGCCAGAAATGAAACATAGCAAAAACAGTGAGTGGCACCTAAAAAGTAGCGATAGATAAATAAATACATGGGGGGAAAGGCCACCTTTATTTACAACAAGACAATGAACATTTGTTTAGTGGCTAATCTGTGGGGAACTCCATGCCCGGCCCTGAGAGAGACGGGAAGTTCAGATAAGACATGATCAGCCTCAAAAAGTCATGTTCTTTGGGAATTTTCAGAAATTTAAAGGCATCATCTATATAACCTTGGGCAAGTCACATCCTGTCTTGTGGCTTTCGTTTCCTCATCTGAGACCAAGGGATTGGATCGTAGACACTCTAAGGTCCCATCTAGTTCAAAATCATCTACCTTTTTGTTAAAACGGAGAGGGTAGAACGTAACTTCTGCTGAGTCTTGCCATGCTAGAAAACTCAGAAAGAGACGGGAAGTCTATTATTCAAGAACCAGCCTGGGCAATTGTCGGAAAGGCCCATCATCGCGATGATTCTAGAATCACAACTCTTTTTCCTGTGACAACAACTCTCTGAGTTGTCTCTCTAATAAATTGTACAGTGTCCCATAAGTCTTAGTGCAGTTTTGGGGACAGATGGCCAGGATCATATATCCAGTATTAGAAGGGACCTCAGAGGCCTTCTGGTCCAGCAACCTCTCCCCCTCCATTTTACATATGAGAAAACTGAGGCCCAAAAAACGCGAAATGATTTTCTCAATGTTACCCAGGATTTAGCCGTTAGGTAGGATTTGAACCCAACGCATCTGACTACAGAGTCAGTGTGCTATTCCCTGTACTTCATTGCCTCCTAAGGGCTGAGATCTACATGGGTGAAAGAAGTACCAATACTGGAAAATTATTGATTATTTGAATTATTATACTGAATGTTATATTGAATTATTGAAGTTTTTGAAATGGAGTTCCTACTGTGTTAGACAATTTGAGGAGAAGGGGGAGAATATAAAGATGAATATTTATGACCCAATCCCCGCCCTCAAGGAACTTCCAGTCTAGTTGAGAAGTTTACAGCCTATTTATTTAGTATTGCCAAAACACTCCTCTTTCTCAGGCTATAGTTTCAAAGCCAGACAACCTTGTTAAGTTTTTATTCTGTCTGAAAGGGGAGCTCACAAACAAATCTGAGGAGCTTCTGAACTTTCATACTTTGAACAGTATTTCAGGAAATTTAATTTAATTGAATACATAAATATTTCAAGAGTGGGTGATTTCTTCACTTCGGCTATAGTTACTCCCTCCACCAATGCAGATTGCAATTCAGCTTTTTCTGAGTAGATGGACTACAGGTAGCCCAGACATTTGATCACCTGATAATCAACCTTTGGGGACTGACATTTAATACATTGAAGGAAAAAGAACGTATTTCCTCAGTTGGTTAACAATACGCTTGGAATTCTGCTACAATGGCCCAGAGGTGAAATTGGCCCTGTGAGGAAGGCCTTTAGCCCCTTCAGGAATTAAACCTCCGAGGTCTGAAGTCCAGGATGGATCTCTCACATATAGAGTTCAGATCTATATCTAATAATGTTATTAACATTCTACAGGTCCTTCCAACTTTGACATCTGATGACTCCATCACATCAATCAATAATGGTACAGTCTAAATAAGACATTGTCACTAGTCAGAATATTTATTAAGTGCCTACTATATGCCAGGAGGCAGCTAAGTTGTGCAATAGATAGGGTACTAGGCCTGGAATCAGGAGGACTCCTCTTCCTGAGTTCACATATGGCCTCTGACACTAACTAGCAATGTAACCCTGGGCCAGTCACTTAACTCTGTTTGCCTCAGTTTCCTCATCTGTAAAATGAGCTGGAGAAGGAAATGGTAAACTACTGCAGTATTTTTTGCCAAGAAAACCCCAAATGGGGTCATAAAGAGTTGGACACAACTGAAACAACTCAACAACATGTTCCAGGCACTATGCTAATATTTGCAAATATTATCTGATTTGGTAATTTGATCTTGCCACCCTTATGAAGCTTATAATTTAGTAGGGAGATAAGTTATCACACAATTTTATGATCAAGTCAACAAGCATTTATTAAATACCTATTATATGCCAGGCACTGTGTTAGGCACTAGAGACATTAAAAAAAAAAAAGGTGAGCAAAGCCCTTGTCCTCAAGGTGCTCACCATCTAATGGGAAGGAAACATGCAAACAACTACGGATAAACAAACTAGAGTTGGAATAAATTGTAGCTAATCACAGAGGGAAGCTGCTAACATTATGAGGAACTGGGAAAGGCTTCTTGGAGAAGGTGGGATTTTATCTGAGATCTGAAGGAAGTCAGTGAAGCCAAGCAGGCAGAGATAAGGAGGGAAGAAGTTCCAGGTATGAGAGGACAGCCAGTGGAAATGCTCCAATCTAGAGATGGAGGGACTTGGGCGAAAAACAGGAAAGAGGCCGTTGTCATTGGATTGCAGAAAATGTTGGGGGTTGGGAGAGAGAATAAGGTATAAGAAGGTTGGAAAGGAAGGAAGGGGCTACGTTATAAAGGATTTTGAAAGGCAAACCGAAGATTTTATATTTGATCCTGGAGATAATAGGGAATCAACAGAATTTATTGAATGGCCTGGAGTAGAGAGAAACTTGAGACAGAGAGACCATGGCATCCTCCTTCCAACTTCCCTCTAAATTCTACCTCAACTTCCCCAATATGGAGGTTGAAGGAAAGATCAAAGAAGGCCATAGCTTTCAAATGAAGTCAAGTCTTAATATTTGCTATGTCTCAGGAAATTTAAATTCTTTTTGAATTTCATTTCAGCTTCATTTAGTACACTGGAATTCTGCCAAATACCAAAATTACAAAGAAGCAGTAATGGGAGAAAGTGGTTTGGCTGTAATAGGAGTATTTTTGAAGGTAAACCCTCATAATATTATAGCTCTTCCACTCAGGAATTCAATGTGGGCAAAAAAATTAAACATTGATTTTTAAAAAATTAAGCGTGATGGGTATGAATTTGTCATCTTGTCTTGCTAAGCTACTCTTACCTCTCTGGTTAAAAAAAAAACACAGACAGCACTTTTAACACAAGTTTTTATGGATTTGCATCCTACAGCTGGGAGCAGAGCACAAGGAACTACAGAAGTTGGTCAATGTCTTACCAGAAATTAAGCATAAGGTAAGATGGTTATCCTGAAATCAACGTAATTTGGAAAGCAAAACTTGCTTAGCACACAGTTCATGGCACACAGGAGGTGCTTAAGAAATGCTAGTTGACCAACTTCGCTGTATTTTGGTGCCAAAGGAATGCTTTGTTATCATTTTTGTGATTTCTTGTTACCATACAAAGCATGCTATGGCAGAAAGACATCAGACTGAGAGTCAGAAGTCCAGGGTTCTATTAATAGCTAGTGATATGACCTTGGGTAAGTCACTTTACCTCTCTATGCCTCGGTTTCTACCTCCATAAATTGAAGGGGTTAGATGAGATGATCTTTAAGGCCCCTAATTCAAATCTCTTATCAAATGAGATAATATTTGTAAGGCACTTAGCACAGTACCAGATACACAGTAGGCTCTTAATAAATGCTTATTCCCTTCCTCTTTACTTCCAGAGCTGACCTTCTAGGATTTCACTGCATCAATCACTAAAGCATTCTAAATTTACTGATTTATTCACAGTATAACAGAGGCAGTTTGGTGCAGTGCAAGGAGAGTTGGTTATTTTTTGCAAAGAACTAGAAACAAAGTGGGCACCCAAGAAATGGAGTATGGTTAAACACAATCGTAGTCCATGAATGTAATGGAATATTATTGCACCATAAGAAATTATGAATATGAAGAGTTCAAAGAACTCTGGGAAGATTTTGATGAATTGATACAGAGAGAAGATAGAAGAATCAGAACAATTTGTATAATGACCCCAGTAACATAAAAGGAAAGTGTACTGCTTCAGGAGTCAGAGGACCTGGGCTCAAATCTTTTTTTTTTTTATCTTATTACATGGGTGACCCTGGACAGGTGATATCACCTCTCTGAGGCCTAAGTCTTCTCATCTGTAAAATGGAATGATTAGGCTAGATGACTGCTAAGGTCCATTTCAGCTTGAAATCTAGGACTCCATAATCCAAGAGAACCATGGCAAAGATGAGCATGTCACTCTGCTCCAATTTTAGTTGAAAAAGGGCTTTCTGATTGTTAGGTGAATATGGAATGGAAATTTCAAGAAATGTTGTTTATTTATTCAGGGTCAAACAAGAAGTGAAATGTATAAGCATCCTGAAGGATTCCTAGATGCTGTCAATAAACAGCGATATTAAGATGTGATCCCTGGGAAAACTATAAACCTTCCCTATAACAATGGTGTTGGCTACCACTGGATTAAAGCTTCGGAAAGCATGAGTTTTCCTCAGAGCCTCTGTTTGATCTGTGCATTGGACTTCCTCTTGGCCCCCTCACCCTAAAGGGAGCTTAGATCAAGTCAGTCCCACCCTCCACACACACATCTCGGCAAACTACAGAACTTTACAAGTTCAAGGTGAATCCCAGAGCCCTCATCCTTTTCTTTGCCAAACTAAACCTGGGATGTTTTCCAACAAGAAGGCCACAACACAATGCCTTTTGGTAGGAAAGAAAAGATCTGGCAGTGAAGAACCAACTTCTGCAACGTTGTTTACTCAGGGTTCCCTCTTTTTCTTCTTTGAAAATTCTGGGAAACTTTTCCCCCTGGGAAGATGACTACTACTAACCCTTTTTACCTTGGGTAAGTCACTTTGAAGCCTCATCTTCCTAATGTGTAAAATAAAGATGAGCTCTAAGGTCCCTTTCAGCTCAAAACTTTCTGGGATCAATATTCAGGGAGGCAGCATTTTCATGGAGAACTTAGAGTTCTGGTCAATGTCTAAGAGATCATTTAGCCTTGGGGTTCTTAACCTGGGGTCTACGAATGGCCAAGGGGTCCATGAATAGATTTCTAGGAGTTCATGAACTTGGATGGGAAAAAAAATCTTTATTTTCACAACCTTTGAGTTCCATTGTAATTCTATGTGTTTTATCTTATGCCTTGAAAAACATCATTCTGAAACCCATAGATCTCACCAAACTGCCTATGGTGTCCAGGATACAAAAAATGTTTAGATAACCCCCCAAACCCTCTCATCTTATAGATTGGGAGACTGAAGCTCAGAGAGGAGAACTGACTCTGACGCTACCCCCGAATTATATTGTGTGTATCTTCTCTGTACATAGTTATTTGCATGTTGTCTCCTCCATTAGACCATATGATTCTTTAAAAAAGGAACTGGTTTTTGCCTTTCTTGGTATCTCCAGTGCTTGGCACAGTGCCTGGTGCATAGTGGGCACTTAAATGCTAGTTGACTAACTGACCTAGCCTAGCTCACAACTAGTTACTGGCAGAATTGAGACTAGAATCTAGACTTCCTGACTTATTCTTTCTCTTTTCATTCAACAATAGTTCCTTACCTTTTGCCTTGATACAGTTTCCCCTCTTTTTGTGAATGGTTAATTTTAATTTTAGTTTTTAATTACCATGTAAGCAAAACTTTTTAACATCCTTCTTAAATTTTTTTTAGTTCCATATTCTCTTCCTCCATTCCTTCCATCTCCCCTCCATAGAAAGGCAAGCAATTTGATATAGATTATTCATGTACAGTCATGCAAAATATTTCCACATTAACCAAGTTGCACAAGAAAATACAGACCCTTCCCCTCAAACCCCTCTCCCAAAGAATAATAAAAAAGTTTTTTAAGAGTATAATTCAATCTGCCTTCAGACTCCATCAGTTCATCAGTTCTTTTTCTGGAGGTGGATAGAATTTTTCATCCTAAGTTCTTTGGAATTGTCTTGGATCTTTGTATTGCTGAGAAGAGCTAAGTCATTCCCAGTTGAACAGAGTAAAATATTGCTATTACTGTGTATAATGTTCTCCTAATTCTGCTCATTTCACTTTGCATCAGTTCATGTAAGTCTTCCCAGGTTTTTCTGAAACCATCCCCTCATCATTTCTTATAACACAATAGTAATCCATCACAACCAAATACCACAACTTGTTTAGCCATTCCCCAATTGATGGGCATTCATTTGATGTCCAATTCTTTGCCACCACAAAAAAGAGCTGCTACAAAGATTTTTGTGCATATAAGTCCTTTTCCTTTTTATTTGATCTCTTTGAAATACAGACTTAGTTGTGGTATTGCTGGGTCAAAGGGTATGCACAATTTTATAGCCCTTTGAGCATAATTCTAAATTACTCTCCAGAATGGTTGGATAGATCCACAACTCCACCAACAATGCATTTCCACATCCCCTCCAACATTTGTCATTTTCCTTTTCTGTCATATTTGCCACTACAATAGGTGTAAGGTGTTACCTCAGAGTTGTTTAAATTTGCATTTCTCTAAACAATAATGATTTAAAGCATTTTTCCATATGACTATTAATAGTTTTGATTCCTTTTTCTGAAAACTGCCTGTTCATATTTTTTGACCATTTATCAATTGGGAAATGACTTGTATTCTTACAAATTTGACCTAGTCCTCTATTTTTTGAGAAATGAGGCCTTTATCAGAAACACTGGCTAGAATTCCCCCCCACCCCAGTTTCCCACTTTCCTTTTAACTTTGGCTGCATTGGGTTTGTTTGTGCAAAACTTTAAAATTTGATATAATCAAAATTGCCTATTTTATATCCTATATTGCTCTCAATATCTTGTTTGGTCATAAATTCTTCCCTTAATCCATAAATCTGACAGGTAAAATATTCCATGCTCCCTCAGTTGTTTAAGATACCACTCTTTATGTCTAAATTATATACCTATTTCAACCTTATCTCAGTACACCAGTATCTCAGTGCTCATCCATACCTAGTTTCTGCCAAACTGCTTTCCAGTTTTCCCAGCTGTTTTTGTCAAATAGTGAGTTTTTGTCCCACAATCTTGGATCTCTGGGTTTGTCAAACACTGGATCAGTGTGGTCACTTACTACCATGTATTGTTTACCTAACATATTCCTCTGGCCCACCATTCTATTTCTTAACCATTACCAGATAGTTTTTTTTAAGATTGCCACTTTGCAATACAGTTTGAGATTTGGTACTGCTAAGCAACCTGTCTTCACATTTTTCCCATTGATTCTTTTGATACTCTTGACCTTCTGTCCTTCCAGATGAATTTTGTTATTATTTTTTCTAGCTCCATAAAATAATTTTGGGATAATTCAATTGGTATGGCACTGAATAAGTAAATTAAATTAGGTAAAATTGTCATTTTATTTTATTGGCTTGGCCTACCCATGAGAAATTAATATTTCTCTATTGTTTAGATCTGAGTTTATTTGTGTGAAAAGTGTTTTGTAATTGTGTTCATACAGTCCTTAGGTTTGTCTTGGCCTAACTCCCAAGTATTTTATATTATCTGTAGTTATTATACATGGAATTTCTTTACCTAGCTCTTCCTTCTAGACTTTGTAATACATAGAAAGGTTGATGATTTGTATGGGTTTTTTTATATCCTGTACCTTTGCTAAAGTTGCTAACTATTTCAACTGGTTTTTTAGGTGATTGTCTAGGATTATCTAAGTATATGATCATATTATCTGCAAAGAGTGATAGTTTTGTTTTCTTATTGTCTATTCTAATTTCTTCTTTCTATTTCTTTAATTTCTAATTATTTTTTTCTTCTCTTATTGCTATAGCTAGCTTTTCTAGAACAATATTAAATAATAGTGGTGATAATGGTCATCCTTGCTTCACCCCAATCTTATTGGAAAGGTTTCTAGCTTATCCCTGTTCTGGATAATGCTTGTTGATGGTTTTAGATAGATACTACTTATCATCTTAAGGAAAGTTCCATTTATTCCTATGCTTTCTAGTGTTTTTTTTTTTTTAATAGGAATGAGTGTTGTATTTTGTCAAAAGCTTTTTCTGCATCTATTGAGATAATCGTATTATTTTTGTTCATTTTGTTATTGATATGGTCAATTATGCTGATAGCTTTCCATATACTGAACCAGCCTTGCATTCCTGGTAAAATCCCACCATGTTACAGGGTATGATCCTTGTGATATGTTAGTGTAATCTCTTTGCAAGTATTTTATTTAAGATTTTTGCATAAATATTCTTTAGGGAAATCAGTCTATAACTTTCTCTGTTTTTTGCTCTTTCTGGCTTAGCTATCAGCACCATATTTGTGTCATAAAAGGAATTTGGTAAGATTTTTCTTTGCATATTTTTCCAAATAATTTGTGTAGTATTGGAATTAATTGTTCTCTAAATGTTTGGTAGAATCCACTCGTGAAGCCATCTGGTCCTGGGGATTTTTTCTTAGTGAGCTCATTCATGGTTTATTCAATATCTTTTTTCTAAGATAGGGCTAAGTATTCTTTTTCCTCATCTGTTAATCTGAGTACTTTATATTTATGTAAATATCCATCCATTTAACTTAGATTGTCAGATTTATTAGCATGTAATTGGGCAAAATAGCTCCCAATAATTGTTTTAATTTCATCTTAATTGGTGGTGAATCTACATTTTTCATTTTTTTATATTATTAATCTGTTTTTTTTTTCCTTTTTCTAAAAATCAAATTAACAAATGACTTATCTAATTTTTTTGGGTAAAACCAGCTCCTAGTTTTATTTGTAAGTTCAATAGTTTTTTTACTCTCAATTTTATTAATCTCTCCCTTGATTTTTTAGGATTTCCAATTTGGCATTTAATCAGAGATCTTTAATTCGTTCTTTTCCCAGTTATTTTTTTTAGTTGTACGACCGATACATTGATCTGTTCTTTATACATTTTATTGATGTGAGCATTTAAAGATACAAATTTCCCCCTAAGTATTACTTTGGCCGCTTTCCATAAATTTTGGTATGTTGTTGCATTGTTGTCATTCTCTTCAATGAAATTATTTATTGTTTCTATGGTTTGTTCTTTAGCTCCACTCATTCTTTGGGATTAGATTATTTAGTCCCGATAAATTTTAATCTGTTTTCATGGCCTTTTATTGAATTTAATTTTTATTGCATTATGGTCTGAAAAGAATGCATTTAATATTTCTGCTTTTCTGCACTTGGCTGTGAGGTTTTTTATGTTCTAATACAAGGTCAGTTTTTGTCAAGGTGCCATGTACAGCTTAGAAAAAGATGTATTCCTTTCTATTCCCATTCAATTTTCTCCAGAAGTCTATGATATCTACCTTTTAAAAATTCTATTCATCTTCTTAACTTCTTTCTTATTTATTTTAGGATCAGATTTATCTAGTTCTGAGAGGGAAAAGTTGAGGTCACCTATTAATATGGCTTTATTGTCTGTTTCATTCTGTAACTCATTCAACTTCTCTTTCAAAAATTTAGATGCTAACTGAGAGATCAAGGAATAGTTTGCCTGTCAGATTTATGGAGAACGGAAGAATTTATGACCAAGTGAGATAGAGAACATTATGAAATGCAAAATGTATAATTTTGATTATATTAAATTGAAAAGTTTTTGCACAAACAAAGCCAATGAGACTGAGATTAGGAAGGAAGCAGAAAACTGGAAAAGAATTTTTATAATCAGTGTCTCTGGTAAAGGCCTCATTTCTAAAATATAGAGAGAACTAAGTCAAATTTATAAGAATATGAGTCATTCTCAAATTGATAACTGGTCAAAGGATATGAACAGGCAGTTTTCAGAGGAAGAAATTAAGGCTCTCTATAGTCATATAAAAAAATGCTCTAAATCACTATTAATTAGAGAAATGCAAATCAAAGTGACACATCACACCTATCAGATTGGCTAACATGACAAAACAGGAAAATAATAAATGTTGGAGATGTGGGAAAATTGAAACACTAATGCATTGTTGGTAGAGTTGTGAAGTGATCCAACCATTTTGGAGAGCAATTTGGAACTGTGCCCAAAGGGCTATAAAAATGTGCATACCCTTTGACCCAACAATACCACTTCTAGGGCTATATTCCAAAGAGATCATAAAAATGGGAGAAGGACCCACATGTACAAAAATACATATAGCAGCTCTTTCTGTGGTGGCAAAGAATTGGAAATTAAGGGGATGCCCATCAATTGGGGAATGGCTGAACAAGTTGTGGTATATGGATGTAATGGAATATTATTGTGCTATAAGAAATGATGGACAGGCGGACTTCAGAAAAACCTGGAAAGATTTGTATGGACTGAAGCTGAGTGAAGTGAGCAGAACCAGGAGAACACTGTACACAGTAACAGCCACATTGTGCAATGACAAACTTTGATAGATTTAGCTCTTCTCAGCAATGCAAGAATCTAAGACATCTCCATGATGGAAAATGCTATCCACAGCCAGAGAAAGAACCATGGAGTCTGAATGCAGATCAAAGCATACTATTTGCTCTTTTTTTTCTGTTTTGTTTTGTTTCATCTTTCTTGTGGTTCCTCCTATTTGTTATAATTCTTTACAACATGACTAATGTGAAAATATGTTTAATAGGAATGTATATGTAGAGCCTATATCAGATTGCATGCCATCTTGGGGAAGGAGGAGGGGAGTGAGGTGGAGAAAATTTAAAACTCAAAAGCTTACAGAAGTTAATGTTGAAAACTAAAAATAAATAAATTAATAAAAAAGTTAAAAATAAATAAAATGTAAGTATTCCTGGGGAGAAAAAAATGTAGATGCTATACTATTTAATGCACATATGTTTAGTATTTCTATTAATTCACTGTCTGTGGTACCTTTTAGCAAAATGTAGTTTCCCTGCTTATCTTTTAAAATTAGATCTATTTTTGCTTTTTCTTTTTCTGAAATCATGATTATTACACCTACTTTTTTTTTCACTTCAGTCGAAGCATGATAGATTCTGCTTCCTTTTGCTCATTGTGTCTCTTTGTTTCAAGTATACTTCATGTAAATAAAATATTGTTGGATTCTGTTTTTTTAGTTCACTTTTTTATCAAATTCCATTTTATGGGTGAGTTTATCCCATTCACATTTACAGTTATGATTATTAACTGTGTATTTCCCTCTATCCTATTTCCCCCTGTGTATCCTTCTCTCTCTCTCTTTTTACCCTGTCCTTCCTCAAAAGTTTCTTCTGCTTCTGACCACTACCTTCCTTAATCCACCTCCCTCCCATTCTCTTATTCCCTTCCCCTTCTACTTCCCTGAAGAATAAGATAAATTTCTATACCCAACTGAATGTTCAAGTTCTTTCCTCTTTGAGCCAATTTCAATGAGAGTAAGGTTCAAGTGTTGCCCACCACTTACATCCCAATCTTGCCCTCCGTTGTAAAATCTCTGCCTTTCATACTTTTTAAAAGTAAGATAATTTCCTCCATTCTTCTTCTCCCTTCCCTCTTCTCCCAATGCATCCCTCTTCCTCACCTCTTAATTTTATTTTTTTTAATTATCCCATCATAGTCAACTCATGACAGTGCCCTATGTATATGTACAGTCTCTCTAAATGCCTAATAATGATAAAGTTCTTATGAGTTACAATTATCACCTTCCCATACAGGAATGTAAACATTTAAATCTTGTTGATTCCCTTATGATTTCTCTTTCATGTTTACTTTTTTATGTTTCTCTTGAGTATTGTATTTGAAAATCAAATTTTTGTTCAGATCTGCTCTTTTAATTAGGAGTGCTTGAAAGTCCTTGTTTGATTAAATATCCATTTTCCCCCCTGAAGAACTATACTCAGTTTTTCTGGGTAGGTTATTGGTTGTAATCCTAGCTCCCTTTCCTTCTGGAATATCATATTCCAAGCCCTCCAATCCTTAAAGGGGGAAGCTGCTAAATCTTGTGTGATCCTGACTGTGGCTCCATGATATTTGAATTGTTTCTTTTTGGATACTGGAAGTATTGTCTCCTTGACCTGTGATCTCTGAAATTTGGCTATAATATTCCTGGGCATTTTTATTTTGGTATCTTTTTTTAGAGGTGATTGGTAGATTCTTTCAATTTCTATTTTACCCTCTGGCTCTAGGATATCAAGGAAGTTTCCCTTGACACTTTCTTGAAAGATGATGTGTAGACTCTTTTTATTATTATTACTATGGCTTTCAGGTGGTCCAATAATTTTTAAATTATCTCTCCTGGATCTGTTTTCCAAGTTGGTAGTTTTTCCAATGAGATATTTCACATTTTCTTCTATTTTTTCAATTTAAAAAAATTTTTTTTATAGTTTCTTGGTGCCTCACGGAGTTATTAGCTTCCACTTGCCCAATTCTAATTTTTAAGTAATTATTTTCTTCAGTAAGCTTTTGTATCTCTTTTTCCATTTGGCTAATTCTGCTTTTTAATTAGTTCTTCTCTTCAGTGGATTTTGGTGCCTCTTTTACCATTTGGTCAATTCTGTTTTTTTTAAGGTGTTATTTTCTTCAGTATTTTTTGTGCTTCCTTTGCCAAGCTGTTGAATCTGTTTTCATAATTTTCTCACATCACTCTCATTTCTTTTCCCAGATTTTCCTCCACCTCTCTTATTTGAGTTTTTAAATTCTTTTTAAGCTCTTCCAGGAATTATTTTTGGGTCTGTGACCAATTCACATTTTTCTATGAGGCTTTGTCTGTTGCTATTTTGACTTTGTTGTCTTCTTATGAGTTTGTGTCTTGATCTTCACCATAACTCTTTATGGTCAGGTTCTTTTTTTTCGGGGAGGGGTTGTTGTTGTTGTTTGTTTGTTTGCTCATTTTTCCATTTGACTTTTAACTTTATGTTATAGTTGGGCTCAGCTTCAGGAGTGGAGGGGCCACTGTCCCAAGCTTCAGTTCTTACTTGTTACTGTTTTTAGAACTAGCTTTGGGGTCTGCAGGTTTTCAGTGTTTCCAAGTGGAGTGATCTAGAGGAAGGTGTGATCACTGCTCTCCTGGCCTGTGCTTTAGTCTTTTACCCATGAAGGGAACTTGTTCCCCTATAGCTAATGGTGGTAGCACTCCTCTTGGCCTTGAGACAGTGACCAGGTCCTACACTCTCCTGTAGCCACAATTGCTAGTGCTTCTCTCTGTCCTGAAATTGAGAGCAAGTTTCCTACTCCTTTGTGAGTGACCACATGTACTCCTTTTCACCCTGGAACCACAACTGGGGCCCCTGCTCTCCTGTGGCTACAAGTGCTATTGCTCCTTTTGGTCCTGGGACTGTGACCCAGAACTGCTCATTGGCAATACAACAGGGTACTAAACCCAGTACCAGCAAAGAGTCCCCTACAATCTCCTTCTGACCACTCCACAATCTATGGGCTGAAAATTCCCAAAGCTTCCACTGCTGCCAATACAGTCACCTCCAGGACTAGCTGCTGGGCCCACAGCATGGCCTTGCTGCCCAGTCTGCACTGCACTTCAAGCCTGACCACCACTGAGTAAGACAAACCTTTCCTGCAGACCTCCTAAGTTGTCTTGGGCTGAAAGATTGTTTGACTTGGATTTTTATTGGTTCTGCCATTCCAGAATTTGATTTGAGGCATTATTTTAGAGTTGTTTGGAGGAGAATTTGAAAGAGCTCAGTTGAGTGCTTATCTACTCTCCTATCTTGGCTCTGCCTCTCTCTTAGTGAATGTAGCAGGAACGTGTCCATGATTTTGACAGTGTTTGATATATAGGCACAGTGCCTGGTACATAGTGGGTACTACATTTGTGAATGCCTATTGATCGATTGATTGACTGTAAGCATAGACTCACAGGATCATGGACTCAGAATTAGAAGAGATTTTAGAGATGTTGTTGTACAAACCCTACATCTTTGATATGAGGAAATGGGTCCAGAGATGTCCCAGGTAGTAAGTGGCAAAGCCACAATTTAAATATATATCCTCTGAGTCTGGAGCCAATGCCTTTCCCATTTCAGCACTCTCTGGATGTACCATGCATCTTTCTCAATGAATTTGTCAAAAAAAAAAAAAGGACACTTAAAAGATTGGGTGGAGAGTGTATTTTCTTCATGCCAAGGTATTTGGCTTTGATAAGTACCCAATGGGGAGCCACTAAAGAGTTTTGAGCAGTGGAAGAACTAGGAAAACTGATTGGCACCATCTTGAATTTCTCTTTGCATCTTCAAATGAGTAATTTTAAGGTAATATAGAAGAGAGGCACACATTGAAGCATATAAGAAATAGAATTAGTAGAACATGTTGTGCATATGTTTTCTCTTACCTATTTGGTGATTACATTTCAGAGACCTAAGACATAAATTTCTATAATTTTAAGTTGCTTCCTGTAATTCTTTCTTAATTAGTGTATGAATTAAATGTATTCTATTGGTTTTATTGATCTGTTAGGATACTCATGCGGCCTTTGACAGATTTGATCCCTTGTGTCTTTTGCCCTTCTGTCAAGATTATTGGACCTATGCTGGATCTTTGACCACCCCACCACTTACAGAATCTGTCACTTGGATCATTAAGAAAAAACCAATTGAGGTTGGTCATAATCAGGTGAGTCATGTGTGTAACCAGCTTCTTAAAATTCTTGGCCTAGACTGGATTTCCTGGATGAATTTAAGAAATTCCACAATAGCTAGAAGTTATGCTTTCATATTTTAAATCAGTAAAAGATGACTGTATAAATCAAAAAGGAGGCAAGCCAATAATGTGGTGAGATGGAGAGATAAAATGTGGACAACCCAAGTTCTATGATGTTGCATACATAATGGCAAGTGGCCTTGAAGAAGGTCCTCAGCAGGTTGGCTGGACTCCTGAGTGGATTTGTAGGAGAAACTACACAAGAATTATATAAGATGAGCGATGTCAATGAGTTGTGGTTTCTGGGGGAAATGTCTCAGCCTGGGTTCCTAGAGAGCCTGGGGAGATACTCACCTGCCAGAGGGCAAGACCGGAGGTCAACTAACTGAGTAGTCAAATGAAAAAGATAATATATTAGCATGCTAAGGAAGCTTATTTGCCAGTAGAAGGTTTAACTTCCTAAGGTTCAGATTTTGTCTTATGAGGATTTTTCCAGATTGCCTAGAGTATCCAGCTAATCAGCAACATTCCATGGCATTTGAATGGATCAGTGCCATGAAGTCTATTACTATAAGAAAGAAAGACCAGAAGCTTCTATTTGGAGAGGCTCCTAAATTTGTGAAGTCCCATACATAGAGATGGCAACCCATCTAGAGCTTCCTATACTATGAGATTCTTGTCCAAGTCCTTCCATAAATGCCCTGTATTAATATATAAATGCTCCACATAATGTGTATGCCTTATATAAATATCTAAATGTCCTATATAATATATATGCCCTATATAAATGCCCCATATAATACTATTTTTAATTTTTTATATTTTTAATTTTATGCTATTAAATATGTATTTAAATATATAAATGTTTTATATAAATACACAAATTCCTGTATAAATATATAAATACCCATGAAAATCCATAAATGCCTCATATAAATCTATAAATGCCCCATAAGATCTATAAATACCCCATATAAATATCTAAATGCCCCATGTAAATGTCTAAATACCCCCATATAAATATATAAATTATATGTGCAGATATTTATATATTTATTCTCCACATAACCATGTAAGTGCTCCTTCTACTCTATCTGATGCATCCTCTGCATTGCAGTCTGGACCCAGCCAACCCAGCTCATTCTGCCCTGCCCTGAAAGTCTGTTATGTTCCTGCTCCCTGGCAAATCCCTGACTGGATTCTTTACCTTGCTCCTATCCAACCACTTTGGAATGATGACTGTTGACAGAGGTTTGAGGGAGACCTTTCATTTTGTTCTGTGCTTTGGAAAGAACAACTCAATACTCAGATCAAGGTCGGAAATCACCTTGAGAGCCCTGGCCCAGGGTCCTGATACCTATAGACTGAGATCATGACCTTTCTAGACAAGGCCTGGGTTGTGCTTGCACCAGGATTTACACTCATGGAGATAATAAGACATCTTGCTAAAAAGCAGTTTCAGTTGGTAGATCTGGGAGCCTTCATGTTAATCGATATTCAAGAGAATAAGCCTGACCATTTCGTTCACCTTCCCCAAACCACCTTCAATCAATTCCGATGGCTCCCTGTCACCTCCAGGATCAAATATAAGATCCTTTGTTGGATGTTCAAAGTTTTTCGTCACCCAGCCCCTTCCCACCTTTCCCTTCTTGTACTTTACACTTCCCCACCATGCACACAAAGATCCAATGACACTGGTCTTCTTGTGGTCACTTGCACAAGACACTCTACATCTAAACTGTGCATTCTCACTGGTGTCCCCCATGCCTGGAATGCTCTCCCTCTTCATCTCCCTCTCCTAGCCTCACTGGCTTCCTTCAAGTCCCAACTTAATAAATGCCGGTTGCCTGATGAATGAATGAATGAATGAACGCAAAAGTCCTTCAGTTGTAAACAGAGTCCTGTCACTGCCTTGTGGTTTGTTGTGGTGGTGAGCTGGAAGAGGCCTCATGAAGATTGGTAGAGGGAAGGTGGTTGTTGGAACTCTCCAGGAAGAAGCTGACTCCTTCTAGGGGTACTATCAGCCTTTAAGAGTCAAAGTTTGGTAATTAAAGTCTCCAAGTGGGATTTCTTCAACTCACTTTACATTATAACTGAAGAGGGATAGAATTTTAAGGAAGGGATTTTCCCCCCAAGAGAAAAAGGCAAATGCAGAAAAAAATGGTGGGACCAGATGCGTTTGTATTAGAGGCCATCTAGGGGCCCATGGAGGGACAGGGACATGTTTAGCTTTGAGAGGTAAGTGTGGCATAGTGGACTTGGAGTCAGGAAAATTCCAGCTTGGACCTTCAATGACTGTGTAACCATGGGCAGGTAACATCTTCTTTGGGTCTTATTTTCGCCATCTGTAAAATGAACAATAAAATACTTCCATTGTGGACCTCCCAGGGTTGCTATGGGGAAAGTGGCTGGTAAAATTGAGATGTTAATGATATTAATTGAAATATTAATGAAATCATTATTTTTATAAAAGCTCTGGGCAGCAGGAGGATAAGGGGAATGAAGATGGGGCACTGGAGGCAGGAAAGGTTCTCCAGTATGACAAAGAGGCCCCTTAAGGCCAAAGGCAAATCTGGTGTATGTTGTGATTGTCATTCAGTCATTCTGTTGTGTTTGACTTTTCTTGAACTCATGGATCATATCACGCCAATGCTCTCCATGGGGTTTTCTTGGCAAAGATACTGAAGTGGCTTGCCATTTCCTTCTCCAGTGAATTAAGGCAAACAGAGGGGAAATGACTTGTCCAGGGTCACACAGCTAATAAATGTCTGAGGCCGGATTTGAACTCAGGTCTTCCTGACTCCAGGTCTAGCACTGTTTTTCACTGAGCCATGAAGCTACCTCCACACAATGTGGTTATGCCTAGAGTTAATTCTAATTTGTTGTGGTTCCTTCTTAAACTTTTAAAACTTGAAGGTTATAAAACCCCTGGCTATCAGAGGGAAATTCTGAAACTCTTCATTACTGTAATCTATTTAATTTGGGAGTGAAGAATCTGACCTCCACACTGATAAAGTATTTTTTGAAAGCGTTACCAAAGGTGTTTCTGGATTTGTCCACAGCCAGAACTCGTGCTGTCTCTGAAGCATGGATATTCAAGTCTAGAAACCTTGGCATCCATATCCAAGCATTGTTGTTGGCTGTTGTTCTATGCAGGCCCCCTAACCCTGATGAGTTACTTGATCTTTTTTCTAGCTAGCTGAGTTTCGGAGGCTACTGTTTTCTGCCCTTGGGGAGGAAGAGAAGAAGATGGTGAACAACTTTCGCCCACTTCAACCTCTCATGAATCGTACTGTCTGGTCATCCTTCCAAGCCTAGCACTTTTGAAACACAGGACTTATCTCCAAATAGAATCCCCTTCTTACACCCCCGATCAACCCATGTCTAGCTGTCTTTAAGAAAGAGCCAGTGTGATATTTCAGCATTCCAATTTGCTAAGAAAGGCAGGATAGAAATTGATGTGACCTATGCCACAATAAACTAAGAAAAATAGATCCATTTCATCCATCCAATTCATACATTTGATCCATTCATTGGGCGACTCATTCATTCAATCATTTCAACACGTATTTATTAAGTACCTACTGCTTATAGAGCGCTATTCTAAACACTGATGGAAATCAGAGCTTGGATGACACATTCTTTGCCTTCATGGAACTCATAGTCTACTAGGACAATAAGACATAAATGCATGGATGACTGTGGTATACAATATCCCATGATAAGCTGATCTGAGAGGCACAAAACAATATAATAATCTGAAATGTGAGAAAGCTTTTTGAAAGAGGTGTTATCTGAGATGAGCTTTAAAGGATGGCTAAGGATTCAATCAATTTGGCACTCTGACATCATTTTAAGAAAAAGACTCTGAAAGTTTGTTAACACAAAAAATGCAAGAATAGTTGGGTTTGATGCGGAGAATCCTTGCTTAGCTGCTAGGAGGGACATGGTCTCTGTCTCAAACACTGAAGCCAACCATAACCCTGGCACCTCTGGGAAATCTTAGGGACAGCCTGGATTTTTAGATTAGTATCAAGGTATAGTTGAAATATAAGCATTATATTATCATATAAAGCATTAGGTGCTTTAAAATATCCACAGAACTTTACAAATATTATCTCATTTGACCCTCACAACAAAGCTGGGAGGTAGGTGCTATAATTATCTCAATTTTACAGATAAGGAAACTGAGGCAGATGGCAGTTTAAGTGACTCTAAACCAGTGCTCTGTCCTAGCTTTCTAGGTGAAAAGGGCACCAGCTATAAATCGGGACAACTGGCTTTTTGCCCTAGTTTTACCACTAACTCAGTAACTAGTTGTGAGATTTTTAGATAAATGACTTCCTCGCTTTGGATCTTCATTTCCTCTGAAATATTTCCTCATTGCAAAATCAGGTGTTTGGACTACAGGTTTTCCAGAATGGCTTTCAGCTCTGACATTTTATGTTCTAAGATCCCTTCCAGCTTCCTATGTCCTAGCATGCCTTTTTCTACTTCTTACATTCAAGAGTTGTAAAATGAGCCCAAGATATCTCAAGCCAGTTTTAGATTGGTTTTCTGGCTTGAAGCCCAGGTCAAATCCAGGGAATGAAGAGGAAGGGTCTAATTTACTCAAGGGATATCTCCAAGGCTGGGTGTCGGGGTGAGGAAGAGAGGGCAAGAGGGAATGGGCTACTCAGTGGCCGAGAATTGACCAACATACGTTAGTCTCCACGTGCCGAACAGGCTTGCAGCTGACCACCAGATACCAAAGGGATTTGTGTGACCATTGAGGATGTGCTTAGCTGACACAAATACATAATCAGGCCACTGTCTGACTTGACTGAAATGTATTAATACTCATTCCTCAAAGTTCAGTAGGATTTTCAGCCTTCAGCTGGACTTCAGACCCAGAATCTGAGCTGCAATTCCTCAGTAAGTCCTGTGACTCAGGGCCAATAGGCTCCTAGGAGACAAAAGGGTTTATAATCTTGCATGTCATTGATATCCTTAAACTTTATCTGGTATTATTTTGGAAAGTGGAATCAGGCTGCTGCCTGAGCATATCTTAAAGGTCAGCCATGCTCTGTTTAAAAACAGAACCAAACTAAACCAACCCAGACTCTCTCTTAAGCTAATACCACTAGGTCCCCGGCCAAGGCTCTCAGGCAGTCCTTGCCCTCTGTTTCCCAAGGTTCTAACCTTGTAAAACTCCTCTTCACTCAATTTAGCTCAATTCAATTCTATGTAATTCAATGAACATTGCTTAAATATCTGCTCTATGAAAAGTTTGCCTCTGGGCATTAGGATTCCTCAAGGAATCCCTTTTGGACCTGCTACATCTCCATACCGGTTGCCCCAACCTCACTAAAGTCCACTTGCCTTCTCTCATTGCTGAGTTCCTCCAGGAGTCTCTGTTTTGTGAAGAAGCCAGGGTAGAGAGTGTATCCCACCCCTTCCGCTGTGCCCTCTAGAACATCTGATCCTTAGGTAACAAACTTACTTTCATCTCAAACCTGTTCCTTTTTCACTCCTGCCATCTCTTTGCACTCACTGAAACCTGCCTCCCTTCAGATGACACAGCTTCCCAGGTCACTCTCTTTACACTTTCATTCATACCACTCACTAGCTGGAGTTGGGGACCTGCTAATCCTCTTTGCTCTCCTTTACCACTTTCCAAGTTCTCCCTCTACACCACCATTCAGCAACCTCTCCTCTGATGTTCATTCACAATCCATATTTATCAATCAAGATTCTGACAATCTCCAGGACGCTCTTCCTCCCTCTTCAAAGAGGTCAGTGTCTGGCTCACAGTCTTTCTCTCATCATTAACTTCTGCCCTCTTACTAGGGGATTGCAACATATATATTGATACTCCCTCAAATGCCCTAATTTTTCAGTTCTTCAACTTACTTATTTCACACGACCTGCTCCTCCACCCCATCTTAGCTACACAGAGAGATGGTCACCCTCTGGATCTTGCCATCACCCATAAATGCAACATTTCCTTGTTCATTAATTCTGAAACGGCCTGTTCTTGGTCTTCACCATGACCTCTAGTCCCCTAGTTCTTTTCCAGGCACTGGCTACAGTCTTCTTCTTTCCCCAGCTTGACCCGTTGGCCAACCAGTTCAACTGTATACATTATCCTTTTCCTTCAAGTCCACTGTTCTCTTATCCTATAGTCAATCTTGCCCTGACAAGTGCTAGCCTTTACTTATTCCTACTACTCATTGCTGCCTTTGTTCTTGTAAAATGTACGTAAAATGCTCCTGAAAGAAGCTGGAGAAAATCACAAAATTGTGCTGACTGGTTCCACTAAAAATTTATATTTATATTGCCCAAGGCAGTCCTTTTATACGTTCCTAATTGATTCAATTTCCCGTTCACCACAGTGTCTTTTCCAAACTTTTTCATCCCTTTGCAAACCTCCCAATGTTCCCCCTCTACCCTTTTTCAGCTGAGAACTTTGCCTCGTATTTCACTTAACTAAATGAGCTTCCTCTTCTCCCCTTCCTAGGCGTTTCGTATCACTCAGATACTCTCTACCACTAGTTTCTTCTTCACCCCATCTCACATGAAGATGTGGCCATTCTGCTGGCCAAGGCAAGCCCTTCTACGTGCACAAGGGATCTCATTCCATCCTGTATTCTCCACCAGACTGCCTCTTCTTTTATCCGTACCCTCGCTGATCTTGACTTGCTTTCTGTCTAATGGCTGCTTCCTTGCTGACTTGGATATACCCATGTCTCTCCCATCTTCAAACAACATCTGGCTAGCTATCATCCTGCATTTCTCCTCCTTTTCATGGCTAAACTCCTTGAAAATGCTTTCTACTTTCAGAATATCTCTCGTCTGACACAACTACCACTCTGAGGCAGGACCTCATCAACTCAAGCCTGGATTACTTGGAGAGCCTTAGATTGGTCTCCGTGCCTCTAATGTCTCCCCACTGTAGCCCATCCTGTACTCAACTAGCAAAGTGATCTTCCTAAAGTTAACATCTGATTAGGTCACACCCCCCCCCTTTTAATAAAATCCTATGACCTCCAGGATCAAATATAAAAACCCTGTTTTTTTTTTTAAACCCTTCATAACCTGGTCCTCTCTTGCCTTTCTAGTCTTCTAGAACATAGCTGACCTCCTTGTTCCAACACAACGTTCCATCCATCGGCTCCAAGCCTTTGTACTGGCTGTTCTCCACGCCTGGAATTCTCTCCTTCCTCATCCCTGCCTCTGATCTTTCTGGCTTCCTTCAAGTACCAGCTAAAATCCCATCTTCTGGGAAAAAAAGCCTTTCTTGGTCCCCCTTAATGCTAATTCTTTGCTTCTACAATAATCTCTGATTTAGTCGACTCGGACCTTGTTTGTACATAGTTCTTTGACATTGTCTCCTCTATTAGACTGTGAGCTCCTTGAGAGCAGGGACTGTTTTTGCCTTTCTTTGTATCCTCAGTGCTAAGCACAGTGGCTGGCACATAGTAGGTTCTTTTTTAGGAGGCAATTAGGGTTAAGTGATTTGCCCAAGGTCATACAATTAGTAAGTATCTGAGGTCAGATTTGAAACTCGGGTCCTCCTGACCTGTGCTCTATCCACTGTGCTACCTAAAGGCTTCTGAGGGAGAGAGAGAAAGAGAAAGAGAGAGAAAGAGAGAGAGAGAGAGAGAGAGAGAGAGAGAGCAAGAGAGAGTGTGTCTAAAATGAAGTTTGAGCTCATCCTTTCAATTCAAATTTAAGGCCTTTATTAAGCATCTACCATGCATGGAGCCCTGTGGTAACTGCAAGGGATAAAGATGATCAGAAAAGACAAACTTCCTGCCTTCAATCGTCTTAGAATAGAAACTGGATTTGACGTTTCATTAATATAGGGAACTAACTGCCAGATGAGAAAACTACTCCAAATTCATGTTGGGTCCTTCTCTGCAGCCTAGAGCTTAGATTACTGAGATTAAAGGTATCAAATGGTGTCCACCAGGGCCAAATTTGGCCCATAACACTCCAGTGCATCCCGAGCCAGATGAAAATGTGATAGGGAAATATTTAACAAAATAAATTAAAATATATTAAAACAGATAGCATTGATATGTGGTTTTCTAAGTCAATATGTAGCCCACAAGGAGCCTTAGGGTGTGGTTTATTGGCCCTGATTTCTATCTGAACACCACCGAAGTTAAGTGTTTTGCCCAAATCTCAAAGCCAGTATTGTGTCAGAGGACATGAACCAGTCTTCCTGACTCCAAGGCCAGCTCTCTATTCATTTCACCAAGCTGCCTCTCAAAGACTTTATAATCTTTTTTTTTTTAACCTCCAAGCTCCTTTTATTTTTTTCTTTTAAAAAAAAGTTTTATTCCTTTTCATAAATATTTATCCATAAATACAAAAAGACCAAAAAAAGAGAACATTTCCATGTATACAGTACAACGTAAAAGGAGGATTCAATATAAAACCATGCATTTCTATTTCACACTGCTTACTTAAAAAAAAAAACAACTAAGTAATAAATACTACGCATTGTTTTCAAGGCTGTTTTTCTGTGCCTTCTTCTAAGTTTTCTTTTGTTCTCTGCTGTGCATTTTTTATTTATTTTTCTCCTTCCCTCCCCATCCCATTCTAGAGAAGACCACTATTAGACGCAAATTGTATATACATACATATATATTTGGAGAAATATATATACATATATGTATCTCTAAAACCATACTACACATACTTCCATTTATCAGTTCTTTCTCTGGTTGTGGATAGCATCTTCCTCTATAGGCCCTTTGTAGCTGATTTGAGTATTTATAATACTCAAAATGTCTTAGTTGTTCAAAGTTGTTCTTAGAATAATATTGCTGTTACTGTGTACAATGTTCTTTTTGGTTCTACCCATTTCACTCTTCATTATTTCATGCAAGTCTTTCCATGTTTTTCTACAATCAACCAGCTCATCATTTTTCATAGCACAGTACTATCCCATCACAACCATATACCACAAGTTGCTCAGTTGATGGGCATCCCCTCAATTTCCAGTTCTTTGCCACCACAAACAGAGCTGCTATAAGTATTTTAGAACATATAGGTTCTTTTTCTTTTTCCCTAATCACCTTGGGAAACAGACCTAATAATGGTTTTGCTGGGTCAAAGGGTGTAAATAGTTTTATAACTCTTTGGGCATAATTCCAGATTGTTCTCCAAAATGTTCAGATCAGTTCACAGTTTCACCAATGGTGAATCAGCATCTGACTATATCCCTTTAAAAAAAAGTTTGATTGATATTGATATCTTTTGTTTTTAAAATACTTTCATTTCCAAATATATTCCTTTCCTCTCCCATACCAATCTGGCCATTCCTGTATGATAAAAATAAATAAATAAATATGTACAATATAAATTTATAAATATAATATAATATATAATATAAAGAAAATATAAATGTAAAGAAAAATAAAAAATAGTTCAGCAAAAATGTACAAATATCAAATGAGTCTGGCATAATATACAATGTTCCATATTTACCTATAGTCCTCCACCTCTTCAAAGAAGGGAGGGAGTTAACTTTTCTCCTCTTTTCTTTGGGGCCAACTTTGGTTACTATAATTACATAACATTCACTTTCTTTTTGCTATTGTTGTCTCCCAGTTACAATGCTATAAGCGTTGTGCCATTTTCTGGATCTGCTAACTTAACTTTGTATCGGTTCATAACAATCTTCTCATGTTCCTCTTGCATTCTTCATCTTCGAAATTTATTACTACTCCCTAATATTCCATTATAGTCATGTACCACAATTTATTTAGCTAGTCCCCAATCAATGGACATCTACTTTGTTTCCAGTTCTTTGTCATCTCAAAAAGTTCTATTTTAAAAATTTTCATGTATTTGGCACCTTTATTTCTGTCTTTGATCTCCTTAAAGATATATATGCCTACCTGCATGTAAGTGGTGGTATCTTTTGGTCAAAGGGCATGAGTATTTCAGCCACTTTCTTAGCATAATTCCAAATTGCTTTCTAGAATATTGGGACCAATTCACAACTTCAGCAATGCTGCATTAGTGTGTACAACCCTTCTAATGCTGTCTGTCCCATCTTTTGTCATTTTTTTTTTTGCTAAGTACAAAGTGAAACTTAAGAGTTGTTTTGATTTCCATTTATCTTATTACAAGTGATTTGGAGCCATCTTTCACAAAGTTGTTTATAGTTTGTAATTCTTTTGAGGATTTTTATTTTCCTATCCTTTGTCTATTTATCCATTGGATTATAGCTCTCAATCTTATATATTTGTGTTAGTTCCCTATATATCTTGAATATCTTGCCAAGACTGTATATTCTACTGGTCATGCCAGCCATACAAGCTCCAATCACCGTTAGTCTTTGGCATTGCACATCCTAGAGGACAAGCATAGACTTCAAGGTATCAGGAGATATGATCTCTTCAAGGGCAGGGGCAATTTAATTTTTAGTTTTGCATCTCCAGACCCTAGCACTGTGTTTAGCATAAAGTAGGCACCTAGTGCATACTTATTGAATTAAATTGAAATGGAGAGCAGTAACAGACTGGGGGCACTGGAAGGAGGGATCACAGGGGAATTCTAGACCTGCAGAGATAGACCCAATGAAAGTCTGAGGAGAAAGTAAGTTAGAAGTCACATAATACAACTGGGTGTTTTCTGAATTGCAGGGCTGAGGACTAGGTGTTGGGTTGATGATATAATAGAAAGACAGACTGGATTTGGAATGAAGGGACCTGTGTTTGAGTCCTGCCTTGGTTACATAATAGTTGTGGGACTCTGGGCAGATGGATTTGCCTCTCTGGGCTTCACTTTCTTGATCTGTAAAAGGAGAGGGTTTAGACCACATGATTTTTAAGGCCTCTTCTTGCTCTAAATCCCATCATCCTATTTATCTAATTTTTTTGAGGGGGGATCTTCTGTGAGGCTTTTTCCCCCTCCTCTTTCTAGTGTTGTCTCTCAAAATTAGAATATTCCCTTGAGAGAAGGGATTGTCTTCCCTTTTGGATTGTGACCCCAGGTGTTTACCATCATTCTTGGCATAAAATGAGTTCTTAATTAATGCTTTTTTTTTTTATTCATTGCCAGGTAAAGGAGTAAAAATAAACCAAATCTAATTTCCTCCACTAATGATCTTATTAGGTCTATAATCCTATTAGACCAGCCAGAGTCTACTTCTGTCTCCTAAATTCCTGAGAATTCCTACTTGCCTTAAAGGCTGATAGGCACTCACAGAGTCTTTCATTCTCTGAGTTTGGGGTGGATGAGGGAGTTTTACAAGAACAGGGTTTGGTTAAGCCTAAGAAAGCAATGTAGATCTGATTCCTGCCTCCCTCCTCACTTTCCTCTTTTGCCTCCAAAATATCTCCCCCTCTCTTGAATTCTTTGATTCAATTAAACCAAAATGTATGTTGTTTGGATTTGTATGTTATTATCTCTAGGAGGCAACTAGGTGGCTGAGTGGAATAGAGCACTGGGGTTCAAATCCGACCTTGGATACTCCCTAGCTGTGTGACCAAGAGCAGGTCATTTAACCTCTGTTTGCTTTAATCCACTGGAGAAGGAAATGACAAACTACTCCAGTATCTTTGCCAAGAAAACCCCATGGACAGTGTCCATGGGATCACAAAGAGTCCGGCAAGACTGAACAACAACAACAATTATTATCTAGAATGCCCTTAGTAGGCACTGAGGATATGTTACAGCCATCCACACATTTCGAGGATTTCCTGGCTGTATGGGAGATTTGGTGGTGATAGTGGAGGCCACCATCTCTAAGAATCAGAAAGTAATGTAATGAAAATAGGTTTAGACCCAAGGCTTATAGAGACCTAGACCTCTGACATTTGCTGTGTGTCCCTGGACAAGTCACTGAACTTTTCTGAGACTCTATTTTCTCATCTATAAAATGGGAATAGTAATATTCATTCTTCCTGCTTCACACACAGGGTTATCACATGCAAAGTGCTTTGTAAATCTTAAAATATTGTCCCCTTCACCAATTAGAGGCTCCAGAAGGAGCCCATGAGAAAAGGGGCAGGGTAGAATGGAGGGGTGAGCCTTTCTGAGGGATATTCCAGGGTCAGTAGGCTATAGGTATGGCAAGATTTTTCAGTGTGAGGAGGCTCCAGGAGCTGAGGGAAGTTCCAGGATGAATGAATGAATGAATGACACATTTTAGATAAGAGAGACGTAGAGGTAGAGATAGAGCCAGCAGGGATATGGACATGGAGGGTGAGGGAGACATGAAGAATTTGAGATGCCATAGAAACTTCTAGGTAGAAGTCCCAAGAAGTTATAGAGATGGTTCTAGAGGTGCATGTGTAGATTTGAAGGCCATCTGCATAGCTACCATTACTGATGTCCTTTGTACCCTGCTTATGGAACTCATCTCATTCTATTTGTAGGATGGCTGTAAGTCCCTGAAGGGCCAGAATCATGTCTAACTTGTCACAGTGCCTTTCACATAGTAGGCACTCAAAACATCTTTTCTTTTTAATATATTTTTATTTATTTTGTTGAATACTTCCCAATTACATGTAATTACATTAAATTACCTCAATTACTTTTAAAAAGTTTTTGTGTTTCAAATTCTCTCTTTTCTTCCTACATTCTCCTACCCCTTGAGAAGGCAGAATATATTAATATGACATGTGAAGTCATGAAGAACATATTTCTATATAGACATGTTCCAAATACACACACACATGCACACACACACAAAATAAAGTTTAAAAAAGTATATTTCAATCTGCACTCAGAGCTCATCTGTTCTCTCCACAAGTGGACAGCATTGTTTAGTGTGGGTCCCTTGGAATTGTCTCAGATCACTGTCTTAATCAGAGTAGCCACGTTTTCCCAGTTGATCATCCACTCAAGACACTTTTTTCTACGTATATAGTACTTTATTTTCCAGTTACATGTAAAGATAGTTTTCAACATTGATTTTTTAAATAAGATTTTGAGTTCCAAATTTTTCTCCCTCCCTTCTCCCCAAGAGAGCAAGCAATCTCATACAGGTTATACATGTACAATCATGTTGAATATATTTGCACATTAGTCAAAGACATTTTTAATGAATAAATGAGTTGCTTAGAATACTAGCATTGTAGTGCTAGAAGGAAATAGAAGGCATCTAGTGTAGCTATTGGATCATAGATTTGGAGTTTGAAGAGACCTTAGAAACCATATGGTCTAATTCACTTCATGTTACAGATAAGGAAACTGAGGCTTAGAGAAATTGAGTCACACAGATAATAAGCATCAGAGACAGAAAATACAAAAGAACTCATAAGGAAGCCTTAAATAGTGAAACCAAAGGCAGTTAGGTGGAGTAGTTGATAGAGTGCTGAGCCTGGAGTCAGAAAGACCTAAGTTCAAATCCAGCTTCAGATATTAGCTGTGTGAAATTAGGCAAGTCACTTACCCTTTGTCTACTTCAGTTTCCTCAATTGTAAAATGGAGATAATAGCACCTTCTTCACAAAGTTATTGTGAGGATTAAATGAGGTGTTTGTAAAGTACTTTACAACCCTTAAAACATTACACAAAATTTGCAAAACTTAAAGTACTATATAAACTAGCTATTATTCATTATTATTACTATTACCACAGAGATAATAAGTAGCTGACACTAGGGATCTGAGCATTTTCTGCCTTCAGCTCCAGTGCTCTCCCCATTACCCTACCTTTCTGAAACTCTTCAAAATGGTCAATTAGGTATTTTCAAGTTCAGACACAGCTGAATTCACTCAAAGGTTTCTCCTTCTTGCAGTACCATCTTGTTTATAACTGAGGCAATTTGAGGAGCCTGCACGGTTTTCTGCCAATCAGTTAAATATAGTGAGCCCTACTGTAGTGCTTTGCACATAGTAGCCACTTAGTAAATCCTTGTGGCATTAGAGGAAATGAAATTGAATTGCTCATGTGTCTCTACCCGAGGCAAACTGTCTGGCAAGTAAAAATAGCATTGCATCTCTTTTATACACAGACATTAAAGCCTTGTTATTTCACACTTGGGTTAAACACCACAGCATTCTCAGTGATTGTATTTTTTTTTTCAGCAAAGAAACATAAGGAAGTTATGTATATCTTTGTCTGTAGTACCTGCCAGGACATTGTATGGCTTGAAGTAGTTAGTCCTGTAAATTGCTGATAGCAGAATGAAGGAAATCTGCTAGAGACAACATCAACAAATAATAGGATGCACATTTCTGCCAAAATAAATGACATTCAAAAGATAATTTCTCTTCTTTGATTTGAGATAGCATTTGGAGACTCTAACAGACCTAATCTGTCCTTTTATTTCCTCAAGAGAGAGGTATACCGGGTTAGGTCTACATTCAGTTACTTTTTCAGGCTGCTTCAGACTGTTTTTGGACAATAACGTAACAATTTGCACATGTATACACTGTGATGTATATATGGGTACATGTATTTGTTGTTGCCGTTCAGTAGTTTCAGTTGTGTCTGATTCTTCATGACCCCATTTGGGGTTTTCTTGGCAAAGATACTGGAGGGGTTTGCCATTTCCTTCTCCAGCTCATTTGGCAGATGAGGAAATTGAGGCAAATGGTTTGCCCAGGGTCACACAGCCAGTAAGTGCCTGAGGCTGGATTTGAATTGAGGAAGATAAGTCTTCCTGACCTAAAGATCTAGAATTAGGAAGCTGGAAATTATTTATGGTTTACAAGTAGGACATTTTGTCTGGCATGTAAAGTGCATAAAGGGATTGATGTGTATTAACTCTAGAAAGAAAGCTTCCAGTCCAGTGTAGTTAAAGCCCAGATTTAAATGTCAAAAGAGTTTGTATGTTATCCTAGATGCAACATACAGCTTTGGGAGCTGGGAAATAACATGATTAGATGTCTTTTAGGAACACAGGTCCTTCAAAGCAAAGCAACAATTCAACAAACACTTAAGAACTATGGTCAGACCTTCAAATACAACACTCAAGTGAAACATGGAAGAGGTAAATAGGAAAGAGAAGTCGTAAGAGACTTAATAAGGTTGAACTGTTTACATTCCTTCAGGGAAAGATGATATTTGTAACTCATGAGTCCTTTGTCAGTATTAGGGTAGTGGGAGGGGAAAAAATTATATGTAGGTATAGATAGATAGATAGATAGAGGGCACAGGGTGAGTTGAAGATGAAGGGGTGATATCTGGAAAATAAAATTAAGGGGTGAGAGAGGATTATACTGGGAGAAGGAGACAGGGAGAAGTAGAATGAGGTAAAATATCTCACATGAAATAGACAAGAAAAGGCTTTTACAGTGGAGGGGAAATGGGGGAAGGTGAGAGGGAATGAGTGAATCTTATTCTCATAGCATTTGGCTTAAGGAGGGAATAACATACACAATGGGATATGGAAATCTATCTTACCCTACAGGAAAATAAGGGGGGAAAGGGGACAAGAGAGCAGGGGGTTGATAGAGGGGAGGACATATTAGGGGAGGGAATAATCAAAAGCAAACACTTCTGAGGAGGGACAGGGTCAAAAGAGAGAACAGAATAAATGGCAGGTAGGATAGGATGAAGGGAAATATACTTAGTTTTTCACAACAGGACTATGTGGAAGTGTTTTGCATGACTACACATCTATAACCTGTACCGAGATGCTTGTGTTTTCAATGAGGGTGGGTGGGGAGGGAGGAAGGGAGAAAATTTGTAACCCAAAGTTCTAAAAACACATGTTAAAAATTAAAAAATTAAAAATTAATAAAAAAGAACTATGGTCAGAGTAAATGGATGCCATTTTCCAGCCTTATCAGTTTCATCTTGAAATCAGAGAGATGGGCAAAATGAAGCAAGGCAAGGTTAGAAGGGTCAAAAAAGACAGTAAAAGTTTGAGGGACCTCTCCTATACAGATTCCCCAACTTCCTCTTTCTTTCTAGCTGAACTGGAACGGTGGGGAATCAGGTTAGACAATGTTTCTTAGGTAGTCCTGGCTATCCCTACAAAGTATCTCATGTAGCTTGGAAATCCCAGAGATATGGTGGAGGGTGGGGCAGCAATGGTGAGAGCCACCCTTGTTTCCCTTCTACCCTCCATCCCTCCTCAACTCTCAATGTGTTTGAGATCAGCCCTCACAAAAGGTACTAATTTAGGACTTATTATAATAGGATTCTGAGCTGAAAGGGACTTCAGAGGTGTTCTGCGATAACTCTCTTATTTTATTGATGAGAAATTAGGCTCAGAGCAGTTATTACTATATAGTAATAGCTGAGCTGAGATTTAAATTCTCATCCCCTGATTTAAGAGTTAGCAGCAGTCTTTCTATTAGACATGGTGGTCTTAACCTTGTTCGTGTCCTGGATTCCTTTGGCAGTCTGGGGATATCTGTTGGCCCCATATTAGTCTGTCAATTGGTCAGCCAATAAGCGTTTATTAAGCACCTACTGGTGCTGGGGATACAAAGAAAGGCTAAAGACAATGGAACTCTTAGTGAAATCTCACTGAATTAGGAGGTGAGATAATCTGTTGTGAATGTGGGAGAGTAAGGATGGAGTTGAGGGCTTGGAAAAAGAAGGCGAGGTTTGAAATAAATGTTGTGGGGAATGAGTAATGTTTTAAAATGTACAAAATAAAAGAGGATTACAAAAGGAAAACAATTATATGGAAATACAGTTATCCAAATATTAACCCTAATACTAGCCCAGAGTTTAGCACAGTCCCTGCCACATAGAAGACACTTAATAAATGTTTATTGATTGATTGACTATAAAAAAAAGTCTTGGACCCCAGATTAAGATCCCCATACCTGTACCAAGAGCTTCACTTGATAGGATTGAGTTAGATTGAGTTAGTAGAGGAAATGGGATATGGTGGAAGGAGGAGAGACACCAGGAAACCTGGGGTCTAGTCCCAGCTTTGCAACCAATTGGTTGTTTATACCTAGACACCAGACAAATTAATTTACCTCTCTGTGCCTCAGTTTCCACATTGTTATAATGAGGTTAGATATAGCTTGGTATGATAGAAGGGGCACTGGATTTAGAAACAGAAGACATCAGTTGCTCCCTATTGCTTCTTGGACAAAATCTAAATGTCTTAGCTTGGTATTTAAAGTGCCTCTCCCCCCCTACCCCAATCCTTACCCCACCACAAACCTGGCCTCAATTTACAGTTCTAGTCTTATTTAATACTCTTCCCCTTAGCACACTCTACATTCCTCCAAACTGGAATATAGTAGTTCCTCAGACTGTAGATCTCATTGTCTGACTCCATGTACTCTTGTATGCCTGTAATGCTCTACCTAGTCATCTCTACCTATTGTAATCCTCAGATTCCTTCATGACTCATCTCCTGCTGGAAGCCTTCCCTGATTTTCCCAGTTTTTAATTTTCTCCCTTCTTTAATTATCTCCTATTTATTTATCTGTGCTCATGGTATACACCAGGGGTGGCGTCTAAGCCGCAGGTTCCCCACTCTTGGTATACACCCTCAGTAGGATATAAGTTCTTTGAAGGAAAGATGATTTAATTTATTTTAATATTTCTAGTTCTTAACTGCACATAGTAGGTACTTAATAAATGTTTGTTAAATTATTGAATTTAATTTTTATTAATCTGTTAGGAAACTTTTGCCCCAGATGCTTTGAAAGGCAGTATAATATAACAGAAAGATTATTAGAACTAGAGTTAGAAGGTGAGGATTGGAATCCTAGATCTACTACTTGCTACTTAATGTGACTTTGGGCAAGTTACAACCTCTGGTCTTCAGGCTTCTCATCAGTAACAATGAGTTGGACTTAGTGGTATCTAAGATCCTTCTAGCTCTAAGTCCTGTAAAGTTCTGGTGCTTAAAGGAGTGAATTTCCATAATCTGAAAATGTATTTATGTGGACTACCTCATTCAGGGTAGATAGGGCAAGGACTAGAACAGGGATTTCATTGACATATGTTTCATTATCACATTCCATTCAGCCATCAAACAAGGACATCTCTCTGATGATCTGCTCCTGCCCACCTGAACCTGAAGCCTGCACTTCATATCTGGGTCTTTCAGAGTTCAGCCACCAGTTCCCTTAGGGGAAGTTAATCCATTAATCTCCAGATTTCTACCTCTGGGGTTTAACTCTGATGTTGGCTGACTGTGCCAACTAGCCCACTTAGCCCTCTATATCTACTGACTAGTCCGAGAGCCCAGAAGACTATGTTTCAGTTTCATATTCCATTCAGACATCCAACCAGGCCATTTCACCATCTGCTTGATGCAGTTTTCCCCCAGCCCCCTCCCCCAACTCTACTTTCCCACCTTTCTAGAACAAAACACTCATCCTTGATCACTACTCTTCTCCGTGTGTGGTCTTCTATTCAAATGTTACTTCTTTAGGGACAAGAATTATCTCTTTTTAAATATTTGTATCCAACTGGGCCTAGTGGCACAGGCCTGTAATCTTTGTTACTAGAGAGGAAGAGGCTGGTAGTTTTCTTAAGCTCAGGTTTTCTGAGTTTCAGTGGGTTTAGCTGATAGAGAGTCCATAAAATGGTGGTCCCCTGGAAACTCCAGATTGTCTGAGTAGAGGTGAACTGGCCTAGGTCAGAAACAAGCAGGTTAAAGCTTCCATCCTGATCAGAGTGGGGGGTCCTATGAGTAGCCCCCTGTACTTTTAGTCCAGGAGACCTAGGGAGACCTAATGTTTAAATAAACAAATGAACAAATATTTGTGTCCCCAGTGCTTAGAACAATACTTGGCACATAGTGAGAATGAAATAAATGTTTTCGTTCATTTATGTAGGGAACTTCTAGCTAAGGACACCTCTCTACGAATTCAAGTTGGTACTTCCTCTGAAACCTATAATCTTAGAGAATTGCTGAGAGCCTGAGATGATCAGTTTCTATGCTTTCGTGGTGAAATTGCCAGAAATCTGCAATGTCAGTCCACAAAGATGTGCTTTCCATGGGTTCAAGATACTCTGCAACATTTTCTGCAAGTGTCCCTCCCATTTTTATTATTCCATAAAGAGAAAAAGGCAACAAAAAAAATCAAAAAGAGGAAGCCTAGACCTTTAAAAGTGAAGCCAGAAATCTTATAATACCACACTTGGCAATCACAGTATAATGAAAACAACAGGTATTCATGACAGGTACTTTCTGGTTAGGCCCTTTGATTTATTCTTCTCAACATACCTTAGATCAGGGGTCTGTGAATTTGGTTTCTAAAATGTTTTGATAACTGTATTTGAATATGATTCATTTTTTATTGTATTCTCTGTATTTTATTTTATGCACTTAAAAACATGATTCTGAAAAGGGTCCATGGGCTTCATCAGACTGACTATGGGGTCTAGAACATAGAAAAGGTTAAGAATCCTTGGACTGAGGGGTTGAAAAAGAACCTAAATTTTTCTAAAAATCATTTTAACTTTTGCCAGTTCACTGGAACTAACCGAACCAGATCCTGAAAGACTGTTAAATTTTCACTGTGAGCGTTTATACTTTGGAAATCAGCAAAGCTATAAATAAGGGCTTGATTTATTGTCATGTTTATGGTTTAGACCCAGGAAAGTGATGGAGAAAATGTTAATGTAGACTAAACTTAAAACTATGTCCTGCGTAATCTGACCTTGAATTATTTCTGCTGATATTATTCATTGGTCAATTCTGTAGCATTTTTGGAAAGTCCTAAGCGTTCCCTTCTCCATGGGCATCAAAAGACAGTGGGAGTGGGGTGAGGTAGAGGGAGACTGAGCTTAGTTAACAAAATGATACAGATGAGGGAAGAGAAACAGAAAATGTTTCCATGTTGATGTGTTCAGTAAAAGCTGAAAGTGATTTCCAATAGGAGCAATTTGGCTATAGTCCTCCTTTGCACCCAGAAAGGTCAGAGGCTTTGGTCTGCTCTGGACATAGGGATCAGGAGCTACCACATGTTCTCCCTAGATCCTGATCTTTGATAGGGAGGCCAAATGGAAGATTTTCTTAGTTGAGAGTCATCTGGTTAAGCCAGGGACAAGAGAAGACAGACGAAATGTGAAAGTTGTCCTCAGCAGTTAAGCTTTCTGCCATGCCTAGAATTCCTTTCCTTCTCACATTTCTCATGCCTAGAATTCCCTCTCCCACTCATCTCTGTCTCCTGGCCTCCCTGGCTTCCTTCAAGCCCCAGCTAAAATTTCACCATCTATAAGAAGTCTTTCCCGATCCCTGTTATTGCTGGTGCCTTCCCTTCGTGGGTTATTTCCAACTTATTCTGTGTATGTGATATATATATAATACATATACATACACACACATATATGTATGTGTGTGTATGTGTGTATGTATGTATGTATGTATGTATGTATGTATGTATGTAGTTGTTTTCTTGTTGTTTCCCCCATCAGGCTGTGAGCTCCTTGAGTGCAAGCAGGGACTTTTTTTTTTTTTGGCTTTTTTGTATTCCTGGGGCTGAGCACAGGGCCGGGCACATAGCAGGTGCTTAATAAATGCTTGTTCACTGCTTGACTGAATGAGGAAGAGCTGTTACTCAGAAGAGAAATTAGACCTGTTCTGCTTTCTCCCAGAGAGTAGAACTAAGAAGAACAGGGAGGGTTAGCTGAGATATTTTCTGCTCAGTGGAAGAATGTTATTTAGTAGTGATGTCCAAAAGCAGATAGGCTGCTTCCATAAGGCTGTGGTTTTCATATTTTTTGATTTCTTTCATCTGAGGTTCAATGATCATTTTGTAAGGGATAAATTACGGGAGATTCCTGTTTGGGAAGGGGACCAAGTAGAGGCTGTCAGAGGACTTTTCCGATCCCACTCAATTCAACAAACGTTGATTAAACACCTACTATATGCAAGGGGGGTCGCAGGACTACAAAGACCAAAATGGCAGTCCTCACCCCCAAAGAGCAATGGGATATAAGAAATCAATAGATAAATATAATGGGAGGAAGGAGAGAGAACAGACAGCTGGGGAGATCAGGAAAGGGTCTGAGTTGGGAACAATTGATGAGCTGGATCTTGAAAGATGCTGAGGAGTTTAAGAGGCAGAGGTAAAGAGAGACAACAGAAGGAAATAGAATGTTGAGTTCATGGAACAGCAAGTAATCTTTGGTTGGAATGTAGGGTGTGCCAAAGTCAGTAATATGAAATAATTCTGAGATTCTCTGACTCTGGTTCTTCCCAACACAATATTCCCTTTGAGATCTGAATGACTTCTGTATGTGAATTAGAGGACACAGTGTTGCCAATCAATTAATATCAATAGACAAGCATTAAAGTGTCTCTTACATGTCAGGCACTGTTCTAGGTGCTGGAGATACAAAGACAAAGGCTAAAACACTTCCTGACCCCGTGGAGGCTACCTCTAGCTAAGGAAAAAAAAAACATATACATAAATGAGTATATAGAAAATAAAGACAAAGTGATTTGAGGGAAGAGGACTAGTAGCTATTAGAATGAGGAAAGACTCATGTAAAATGTGTCACTTGGGTCAAGCTTCGAAAGGAACTAAGGATTATGAGGGACAGAAGAAAAGGAGTACATTGGAGACATCCAGTGCAAAGGCACCTAGGTGGGAAATGGAATACTATGTCTGAGAAACTTCGAGAAGACCACTTTGACTACTATGAGTACTATGGCCTAAAGGCAGACTGTGTGTCTGTCATTAAAAGGCCAGTACAAGTGTGAAAATGTTCTCAATCAGAGGGTTGGCCATAGATGATTTTTTTTTTCAGCATGGCAATTCAAGAAGCTGCTCTAGTAAATTATAGATGGGTTGGGATTTACATTGATGGGGCAGTACCCATAGTGCTAGAAAGCAGAGCGACCAATTATAATAGTCCAGGCTAGAGGAGATGAGGGTCTGGACCAGGGTGGAGTCCCTGCGAGTGGAAAGGAGGGGACAAATGTGAGTAATTGTGGAAGTCCTGACGTAGATTAATAGAACGCCTTTTCTGAGAATAGATAAATGTCTTTGTCCCTTGTCAGGATTTTTTAATGGTTATTTTTAAAAACCTATGTGAACCTTAAGAAATCAGAATACCCCTGGGAGCTCAACAAAGCCTGGGCAGATTTGTGATGAATTCACAAACAAACCTAGAGGAAAGGACATTGATTTCTACCCTCAAAGCAATAGTACAAAAAATAAACAGAGAAGGCCTTCACTCCTGCCATTGAACTAGAGCCAATAACAGATGTGCAAGAGGCCACTGTTTCTGAGGATGGGATTTTCTTTGTATTGTGACTGCAGGTGACGGTACTGTGAGATTTCTGGCTGAACTTTGAAGGTTCCAGGCTTCCTCTCTTTGCTTTGATGGTCTTTACTCTGTATGAAATAACAAAAATGGGAGAGGCATTGGAGTGTGGGAAAAATGGTAAAAATTCATGTCAACTCTGACAATATTATGTCTCAAATCAGGTGAAAATACCTCTATTGACAAAGAAGATGTCTCCGCCATCTTTAACTCTTCCCTCTCCCTTACCTTCCACATTACGTCCTTATTAAGGCCTGTCAGTTCTATCTCCATAACACTCTTCTCTCCATTTGCTTTTCACCCCCTCAGGTCGGGCCCTCATCCACGCTAGCTGAGACTAATGTGTCTGACTAGTCTCTCCCACCCCAGATTTTTTTCTTCTCTAATCCAATTTTTACAATTCAAACAGTAATTGATACCTTTTGTATCCTCCCTTCTCTAGATTTCACCAAGTCCCGAATGAGTAAGATCCCCCATCCTCTGCTTTTCAGAAACTTTTTATGTTCTACTCCCATTAGAATGTAAGCTCCTTGAGGGCAGGAACTGCCTTTGTTTTTTGCTTGTATTTGTATCCCTAATAGTGCCTAGCATATAGTAAACACTTAATAAATGCTTGTTGACTTCCTTACATAACTCCCCCTTGGAGTCTTCCCTAGCAACAAAGAAAAGAAACAGTTCAACAAAGTCAACCAAGGTCACAATCAGCAAATGCAATATTCTGCAGCCATAGGCCCCTCACCTTTGGCTGTCCAATCTATTGTTCACACAGTTTCCGAGGCAATTTTTGTACCTCGCTGTTGTAACTATATTAATTCTCCTGATTGAAAACCTTTAGTCATTGAGGACAGCTAGGTGGCATAGTGGATAGAGCACTGGGCTTGGAGTTAGAATTCAAATCCAATTTCAGATTCTTACTAGCTGTGTGACCTTGGGCAAGTTCCTGTTTGTTTCAGTTCCTCATCTGTCAAATGAGCTAGAGCAGAAAATGGTAAACCACTCCACCATCTTTCCCAAGAAAACCCCAAATGAAGTCACAAAGAGTTGGACAGGACTGAAAAATGACTAAACAAAAGGAAATCACTCTCTGTTTGGTATAAGATAAAATTCAAACTCTTTTACCTTGTATTTAAGACCCTCTACAATGTTGCTTCAACTCTTAAGACCTAAGGAAGGCTTTGATCGTATTAACTGAAAGTGTAAAACTCCTCGTTAAATTTTCCTGACATTTTGTTAGACTCTTTCCTTTGTGATTCCATTCTCCCTTCTATTATACTTACCTGAGCATAAACTGTATTCTTAATGATAAGTGACCTACTGGGCTCCATGGTTTACAAAGTGGTTAATAAACATTATCTCATTTGATCCTCACAACTCCGGTAGTTAGGTAAGTAGGACTGGTGTTTCCATTTTATAGATAAACAGAGGCTTGCAAAAATTTGGAAAAAGGTCTTCCTGATTCCAGGTCCTGTGCTTTTCCCATTAAACCTTAACCTAACAGAATGTAAGCTCCCTGAGGACAGGGACATTTACAAAGATCACTGTATCCACAATGCCTAAAAGAAAGCCTTGCTCACATTAGAGACTTAATTGTTTGTTGATTTCAATTTGGGATCAGCAATAAAAGTGACCGAAAGACATAAAGGGATATGCTCTTGGGGCCTGGAGGTTGTCCTTGACAAACTGGAACCCAAAACAACTTCCATCACAGCACTCCTTGATTAAGCACCTACTAGGTGAAAGTTATCGATTAGTTATTAATGGATTATCATGGATGGGGAACCTGTGGTCTCCAGGCCACACATGGCCTTCTTGGTCCTTTTATTATTATTATTATTATTATTAAAAATCCTTTTCTTAAGGGGATTTGCTCTGTGAAGTTTGGATTCAAAGTGCCGCACTTGAGGACCTAGAGGGCCACATGTGGCCTTGAGGTAGCAGGTTTTCCTAACCCCTGGATTAGATTATAAACTCCTTGAGGGCAGGGACTGTCTTTTGCCTCTTTTTGGATACCCCTCACTTAGCACAGTGCCTGGCGCATAGAAGGGGCTTAAAAAATGTTTCCTGTTTAATAAATTTTATTGATTGATTGGTCGATTGATCACTCTTTTGTTTCTGCTGCTGCTTTTTCAGCCACTTCCTTGCCTTTTGCTCAACTGGTCCGTTGGCAATTGCTTTCCTCCCTGTATCCAAGGCCTCTGCAGCTGTCACAATCTACTGGGACCCGGCCTCCATAAATCATAGGTATTTTTTTCCCCCTTGCCTAGCAACCCAGTTGTAGTTTTGTGAGCTAATAAGGAAGAGTTCATTCAACAGCGCTGTTCTTTTTTAACTCAGCGGGAAGAGACCAAATGAAGGATAGTGTGTGGGCAAGCTTCGTTTCATCAGGAGCAGAATGGAAGCTCTCTGCAGGCTGCTTCCTTTGACTTTTGTTTGTTGGATTGTTTTTGTATTCCTAGGCCTCAGCACCTGCACCTCTTAACCTAGTAAAAACCTGCTAAACCCTTACTGAATCTGTTGGATTTGCTGTCGTGCAAGTTTCCCCAGAATTACTGGCAGGATGATTCTCTGTTGTTCCCCACACAACTTTGGCTTTCACCAGAAGGCGAAGGTGAGATGAGTTGCTCTCAGGCTCCTTGCGGGCAGGGACTGTCTTTCGCTTCTTTTAGTATCCTTTGTCTTCAGCACAGTGCCTGGAACCTAGGAAGAGCTTAATGAAGGTTTATTGAATGAAGTGAATGAACAGATTAAAATACCGAGGGTGACTTGAATCACCTGAGGGTGTGGGATTGATTGAGGCAATGGCCAGCTGCCAGTGTTTATTTTAACACCAGACTGAATGTAGGCAGGAAAACAGCTTTATCTTTCCTCTTTGCCCTAAGGGTGTTCACTCAGGCAGGCGGAGGAGGACCTAGATATTTTTAAAAGCATTGAATTTGTAAGGGGCGAGGAGGGGATGGCCAAAGCTAGGTGGGGCAATGGATGGAGCTCCAGGCCTGGAGTCAGGAAGAATTTACTGGCTCCAGGCCTGGAGTCAGGAAGAATTCAAATCTTACCTCAGACACTTACTAGCTGGGTGACCCCAGGCAAGTCAATTATTCCTGTTTGCCTCAGTTTCCTCATCTATCAAATGAAATCTACAGTATCTTTGCCAAGAAAACTCCAAATGGGGTCAGGAAGAGTCAGACCCAACTGAAAAATGACTGAATAACACCAAAAATTCTAGTTTTTGATAAACCCTGAGAAAACAATTCTTTTAACATAGCTCCTACTTAGCAGATTATAAACCACCAAATCCTTTCTTTATCTAACATCTCTGAAGGTACTTCCCCAACTCTCATTGGCTTTGGCAGACTGGGTCCTCACACAGTCTCCTGCTGACTACTTCTGGAGGTAACCCCGAAGGCTTGAAGTTTGTAGCACTATAGCTCACCAGCACTAGTCAGTAATTTCTCCTTCAGCAATAAGAATCAATTAAATTCCATTAGCTTTTAGAAAAGGACCTTGAGAACAGGAGTTATGAAATACTCTTCCCTTTCAGACACAAGGTCCCCAAGGATAGTGGGCTCAAACTTAAGAGTACAATGGTAGTTAGCTAGTTAATAATAATAGCTAACATTTATATAGTACTTACTATGTGCCACGCCCTGTGCTAAACATTTTGAAAATATTATCTCCTTTGATCCTCACAATAACCTTGGGAGGTGAGTACTATTATTCTCCCCATTTTATAGATGAAGAAACTGAAGCAAACAGAGGTTAAGTGACTTGTCCAGAGTCACAGAGCTAGTAAGTGTCTGAGGCAGGATTTGAACTCAGGTCTTCCTGACTTCAGGCACACATGGGTGACCAAAGGGTACTACCTGATTTCAGGCCCTGGAAGTTCTTTTCTCTCATTGTAGAGTCCTCATGAGGTTTCCTCTTATAGGTACCTCTATGCTGAGACCCCCTGCCTTTTGGGGATCTAAAGCTGGTACTTCTCTCAAGAACAGGTGTTCATGACCCCTGGAGTTATACCCCTATTTTCAGATGATTGTCTTTCCACATTCATGTTCAAACCCTAAAGTATTGTATCAATATAGTTATATGTTGTTGTTGTTTTTACTTCAATAGGTGACACTGATGCTCAGGTTTACATCTAAAGCAGGGGTGGGGAACCTACGGCCTTGAGGCCATAGGTTTCCCACCCCTGGCCTAAAACCTTTCCTCATTTTCCTCTTTTTTTCTTTCTCCTTTTTTCCCTTTTTCCCCCCCCTTTCTCCTCTTCTGCTGTAGTTATTGAGATTTCAGGATCAGATGTAACTGAGAGTTTTGTTACTTATGATTATTATTTTGAAATGTTTCTGTTACTTATAATTATTAATTAATACAAGTGGAACCTGGATAATTAATTAGAACCCACAGCTAATCAAAGAATGTCTCTTCATTAAAGAGCCTCGGCTTCTTCCCTAACAAAACCTCTTACCTTTATGTGGCCTCCGGTTATAAAACTCAAAAGATTTGAGTTTTATAACCGGAGGCCACATACATAGAATACTCTCCTCAGTGAAAGGATTATTATCTTCCCTTAACGTATCAGGAAGATGAGATCAACTAACATGCCCACATTTACAAGTTGCTTTCCCTTCTTCCAGGGGATAGCACCCTGGAGCCTGTGACTTGCCGTGGCCCTCCAGCAGATTAGTGTCAGAGCTCAAACTCAAATCTTCTGGACTCCCAGCCCCCACTATTAGCACCAGACTAGGCTCCCTTCAGAATGTTCCTACTCTGGAAATTCTGCTACTTACTGGAACAAACTGAAATCTCACTTTCAAGGACTCTGACTGACGTGATTAAGCCTCCTAAAACTAGTGTCCTCTTTCCAGAACCCAAAGCTACATTTTTATCGCTTCCTTTTCCCTTCTTGCTGGATGGTTATCAGAAGGTCTGAATAATTTGCAAATTGAACAGCAGAGAAGAATCAAAAGTTTCTTATTATCTCATAACCTAGTCCTGTTTTGTTTATTTGTTTTTTTGGTGGGGGGTAGTGATAGTGATATCAATTTTATCAATTCCAATAAGCAGTCCCTGATTCCCTTGAAATGCTTTCTATACAGTCCAATTTTCTGCTTTTCTGCTTTTTGCAGCTCACTACGGTGCCTTCTTTAACTGGAATGTGAAAATCAAGTCCTGTCTGTTATGACTTTGCTCCTGGGATCAGAGAACTTGGAGGGGAAGGGGAATCCTTAGATTCCTAGATCATAGAATCCTTGGGATTTTAGCAGAACCCTTAGAATCCTAGAACCAGAGCCAGAAGGGATTGTGGAGGCCATTTGGTCCAACTCTTCATTTTATAAGTGAGGAAACTGAGGCAGAGAGAAGTTAAGTGATCTGCCCTGTGTCATACAAGGTAACATGATTGTATCATCATCATTTGGCCAAACATCTGAGGTCAAATTTGAATCCACATTCTCTGACTCCGGGTGACACAGTGGATAGAGCACCAGGCCTGGAGTCAGAAGACTTGAGTTCAAATCTGGCCTCAGATACTTACTAGCTGTGTGACCCTGGGCAAGACACTTCACTCTGTTGTCCTCAGTTTCCTCATCTGTAAAATGAGCTGGAGAAGGAAATGGAGAAACCATTCCAGTATCTTTGCCTAGAAAACCCCAAACAGGGTCATGGAGAGTCAGACCCAACTGAAATGACCCAACAACAATAGTGGAAGCTTCTGACTCCAGAGATGCTGCTTTTTCCGCCATACCATTTTGAGACCTTAAGGTAGTAAGACTGAATGCCTTCATTTTACAGATTAGGAGACCGCAGTCTGGAGAGGTTAGATAATTTATTTAAAGTTGCTCAGGCAGAATTGGAGAATTTGAGCCCAGGTCCTGTGACTTCACTCTTTTTCAATGTTGCCGCACTGAGGTGTGAAGTTCACTTATGTGAAAATAGAGAAAACAGGCTGCTAAGATTTTCTGTTTGTTTTATGCTTAGCATTTGAACAAAGAAAGGGACCTTGGGAATGAAGGTTGTCTCCATGAAATATGCTCCTCCCCTGACCCCTTTCACTTTCTCCTGTTTCCACTCCAGTTAATTAGGGTAGAATATTCAAATGACACTTTGTAACACCTCATCAAGAATAACAAACAGGCTTTCAGGTGGGTAATGTCATACATTAACCTTAAAGGAGCTCCACTTTTACTCATAGAATAAAAAAGAAGCTCAGTATATGGAATAGTTAATTCAAATTTAAAAAAAAAAAAACAACAATGCATTGTACTAGCAAATCTTCAAAAGCAGGTATTCTTCGCTCTAGGTCCATGAACTTAAAATTTTTTTTTTATGATTTTAATTCTATTAATTGGTTTCCTTTGTAATCCCATTTTATTTTATTCATTTCAGAATATGATTCTGAGAAAGGGTTCAGAGACTGCACCAAACTGCAAAGGGGACCAGGACACACAAAAAGGTTAAGAGTCCATATTCAAAAGAATTATTAAAGCTTTGTTTAACTACAGGTACAAGATAAGAAAATTACAACTGTTGGAAAAGCAAAAATTCAGGAAGTGGAATTCTGCTTTGGTAAAGCATTTCCTAACTTTTTCCAACACAGAGAAAGGAAATATTATAGACCTGAGCAGAATGGGACCTTATGCAGCTCCTGTCTTTAAGTATATGGTGATAGAAAGAAAATAAACACTTAAGATGTGTGTGTATGTATGTATATATGCATATCGAACTTTCGGTCAAGATGGCCTTCTTGTTACGGAAACGATTACAAGTTACCATGTGAGAAGTGCTGTAAGAGAGGTATAAACAGTACCCTGGAGTTTAAAGGATGGAGTGCTCACTTCCATCTGGGACAATCAGCAAAGGTTTCACTGATAGGCGCCACTAATTGAACTTTGAAGGAATGATGGGCCTTCATCATGTGGGAGTGTGAGGGCAAGGCATTTCAGGCAGAGGAAAAATAAGTGTGAGCAAAAGCAGGGCGGCATACACGTGCCATTGTCAATTATCCACGTGCCTACTCCCCAGACTGAGACTTGACTATATTTAACCTGACAGAAGGAATTTGGATATGTTCCCACTCCTTGGCCTGTGGCTCAAACACTGGGCATTCTTGTGTCTGAAAGAGTTAATCTTAAAACAGGAATTTGATTACTATGGAGACTACATGCACACTATCCAGAACAGTGAGGAAAAAAATCAACGGACCAGTTGGGTCAAAAACCAAAGTTATGGCAAAGTTAGTAAATGGCTGTTACTTATCAACTAGTAAAGAACAAATATTTGCAGGATAAAGATATTCATGACTAACAAACTTTTGAGTAAATATTCATATTCAAATATGTCCTTTCACACCCTTTCCACAAACCAGCAGAATCAGGATTCCCAAACTTTTACTGTTTTCTGTCTGTCCAAATAGCTGGACAATGGTGGGTCCCATTTTATTTTCAGCTTTTTGGTCAGATGACTTTGGTCCTGTGGCATATAGAGAGGTGGGGGTGAATGTGGGGGTTCATTCTAAATAGGAACTCCTTCTATGACATCCCAAACAAATGGGCATGCAGCCTCAGTTCAGAGACCTCCAGAGATAAGGAGCTAAGTGAAATAAAATTTATCTTTGAATAGGAGGTAGAGTGTCCATTCTTTCTTATTAGCTGCTTTTAACTTTTTAGTTTTGGGGTTTAAAATTGCACCTCTCAATACAATTTTTTTTTTTTAAAAAAAAGGTATTTTCTGTCTCTAAATCACTAGGCATTTTCTTGCTCTAAATCACCACTGATTGGAGAAATGCAAATCAAAAAGACTCTGAGGTACCACATCATACCTATCAGATTGGCTAACATGACAAAACAGGAAAATAACAAATGTTGGAGAAGATGTCAGAAAATTGAAACACTAATGCATTGTTGGTGAAGTTGTGAACTGATCCAAACATTTTGGAGAGCCATTTGGAACTATGCCAAAAGGGCTATAAAAATGTGCATACTCTTTGACTCAGCAATAACACTCCTAGGGCTGTATCCCAAAGAGATCATAAAAAATGGGAAAAGGACCCACATGTACAAAAATATATATAGCAGCTCTTTCTGTGGTGGCAAAGAATTAGAAATTGAGGGGATGCCCATCAGTTGGGGAATGGCTGAACAAGAAATGATGAGTGGGCAGACTTCAGGAAAACCTGGAAAGACTTGTGTGGTCTGATGCTGAGTGAAGTGAGCAGAACCAGGAGAACGTTGTACACAGCAACAGCCACATCGTGCAATGACTGACTTTGATAGACTTAACCCTTCTCAGCAATACAAGGATCTAAGACAAAGGTCTCATGATGGAAAATGCTATCCACATCCAAAGAAAGAACTATGGAGTCTGAATGCAGATCGAAGCACACTATTTGCTCTTTTTTTCTTCTGTTTTGTTTTGTTTCTTCTTTCTCGTGGTTCCCCCCATTTGTTCTAATTCTTCTTTACAACATGACTAATGTGAAAATATGTTTAATAGGAAGTATATGTAGAGCCTACATCAGATTGCAAGCCCTCTTGGGGAGGGAAGAGGGGAGTGAGGTGGAGAAAATTTAAAACTCAAAAGCTTATGGAAGTGAAGGTTGAAAACTAAAAATAAATTAATTAGTAAAAAAAAATTAAAAAGGCATTTTCTGGGAAATTAAGAATACTGGAATTGGAGACAGAGGATCTGGGACTTGCTATTTACAACTGGAACAGAAAAACCACAGAAATAGCATCCTTCTCCCCATTATCTCACTCTCCCTGCTTTCAGCCTGGCCTCCAAAGACATCAGGAAGGAAAGCAAACCCTGTAGAGAAAGGGTCCTCCCATCCTCAACACTAACCTCTGACCAACTGCTGTTGATCGTCGGTAAGCCCGAGAGCCCCAGTAACGGAGGCATGTCTTCCACCTCTCTCCAGCCTACCACCCTGCTTCTAGCCCAGACCCCGCAGCCATCATCCAGGGGAACAAACCTTATGGAGGTGTGACCTGGCACCTGCTTCTGTAGTACAGGAGTCTTGCCTCCTCAGCGGCCACAGCTCCTACTGATCTGGAAAAGAAGGTTCTCGCCATCACGCTCCTTGGCACTGTCAGAAAGCTCCACATCAGAAACAGATGTGATTTTGTTAGTGAAAATGACATTAAGGAAGATGCGTTACCTTCTGCTTCAATGCTATACCCTAAGGACCATGGGGCTATTCATTTGAAAACTCCTGGAGGTGGTCATGAGTTCACTGAAAGCAGGGGCAAGTCAAGTCAATTAGCATTTATTAAGCACCTACTATGTGCCAATCAGGCAGCTAGGTGGTGCAGTGAATAGAGCACTGGGCCCAGAGTCAAAAGGACCTGAGTTCAAATTCTGCCTCAGACACTTACTAGCTGTGTGACTCTGGACAAGTCACTTAACCCTGTTTGCCTCAGTTTCCTCATCTATCAAATGAGCTGGAGAAGGAAATGGAAAAATCAGTCCAGTATCTTTGCCAAGAAAACCCCAAAATGGGATCAGGAAGAGCTGGACATGTTTGAAGTGACTTAACAACAATAAATGTGCCAGGCACTGTGCTAAACACTAGAGGTACAAAGAAAACCAAACAAACAAACCACCAGCAACAAAAAACTCACTAGTACCAGCTTTCATGAAACTCATAGTTTAATGGAAGAACATGATGTATAAATAACTATGTACAAACAAGCTATAGAAAGTACACCTTGGAAATAACCAACAGAATGAAAGCACTAGAATTAAGGGGCTAGGAAAGGCTTCCTGTAGGAAGGGTTAAACTGCTAAGGGTATAACAAGAGATAAAAACAGTAACTGCTACCAAGGTGTTCACATTCTATTGGAGGAGACAACATCCAAACAATTATCCATTCAAGATATATGCAAATAGGGGCAGGCTGGTAAACATTTGACAATCAGCTCTCTGAAAACCTCAGCACCCTTTTGAGTTTAACCTGCATTATTAACATTTTCCTCATCACTTTCTTAAATCCAGACAAACAAATACACAATAAACCAAGCCCTGATGTATAGTTTACTGTTTTCTGAGATGTAAATTCTCATACTGCAAATTTAACAATCAGCTCAAAGAGTTGGGTCCATTGTAAATTGGAAGTAAACTCAGAGGGAAGATACTTTTCCATTTTTATCCGCAACATTTAGCATAGTGCTTTGCATGTATTAATGCTTTTTCATTCATTCATTTATGAACAAATTATGCTAGATGAAATCTATATTCCCAACCAGCTCTAACTCACTCAGTAGCTGTTCAGGCAATGAAGAGCCAATGTAAAATGTCTAATTAGCAGTCCTTTGAACAGTTTTATGTGCTGATGTCATTTAAGTATCAGCCTCCTGGTAGACTTAACCGGGAGTTATAACTTCCTGAATCCTGTTTTAAGTTTGTTTTTGTCAAATGTGAATGCCTTGTGGTTGACATTTCTTTGGTGTACAGGAGTAATTTACTTGTCAGAGACCTTATTTTTACTGTGCATCAAGTACCCTTTACTTCCTACTTTTTTTTGGGGAACCCTGAGATAACCTAAGTTATAAGTAAAACCATTTCAGGGCTCCAGGGAGAACAGGGTACCTAGCCCCATCTCATTAGGCTCCCAAGGCTGAGCCTGGTTCAAAACACATGCTTAGATACAACATAGGGAATGGGCTCTGTACCCCAGCCCCCCGTGGTCCCAGTAGGGGTTCCTTAAGGTTAGACTATCAATGAATGATCTGAGTGTGAAAAGTTTCTTTAAAAAAAAAAAAAAAAAAAAAAAAATCACAAAATCCTTCCACCAGTAGGTGGCAGGCTTTGCTAGCATTCTACGCCTAACAAAGCTGTTTATTGAGATAGTGGGCAAAATGGAATTGAGATAAATTTACATTATAGAAGCCAGAGATTTAAAATATAAATATTGGGACCGATCATCAGCTGTGGTGACCTCAGGAGAACTGTATGGAAATACAGCATTGTATTGCGGAAAGTGCACAGAATTTGCAGTCTGATGACCCGACTTCAAATTTTAGCTTTGCTCCTTAGTGTCAGTGATGAAGGGCCAATCACATCCTCTCTATGGGCCTCAGTTTCCTCACCTGTCAAATGAAGGAGCTGGACTCAATGACTTGTAAGGCCTCATTCAGCTCTGTAGCTGTGATCCTGTGAAGAGATGAATAATTTGCATGGCACCGTTCTTTTGCTCTCAATAGATTTCATGCATGGACAGAGTCTGCAATCAGAGGGTGGAAGGTTGGTTGGATTATCAAAAGAATGAAACAGGGAATTTAACTTCAACTTCAATTTCTGTTATTTATCATTTAATGAATGAATGAAAAAAGCGTGTATTATTTGCAAAGCACTGTACTGTTTTAAATGCAATTTAATGAGTTATAGCAAGAACTTGGTACTCCAGCTTAATTAACACCATCTAGACTAGTCCGACACCATGCTTAGAAGCCTTATAAACTCTGTAGCACACTTATGAATTAATTCACTTGTGAATTTAACTGGAATAGCCAGATCATTTCTTGGAATCACCCCCCTACCATAAGACAGGAAACACCCAGTTCACTTTGTTTTATATTTCTTAATGAGAATTTATTATGACAGAAATAAAATGGTATAGTATGGGAAAACCCCCAGCAGGCTTATACTCATGTGGCCCACTCATATGGTCTCAATCAATCAGTCAACTCACTTTTATTAAATACCTATAATGTTCCAAGAATTGTGGCTAAGCAGTAGGGATAAATGAAAGGGGGAAAAAAACCCAAAACAAAACTTGTTTCTCTGTTTACCAGTTGTGTAACTGTGCACAAATACTTAAGTTCTATAGGAAACTAAGTGAAATAAGATTTCTCTCTCCTTGAGTTTCAGTTTTGTATATAAAATGGAATGCTAGGATTTTTTGCTTATACCTTTTTCACGAGGCTATTAGACCGAAAGCACTTTGTAAATGAGAAAATGCTGCATGAGATACATAGAAGACTCTAAGTTTCATGAGAGGGGGAATACCAACTCATAGTACAAACTTTGTAGAGGCCCCAAGGAATAGAAGATATTTGCTCATTTCAGACCTTTTCCGGACAGATGTCAAGTACAAAGTGGTTACTGAGAAGTTCCTTCCTGATTCCTAACCCAGAACTCCTATTCATATGCATCATGGTAGTGGCTGTTTATTACATGTGAGGCCTTAATACTAGAATCACTTTATCCTCCTTAAGGGTGCTAATAGTGAGAAGAAATCTTGAATTCTTGGCCAGACAGGACCTCGCCATTTCCTGGCCATTTCCAGACACCCTCCCCCTTCCTTCCTAACTTCCCTCTATTTCTAACTTCTTTTTATATTGTCTTCTGGATGGCAGGACTGTCTTGCTTGTTTATATCTGATTCCCCAGAGTTTAGCACAGTACTGTAGTAAGTTTTTAATTAATGTTTTATCACTCATCCTTCATCCATTCTTGTCTCCAGGTTACCTCATCGCCCCACTTCCTGACAAATATATTCCCGAAAGGACATATTTGGACATTGTGGCTCCTTGGGGGCATCCTACAATAAAATTTCTAGGGACATCCTCTCCAACCTCTATGCAAATTCCAGTCCTTCCTTTCAGACGTGTAATACGCAAATGTCGACCTCTTGTTCGTCAACCTGAAATTAGTCCTGTTCCAGTATTGGTAATGAGCTTCAGTGTTTATGTTGTATATCTGGGGCAAGAACACACGTTCAGCTGCATCTATCTTTCTGTCAACAATTGTGCACGGAGAGGGTTTTTCGAAAGCTTACTGTTTTATAAGGAACTTAAAAAAATACAAGTTGATTTTCAAGACCTTTTAAAATTTGCCTGTAATGAACTTTTAAAATTCCTTTGTATTGTCTGTTTTCTGAAGACCATCAGTCACAGGTTTCATTTACCTAAAGACTGCTAGTACAAATGAGAAAAAAAGACCCCCCCATCTGGCTTTTTTTACCTACTTCAAAAAACCCACCCTGGCCACCTGGGTACTTTAGACATGATGCTATTCGAGGGAAGTAAAAGGCAAAATGCCATGTTAGGATAGACAATAACAGTCAAGTCTGGAAAAAAACCTTTGGCTTTATTCAAATATTACTCCACCCAGGATGCATCTTCAGGTGTCCTTCCGTGCACCCGGGTATGGTTTTTGTGGAAGCGAGCCGATTCTTAATGCCTTATGGGAAAAGAACTCCTCAGAACTGGTGTCTCTGATGTCCAGGGATCAAAGGAACTCTTGGCTGGGCTGCAGAACTGGGACCATTTAGAATTGCACATCCTTTTTAGCAGCATCATCGAGTGGCCCAGGGGGTCTAGTAGAAGTGCCTTGGACTTGAGGAAGTTTTATCTGGCTGGGTTTGAGCTTTGATTCCCACACTGACTAGGTGTATGACGGTGGGCAAGTTTGTTCAATTCGGGGTCTCAGTTTCCTCCTAGGTAAAACTAGGGGTGGAGTGGAGTATGTTCGTAATTTCTGAGAACAAGATCAGAGTAGAATGAAAATTTCTGGCGGGCAAAGGACGTTATACACACGTTTTTGCGTTCCCAGTAATTTGGAAAAATCAAAGAAGCCTTTTTCTCATTAATATCAATACTAGGGGACCCCTATAACGCCCCTCACCTCCCCTCCCTTTACCCAAGCCCTTCTCTCATTTTCTCATTCATGTCCACACTAAGGTCCCCCCATAGCGCTCCTCACTTATCCCCCCCATCCAAGCCCTTTTCTCATTAATATCAATACTAGGGGCCCCCACAGCGCCCCTCACATCCTCCCCCCATCCACGCCCTTTTCTCATTTTCTCATTCATGCCCACACTAAAGGTCCCCCCCATAGTGCTCCTCACTTGTCTCCCCCCTCCCTCCCCAACCAATCGCTTTCCACCCGGCAGAAGTTCAAGGCTAGGCGCGAGGCTGGGGGCTGGGGGCAGTTCAGAGCAAGAGAACAATGCCTCCACGTGGCCTTGGGGGGTGGGGGCGGGGCAGGCGAAGGTGCCCCGCTCCACTTGGGCTGCGTCGGCAGGGGAGGGGCAAGGGAGTGGCTCCACGAGCTCCAGCTCGGTCCGCAGAGCCGCGTGGGCGCGCGCCCCATCCCCCCCCCCCGCGGCCGCTGTAGGGCGCCACAGCACCTCCTGAGCGCAGCCCCCTCCCCTCCCCTCCCGCGCCCCAGGTCGCGCGGGGGAGGGGCCTAGAGCGGGAAGGGGGCCGCGCGCTCCACACCTGTAGGAGGTGCGCGGCCCCGCCCCCCCCCCCCCGCGCCCGGCTCGGGACACAAAAACGGGGGCGCCGCCCCCCCAGCCCCCCCGCCGCCGCGCCCCCCGGCCTCGCCCCTCCCTCCCTCGCTCCTCCCTCCCTCCCTCCCTCCTTCCCAGACCACCGGCCCCGCTGTCCCGCCGCACTCCCGCCGCCGCCGCCGCCGCCGTTCCGCCGCCGCTCCGCACGGACCCGGCCGCCCCATGACCAGCGCGCCGCACCAGCGCCGCTCCGCCGGCCCGCCCGCCGCCGCCGCCGCCGCCGGGGCCGGGCCGGGGTCCGACGAGGACTCCGAGTCCCGGGAGAAGATGCTGCGGCGGCGGAACGGCGGCGGCGGCGGCGACTGGCGCGGGGACGACGCGGACAGCGGGTCCGGGGCCGACGAGGGCGTGACCCTGCAGCGCTCCATCACGCTGCTCAACGGCGTGGCCATCATCCTGGGCACCATCATCGGCTCGGGCATCTTCGTGGCGCCCACGGGCGTGCTCAAGGAGGCCGGCTCGCCCGGCCTGGCGCTCGTCGTCTGGGCCGCCTGCGGCATCTTCTCCATAGTGGGCGCGCTCTGCTACGCCGAGCTGGGCACCACCATCACCAAGTCCGGGGGCGACTACGCGTACATGCTGGAGGTCTACGGGCCGCTGCCCGCCTTCCTCAAGCTCTGGGTAGAGCTGCTCATCATCCGGCCCTCGTCGCAGTACATCGTGGCGCTCGTCTTCGCCACCTACCTGCTCAAGCCGCTCTTCCCCAGCTGCCCGGTGCCCGAGGACGCGGCCAAGCTGGTGGCCTGCCTCTGCGTGCGTGAGTACGGGGCCGGGGCGGGGGATGAGGGCGTCGGGGAGGGACTCCTCTAACTGCCCCCGGCCCGTGAGGGCAGGCTAAGGGTGAATGAATGACGGGTGCACTCCAGAAAGT
>NW_020945064.1:8595693-8608516 GCF_900497805.2 Vombatus ursinus
TGAGGGCAGGCTAAGGGTGAATGAATGACGGGTGCACTCCAGAAAGTGCTCCCCCCCTCCCTTGAGGGCAGGCTAAGGATGAATGAATGATTAGCGCACCCCCAGAAAGTGCTCCCCCCTCCGGTGAGGGCAGGTTAAGAATGAATGATCTGCGCACCCTAGGTCCCCTCCCCCCACCCCAGAGCATACAGTTAAGTGCCCAGTCCGTCATGGCCAGCTGAGAATGAATGAGTCAAAGAGAGACAGACTCCTCCATCTCCCCCCACCCCCCAACACACTAAGTGACTCATGGATGCTGGTGACTAGGCAGCTGGAGAACCAGCGACTTCACAGCCTCGCTGCCACCAGTAAGTACCAGAGCAGTGCTGGCTCGCCAGCCCACGGACCAGCAACTGAGGGACTTCTCTGGCCCCCCTCCTCCTGCTCTCTCGCCCCCTCTTCCCCTCTTTCCCTCCTCCTCTCACCTCCTCTCCTTCCCCCAGTAAGCTCCCAATAAAGGCCAGCTAACGGACCGACTCATCCACTCCCCACCCTTAATAAATGCTTTCCAAACAACTCATCCCTCCACCTCCACAGTGAAGCTTAATTAAATGCTCCGATGAATGACTGACTCCTTTCCCTTGCTGCTTAATAAATCCTAGTTGACAGATTATCACCCTTCTTCCCCTTTTCTTCATAGTAAGCACTTTATTTGTTCTATCACCCCCTATCCCATGGATACTCATTCTGGTGAGATGCCCAAGTGAGGTGATTCCACTCAGAGACCACATCTTTGGTCTGACATGGATTGGCGCTTTCCCTTTAACCTTTGGCCCTGTTCTTGTCCCCTTAAAATGTGTGGGATACTGCTGCTCCTCTAAACCTCGAGACATTTATTCTTCCCTCTTTGCTGTATTTGGATTTTTCACTCTTCATTCCCCGCCTCTCATGCCAGTCACCCCCTTTGCTTCTTATCATGAAGAACTAGGATATAAACCCGGTTCTCTCCTACCTTGCCAAAGGCTGCTATAGGGCTCCCTTTTTCTGGAAGAAACTGACAGGCTGGGTGGGCTTTTTACTGTGTGATGTACAATATTGGTGATTTTTTTTTTTAAAGATAGGGAAACTGGTGTGTTTTTTGTTTTTTGTTTTTTTTTAGCTTTTGAGAGGCAGAATTTTCTATTCTATTTTAGAGGTAGGTGTGGAAGAGAGGTGCTGACTGTCCCTGGAAGAGAAGTCCCAGTGACAATGAGTTTGGTCATCTTCCTACCTGTTCTTCCCACCTTTAGGGAGGTAGAGGGCTCAAAACCAGCTTGTCTAGAATTGGTTACTTGGGATTTAAGGATTAAAAAAAATCCTTGTGGTTGTTGATGATTTTCTTGTCTTAGTTGAGTCTTAGAAATTATCCTAAATTAAACTAAGACATAGATCCTAGTATTTTGTTGGGGGAGAACCAGGGGAAGGCAGGAAAAGAATACTGTGCTGAACATGGGATGTCATACTCCCTTCCTAAGAAGGGGGGGAACAAACTCCAGACAGAAAGGATTTATATCTCAAGGATTTTCTTTCTCTGGAGGCCGAATAGATGGCATTATAGCCAGGTGCCATAGAATACATAGGTTTTATTTGGTCATAGTACCTTAGAGGACCCTTAGTCCAGTCCTCTCATTTGGTAGGTGAGGAGACTGAGATCCAAAGGAGGTACTAATAATAATAGCAGCCAGTTATATAGCACTTTACAAATCTCATTTTATCCTCACAGCAACCCTGGGTGATAGGTATGGTTATTATCTTCTTTTTACAGATGAGTAAACTGAGGCAGAAAGAGGTTAAGTGATTTCCCAGATTCACACAGCTAGTAAGTGTTGGAGAGCATATTTAAACTTGGGTCTCTGAATCTAAGTCCAGTGCTCTATCCACTGTGTCACCTGGCAAACCTCTATGTAAATCCCTATATAAATGATTTGTCCAGCATCTTGTAGGTAAGTGACCTGCCTCAGGTCACAAGGGGAGAAAGTTGAGATTTGAACCTAGGTTCCTTGTTGAATCCAGGGCTCTTCAGCATTAACTCTCTGGTCTTAGCAGTTCCATGTCCAGTTTCAGGGCATGACCATTTAGAATGCCCCCAGGTATCCTAAAAAAAAAAAAAAAAAGCCATTCTCTCAGGATTGGCTGTTTTGGTTGTGCCACCCCCTGACAATCCAGTGCTTTTGATTTCCTTCAAAGCTCTGGAAATACAGAGATGGAAAATCCCAGTCTACACCTTTAAGTAGTGTCCAATTTCTGTAGCACTAGCATGTGTGAGGGTGCAAGGTACCTTGTGTACCTAGGGAGCTGTGATATATAAAGAAGGGGTCAAGGAGAGGAACATGTAAAGAAAGAGGTTGGAGCTGGGAGATAGTGAGGGAGCATTTGCGGATTGAAGGGGATGCTTCCTGAGGCAGATGGAGGGAGCTGTGCCGTCTGGGTCACTGCTAGGGAGAGCCAGGCTAGGCAAGCAGCTGCTTTAAGCTGGGGAGCAGCGAGTTTTAGGTTAAAGCCCCATGCCTGGACAGTCTTACAGTGCCACAAACCAGAGCTGACATTTTGTTTTAAAGGCAGCAGGGAGCCACTGGATGTTTTTGACGCGTAATTGTGCGGGCAGTTTTATTTCATTTATTTATTTATTTATTTTTTGTTTTAAAAATTTCTAATTTTTAAGGTTGAAAAAGCCTGCATGAAGACCTAAAAAGATAATTGCTAGCATTTATATAACACTTTAAGGTTTGTAAAGTCTTTACAAATTATCTCCCTGAATCCTCGAAATAACCCTTGGAGATGGGTACCATTACTGTCCCCATTTCACCCATGACCATACTGAGTGACTTGCCCAGGGGTCACTAGCTAGTAAGGATCTGAGGCTTAAATTTTCAGGGAAAATTTTAGGTGTAGCCATCACCTTAAAAAAATCAAAACCCTTGCTGGTAGCAAGTACATAGGAGTTGTCAGGAAATTTTAAAAAAGACCTGTCAAGAAATTGCAATTGGGTAAAAATATAGCCCTTATTTAGTATTTAAAAATACTTAATGTTTGAAGGAAGAGGAACCCTGCCAAAAGAGTTTGTCTTTATTAGAACTTTAAGATTTTTGTTTCTTCTAGGGATTTCCTGGAAGACTTATGTTTTATTTATTCAAATTTTTATCTTCCCCCAAATAGCATTTAATTTTGATTTCTGCTCATCTCATGATTTGCAGGGCTGTCTATTTTAAAGAGAATCCAGAAGGTTTTACAGATGTCACCGTATTGCGTTTTTGCCAAAGAGAAATTAGAAAGAGGTAAAGTCAGTAAACAAGCACCTAGGAGAGCCCCCAAATCTCCATTCCTAATTCTGTCCTTGTCCATGTAGGACTTGCTCCTTCTACGGAAGTCCTTATCTAGCCCAAAACCTGGAGTCTGCCAAATTCTGTAGAATTAGGAATGGTGACTTGGTATTTAAAAAAAAATTATAAATGTTTTACTGTTACTTTCCAATAATCCCCACCCCCCATAGAACCATCCCTTGTAACAGATAAAAACAGTCAAGCAAAACTAATCAACACAACACGTTTGGCCTTGTTTGATAAAAGCACGCTCAGCGTTTGTTTGTTTTTGTAATCTAGAACACACTTTGGTTCTGCTGAGAGTCAGGAAGCATGTTTACTGAAATTGCTTTGATGGATCCCAGAGAAAGTACCAGTAGGACATTCTTGACAGAAAAAAAAAATTGTTCTTTTTAAAAATTATAAGAAAACCACTCCTGATTGTAACTAAAAGACAATGGAAGCTTTTGATGTCCAAGCTAAACTTGAAGGTAGTAGTAAGAAGGAACCACGTCCTTTGTTTCAGTTCATTTGGGATGCTGAGGTATGCCAGTATAGTGAGAGATACATGATATATTTGGCCCCAAGATAGAGAGTAGATGGGAGGATAGAAAAAAAAGGTGGCATTTAATTTGGCTCTCCAAGGAGAGGTAGAATTAGACAGAAGCATTTTAAAGAGTAAGCTCTGCTACGTGAATGTAGGGGAGCTGGAGAGTAGGAAGCACAGATTTCGAGCTGGAACGGACCTTAGAGGCTTATTAGATGAAGGAACTGATGGTCAGGGATGTGGAATGACTGTTTAGGGTCAGGATTTGAACCCAGGTCTTTCTCGCTCTATTGCCTTATCTACCACAACAGGCTCCTGTTCTGACACATCCCCTCTAGACTGGGTTAGCTGGAGGAACTGTGGCAGATGAGACTAGAAGAGGGCCGTGGGGCCCCTGTCATGGAGAGCCCTCGATGCCGCTGAAAGCTTGTGAGACACAGCCACGGGCCAGGTACAGCTGCTGCCTAGCCACACGGAAAAGGAGGAGAGTGACAGTGAAGACCGGTCTAAAAGTCGTATCCTTAGGGGGACAGATGGGCGTATGTGTGAGCTGCAGGAGGGGGAAGGAACTTCTGGCTGGCATAGTCGGGAAGGGGCTTGTTCTTGGGCTGCTCCGAATTCTTCGTGTTGTCACATCCCATTACACTCATGTGCCATGATTGGTTTAGCCACTGCACGGTCTGGAGGCATTTGCTTTGTTCCCAGTAAGTCCCTTGCAACCACAAAAGGGTCTACTCTATATATTTTGATGTATATTGGACCACTCTGTCCAATCTCCTTGGATTATATGCTTTATAAACCATATAGATAAAGGATTGTGACATAAATGTCATAATGTGTGGCAGGCTTGTGGAGTGCAGAAGTCCTGCATAACAACCTCAGGTTATTAGCTCACTAACCATAAGCACCTTTGCCTTCAGTACTGCAAGCAAGGACTGGAGGCAGCCCTGAGGTGGTGCCCCAACTTTATCTCCTGCAGGGGCTCTGGTGTGGGTGGCATGGGGCGGGGTGCCAGTCTGTATGAGTAGAGGGACTTTCCTCACTGAGAGTTCTTCATAAGGAATTACAGGTCTGGAACCGTTTCTTAAAAAATTGGAAATAATGATAACATTTCCTTGATAGGACTGTTGTGATAATGAAATGAAAGCATTGTAAAGCCTTTGCATATTTTAAAAACATTAGAATTGTTGGCTCTTGATCTTGGATTATCCTCTTACTACTTTTTTTCTTTTTTTCTTTCTCTGTCTCTTCCTTCCTTCCTTCCTTCCTTCCTCCCACCCTCCCTCCATTTCTTTTTTAAAGTGTTGCGACTTACAGTTGAGCTGAAGCCCCTGGGGCATTGCCCATTCACTTCACATCGCATGTGAGGCCTAAAAGGACCTTGGATCTCCACATGAATTAAATTTGAGAAAGGAAAACGAATCCCTGCCATTCCTGAGCCTAATCCTAACCCAAAGCTTTCAGTGCCATTTGATGGTTTCACAAATGCCCTGCATTCCCAACTCACAGAGCCTTTGCCTTCTGTTTTATGTGCCAGATTGGCATCTCTTTGAAAGCAATTTTATGGCCTTAACAGGCTTGTTTCTGTTGGATTTTTGCACCTCCTTCTGGCATTCTGGGCATGTCCCACCATGGACAGCTTTCTTTTACTGCTCTCTTGAAAAATTACATTGGCTTGGCTTTGTGTTGATCAGATAAAATAATGTTTCTAAAGCACTTTGAAAACATTATAGCTAGACTGAGATAAAGGACCCTTTACATCCATCCCGCTAACTCTAACTCCTGCATTGTCCCCTCTTCTGTTAATTAAAATCCCTTTCTTCCACAGGCCCGGGAGTGCCAGTTAGTGATCGGAATGTCAAAAGAATTGTTCTGTGGGGTGGGGGTGTTGTATGGAAGTTGGTGAGGGGACGCTTACAGCTCTTCCTCAGGAGGGCTGTGTGGGTTAACCACAGTTTAATGAATGCCTCTGTGCAGTTGACTCAGATTCTGCACAAAGGCAGACTTCTTATCAGGACAGCCATTAGTAAGAATAAATGTGGACCCAAAAAATAATTGTGGCAGAAAAGGAAACTGGATTAGCAGGCTGAGGCACCAAGATAAACTTTTCCTGAAGCTTGTCTGTTGAATTGGATGGAGCGTCCCTCTTTTCCCATCTTCTTTTTCTCATTAAGCCTTCAGAGTATAGCACAAGCCATTCTGTGCATCAGCGGGCATTTCATGCTCTTCTTGGCCAGCTCTATCCTCTTACCGGTAATGAACCAGGACCGAGAGCAGGAGCCTTTGCCCAGGGTCTCACGATCAGCATGTTTGAGAGACAGGACTTGAGAATTCTGTGACCCTGAGGCCAGCGCTCTAGCCAGTCTGCTGCACAGTGCCTGCCACTCTAGATGTCACATGGTATCAACGACTATGGAGACAGTTGTTTTCCCATGGGCTCTTTTTAAGGGGCTGACAGTACCATGGCGCTTTTAGGTAAGGCTCAATTTGCTAAAAACATGGAATTGAACTTGCCCGTAGATGGGGTATCCCCCCAGAGGTATGCTTTTGGGAATGTCAGTGCCCACCAAATGCTCTCTGGGTTGGATTGGAGTTCCCTTCCTGTTCTCTGGTAGAGCTACCTCTTGGTGTTGTTTCTGCAGTGAGAAAGGTCCACCCATTGGAGGGAAAAACTGTGAAGTGATGAACCTGACTTAATCCTATTGTAATTAGCAGTAATTATACAGAGGTGAAGCAGACTGGCAGGTGGTGAGGCAGGCTGTCCTGGTGGAGGTCCCACAGCGATGTGATTGTAGCCCTAAGGCTGCACGTAGGCCTCAAGGCATCACCTGACCAGAGTTTGACCCTTTAGCAAACAGATAACTGAGGATTACCAGGCTTGGTACTTAACTGATTTCTGGCCAGGTTTAGTATTTGAAGCTTGTACTTAAGATTAGGCACTACCTATGCTAGCATAGTCACTCTCTTCTTCCCATTGTGTTTGGTAGAGAGGAGTAAGCTAATTCTCAGGGGTTCAGATTACCCCTCTAAAGTAGGGCTTACCAAAAGGAGAGACCAGTGCTCAGTCGTCTGCTACTCAAGAAACAGGCCTTGGAGGCTGTGCTTGGAGGTGGCTGTCCCTGCTTAGAATGTTTCCACGGAAGCTTAGAGGTAGAAGGAACCTTCAAAATGATCTAGTTCCAAAGTAGTGAAGTGTCTTCCCCAAGCTCAAATCTGAATCCTCACCCTTGAATCCAGGCCTTTTATTTGTTTGTTTTTTTCCCCTTTTTAACTCCCCCATGTGGTGTAGTTGGGCCAGGGAACAAGGGGGCTTTCAGCATCTCTGCACCCAGTGTCTCACCATCGAAAACAGTGCCAATTCTTGATTAATTAGCTCACAGTGTTAATTTTTAGCACGCATCCAGGGCCTCATAGAATATTAAATCTGGAGAGTAAGAAGATAGAGAATTTCAAAGTTAGGATTTTGCCTTTGGTCTTTTGAAGGTTGGTTTGAGGGGAAAGCACAGAGAAATGAATATTTGTTGCCTAAGAGATTTGGAGGTGTCTACCCTGATCACTCTAAGTAGCATCACTTTTCAGAGACGACTTTTTCCTTCTGCCAAAGAGAGTATTTGTTTTTTTTTTTTAATTAGCTTTAATATTTACAAAGCACTGGTATCTTAAAAAATGCTATTTGTTTTTAAAAGCAAGCACTGGGGGTAGTGTTCATATAATCCTCATCTCTATTGCACTGTGTTTGGGGTAGAGAGAGAGAATTCTGTACTCTTAAGTTCTTAGCACACAGCAGGCTACTGGGCGGGTGGGCATTTCACCTAATCTTTTGTGGGCCTGAGCTCGTTAGATGGTGACTGATGCTGGTGACCAAAGGCTTTCGTATCCACCAAGGGTAGCTGACGCCCAGGGAACACGAGGTTCTATATAACAAGGTGATTCGTGTAAGAGGTGATCCGTAGGTCCTTTGCAATTTAAAAAATCCTATGGAAACATTCCAACCCAAAGGATTAGTGAAGGAAACACAGTTGGACCCAGTCACTTTGAGGCATGGACTTACAGGCTTTTTGCCTCTTTTGGTTTGGGGCATTATGGGAACCCTGTGTTGGGGTATGAATAGTTTGTGAGTGTGGTAGAGTGGGGATAATTAGAACTGAAATCAGCCTCCATCAGTCAGCACGTGAACATCATTCCCTGCTTCCATGTAAGTCAAGCAAAAATAATAAGATTTGAGTCTAAATTGATTGAGAACATTTCACGTAAGCACATGACCTAAGGTGGGTAGTGAGAATGGTCTCCTATCCTACAAGCTAATAGTTATGGGAAAGAGTGTAGGTCAAGGCATTGGTGTGAAAAATCCAGCCCCAGTTCAGTAGCATGTTGTTAACATTCCACGTACCAGATCTCGGCTGTGGTTGTAAGGAGGTACGGGCTTACTGAGCTTGAGTACCTCAGATCATTTGCACAGGGACTGCTGCCTAGGCCTGTCTCCTGGATTTTACGTTGTCATTGATATACAAACCCAAAGTAGAGTTATTACTGTTACATTTGGTTTTATTTAGTCTGCCAGGTTCCTTCTGCTTCTTGTTTGTTTGTTTTTTCCTCCTTTCATTTTTTAATAAATAAATTTAATTATTTATTTTTAACATTCTTTTTTAAATTTGAGTTTTGAGTTCTCTCCCATCCTCCTACCTCTCCCCTCCCTACCCCGTAGAGAAGGCAAGAAATGTGATATCAATTATACATGTGAAATCATGCAAAACATATTTCCATATGTTTTTCCATGTTATAAAAACAAAGCAAGAAAAATAAAGTGAAAAAATTATGCTTCAGTCTGCACTCAGACTCCATTAGTTCTCTCTCTGGTGGTGGGGAGCATTTTTCATCATAAGTGCCAGGATCTTTCTGGAGAGGGAAGGTCTTTGAGGTCAGGAATTGTCTTTTTTGTGTCCCCAGTATGTCTGGTCCAATGATGCTTGTTAAATCGAGTTGAATTTTTGTCTTCTGTTTGTCTTTAGTTAACCCGCCAATGTTCTTGCTGTCTGTAAATGCCACCTTTGCTGTCATTTAAAGTCATTGATGGAAATGTTATATGGCCAGCTCCTTGCTGATTCAAGCTACCCTTTGTTTCTGGTCATTCATCAAGATCCAAATCCGTTTTAACTGCCCTACTGTCTAGTCCAGTGGTTTCAAACTCAGATAGAAATGAGAACCTACTAATCTATATGTAAGGATCCCTGTGGGATGCATGTTGACTTCGTTTTATACTAACATTATTTATATTTTTGTAGTATTTATGTTTTGTTGTATTTTTGTTTCTTTTGTTAAATATTCCCCAGTTACATTTCAATCTGATTTGGCCATATTTGAAAGGATTTGTGCGCCACATGTGACTTGTGGGCCGCATGTCTGACACCTCTGGTCTAGCCTATGTGGAAAAAGACTTTACTGGCATCTAGCTAAGCTGTGTCTACATCATTCCCATGTTCTACTACTGATCTACTAATATGGTCAAAAAGGAAATGAGATTAGTCAGTCATGCCTACACATGATGCTTGATGAAACCATGTAAGCTTTAGTGATTTCTGCCTCTCATTTCTCTAGTAACAGCATGTTTCCTAAGGTCTCTTTTGGCCCTGAAGCCTGTGACCCAATGAACATGTTACTGAGCATCCATTCAGACTAACTGCCCAAGAAATATCTATTAAGGTCTCACTATGTGCCAGATACTGGGCTAAGTGCTGGGGGTACAAATAAAGGCAAAAACACAGTCCCTGCCCAGGAAAGACAACATACAAATAAATCTTCCTGTGAGACATAGTGTGAATGGAAGTTTTCTATGAAGGCTTTGGCAGGGGATTGAGGGAGGGGGAGCCTCCTTTAGAAAATAGGATCTGAGTTTATAGAGTTAGCAAATTCCACTCTTTAAAAACATTTTTGAAAACATCTTATTTAGTTCCCATATTAGAGTGGTCATTTCTTAGTACTATGTGATAAAGAAACTGAGGCCCAAGGAGATGAGGTGACTTGCCCAGGGACACACAAAGTTAAAAGTGGTGGTCCTGGGACTCAAATGTAGCACTGAGTCTTTTGACTTCCAAGTCTAGTGTTTTGCTTTGAAGAAGTACTGGAGAGGGACAACTGGGCTTCCCAGTGGGCTTCTTACTAATAACAACTTGACTGGGAAAAGGTAACATTTTACTTCAGGATAGAACTATTTAACGTCAACACTTTCCACTTAACCCCGTGACTAAGATGATTTTTAAAATGTGGTCCTATGAGTAGCATTTGTTGGGCTTTTTTTTTTTTTAACAGAAATATCTTCAACTCTAACAAGTTCTTTCAATACCAGTAAAGCTCTTATTGGGTTCCTGAACCCAATGTACCAAACACATTTCCTCCACAGCAGTTACAAAATCTGGTATTTATGAGCCTGTTACTATTAAACCCTGATGTTTCCCTATTGCCTGGGGCTGTCCTTGCCTGGTTTTGGTTTTGAGATGAGTCACTACTCGATTCAGAACTTGTTAAAAGTACTACAGCCCCACCAGTGGCACAGTGTCAGAAATTTACATAAAGAAGACAGTGGTTCTCCCTGTGACACTTGTGGTTTTTCTAAACTGCAACTTAAGGGGCAAAATGGATTTCTTCTCTCAGGTGTTTCTCCCATGCCATTTCCATCCCCATTTACCTTGAGTTGGCAGTTTTATCTCTTGCCTGGAAGGTAGATATTCATCAGTGGAATATCTGTTTCTTTCAGATACCAATATTATAATGAATAAATGCTGTGTCATCTTAAATGTCTGTCTTTTGACCCCATATCTCCAGGAGAAGTGGGTAGAGATTTTTATTCCCATTTCATAGAGATAAAGTTGAGAACCTGTTTCTCCTATATCTTAGTTCAGTATCTTTCCTCATAGTAATGTTATAGATCATGGGATCATAGATTTAGAGTGGGAAGGGACTTTAGAGGTCATCTGGAATAGCCCCCTCATTTTACAGAACAGAAGGATTCAGTGACACCTCTCTCCTCCCCCCCCCCCCATGTCGCTTCTGGAGACCACATTTCAGAAGGGCATTGAAAATCTAGAATGTCCAAGATGGCAAAGAGGCCCATGGTCAAGGGTTGTTTGAAGGACCTGGGGCCTGGAGAAGACAACACTCAGGAATGAATCCGGTTCCCTTGACATGTTTGAAGGCCTGTTATATGTCAGACTCAGTCCTAAGGGGCAGACCTAACTGAGGTTAGTAAGTAGCATCCACTAGTTTTGCAGCTCCTGGCCCTCATCCTCAGGGCTCCCCTTTACTAGCAGCCCTCTCTTTTCTACACTATTTCCCATCACCCAAGCTATAGCTCCAGAGCTAGGCCTTTTAAACAAACTGGTCAAGCCAAATTCAAAACGGGAGCAAGTCTGGTTCAGTTAGGAAATGGAAAGCGAATTAGCAGTGAGCACATCAGAGGGGAATGAATATCCTTCAGCCCTTTTCTTCACTGCCAGCAAACATGAGAAAATATGGCTCTTGGGGAGTTTGGGAAGAGGCTGTCTTGGGGGAACCATCCATGGAATGGGATTGTAGTAGCAAAAACATTGGATTTGGAGGCAGTAAAGCTGGTTTCCTCTCATGTAGTCTCTGGCATGTTATTTCCTCATTTTGGGCCTCGCTTTCCTCATCTGTACAGTGAGGGGATTTATATGATCCTTAACTGTAAAATGGGGGTAATAATAGCACCTCCCTCCCAGGGTAGTTGGGAGGATCAGATGAGACAATGTTTGTAAAGCAGTATTTGTGCAGTGCCTGGCATACGGCAGGTGCCACATAAATGCTTGTGTTCCTCCCTGCCCCCACCCCAGTTTTACAAATATTGAGAAAGGTTGAGTGGCTTGCTCTTTTGGAGTAAGTAAAGGGCCAGTATTTGAACCCAGGTCCTCTGCTATTCCCTCTGGACAGGCTGTCTACAAAAGCCGTGATCCAGGATCTGAGCACGTCCCTACCTTTGTGTACTGGCCAGTGCTGAACATCACCACCATGGGGCAGGGGGAGGCAGTGGATTGGACTGCAGCCTGCATTGTCAGCCAGCTGGTCTGAAGAGAGGGGCTGGCCCGCCAAGTTATTGGGACATGCATCGATGTGGTACCGGCATCGATACCAGGGGTCTGCCTCGCCCAGGATGGCTGCTGCATGGGAGCAGAGGTCACAGCCAGGCTTGAGCATTAGATCCTGGGTAGTCAGACTTCTGGGTCAACTCTTGTTGTTAAATGAGTTCAGAGTCAAGGTAGTTGAGCCATAGACATCTTAGAAAGGGGAGGAAAAGTCATGTAGGAAACAAGTGCAAAATTCAGTTCTGGGCCCTTATTCGATGCCCACCATGGGCAGAACTCTGCTGGGAAGGAAGGGAGGGGGGATGGTGTTAGAAGGACAAGAGGTGGCCCAGCCCATTGGCAGCTTCTGGTCTGGATTTAGGAGTGGGGATGAGACACAAATTCAGGTAAGGCATAGGGGTAGGTGGCTGGGGGGAGTTGTCTCCTTTTTGGAGAGAAGATATTTGAATTAGGCGTTAAAGAAATAAAAATTAATCAAGTGAAGAAGGAAAGACAAACCTGAGCAAGACCTTACCCTCCCAAGCCCTCCAAAGAAAGCTCAGGAGAAATAATCTGAGCAGCAGGGAGTAGGAGCAGAGAAAGAGATTGCCGTGCAAGATTTCAGGTGCTGAGTGAAGCAAGCAGGCTGGCTAGGTACCAGATGGTGGGGACCGGGCTATGCTGACCTTTTGCTAATCTAGCCCCAGGATCCCATCTCTAACTGTAGCGTGCCTGCACTCGTAGGCTTGATGTAAGGTGGGAGCACATGGCTGGCAGATGGAGCCAGGGATGGGCAATTCTTTAGAGCCTAGAACTAGACAGAGGTTTTGATGGGTCAGAGTGTGTGTGTGTGTGTGTGTGTGTGTGTGTGTGTGTGTGTGTGTGTG
>NW_020945064.1:8608526-8688949 GCF_900497805.2 Vombatus ursinus
TGTGTGTGTGTGTGTGTGTGTGTGTGTGTGTGTGTGTGTGTGTGTGTTGGGGCGGTGTTGCTTTCTCCCAGGGCTGATAGAGCCTGTATCTTTACATGGTTTGGGTTGACTTCTATTGTTCATTCTTCTTTCTCTTCTCCCACTTAAGAGGCCATTTGCAGGGGCCTGGGGATCAGCCCCTAATGTTGACATTGGACAAATCATTTCCTCTCCCTGGGCCTCAGTTACCTCATCTGTAAAATGAGGGATTTGGACCAGCGGGATTCTTTTTTACTTGTCAGCCTAAATACTCTGAATTGTTATGAAATAACTGATGTGCCAACCTATTCCTGTGAAGAGTTCATGGTTTCCTAAGCCTCTCTGGTAAAAGGGAAATGTGGGAGGTGCATTTTAGGTACCGCCTTTAGGCTTAACTGCTTGATAGATGTATGTTCTAATGCAGTTCAAAGTACTGTGGTTACAATAATAGAAGATTTTGAAATAGAACATGTTTCAACATCATTCCAGCCTTTGCCTCCCTTCTGGGTTCAAAGGAATATGAGTATTATTTAAGGTTTAAGGTTAAATAATGATGACCAGGAATTCACAAAGTACAGGATGTCCCATAAGTCTTAGGGCAGTTTCCAGCTCGTTAAGCTTACAGGGCCAGTGAGCCAGTCATGCAGAAGCTGCACTAAGACCTTTGGGATACACTAACTAAAATATCCGAGGGACAGACTCTGGCAATCCAACAAGAATTTACAAAGACCAGATGAAAACCAGGCCCTGCCCTCATAGAGTTTATATTCTACTGGGTGGAAACAACCTGGAGCCAGAGAGGTAAATGCAGGATAGTCTGTGAGAGGGAGGGTTGAGAACCAGGTGAATCAGAAAAGATGGGGCCCAGGAGTAAACCTCAAAAAGAGTTAAGTGAGTCCTAAGCTGAGCCAGGACGGACATTAGGGATCCCAAGAGGCAGAAGTGAGAAGGGGAACACCCGGGCTTGAGGGATGGCTTCTGCAAAGATGCCGAGGGAGGGTTTCAGGGAATAGCACAGGAGGCCAGGGTGGTAGGGTGGACACCATGGGAAAGGCTGCAGAGGCAGGCCAAAGCCAAACTGGGGAAGGCTTTCAGATGTCAAACTGAAGTCATTCGCTTTTCTTTTAGTTTACCAAAGACATACACAGTAAACCTCTCATCTTGTCCTTCAGCATCCTTGTGAAGTGGGTTGGGAGGAAATTAGCCCCACTTTACAGGTAAAGAAACTAGTCCTTACTCAAGGTCATGTCTGCAAGCCTAGGTCTCTGCTGAGGTCATCACCTGTTAGTGAAAAGAAGTGACTGAAACACTGAGAAGCCTTTCATTCTTCCTTAGGGAGCCTTTCCAGGAATTGGAGTGCCTTTTCTCTTTTGGGCTAAACTCACTCCTTTAAACTGCATTCTCAATTGCAGGCTGCTGCTTCTTGCTCAGGATCAGGAAGTCAGCTCACATGGAGGTGAATTGAAACAAGTGGAAAATAGGATTAAATCTCTGAATCATTTAGGAGCAGAAATTGTAGTGGTATGGTAGAAAGATTGCTAGAGAGATGGATTCAAATTCTGGCTCTTAATAACTGTGACCTAGAGCAATTCACCTGAGCCTCACTTTCCTCATCTGTAAAGTGGGGATAATAAAACCTCTCAGGGTTGGTGAGCATTTTACCTTATCTTGCTCAGCCTAGACCTTCTAAGACATTGCCATGCTTCCTCTCCAAGCACCCCAAGTGGGCTAGGCATTCACCTGGCACGGGGATGGAAACTGAAGGGAAGTGACTTGTCCCAGGTGTCACAGCTATGGAAATGGTAGGGAGTGAAGCAGACACAGAATCCCCTGGCTAGGCTCATCCCTCAGAATCATGGGTTTGCAGCCTGCCCCACCAAAAACCAAACTGGAAAAGACACAGTCTCCCAAGACAGAGAGCCTCTTGATGGCCGTTTGACCATGTCTCATCTCCTTATAGTCTCTGTACAGTTTGCTGTCCAATATTTTAAAAAATTAGAGTTCTGCGAATGGCAGGTCTGTATTTGACATACCTGAAAATAACCAGAGAGTCCCTGCTTGGGCCTTCATTTCTCCCTTCTTCACCAGCTTGCTTCAGCTTTGTAATGTGGTTTTTTTAAACTACATACACCTTTAATAATTCCCCATACCAGAGGAAGGAAAAAAGGGTTCACTGACTGAAATCTTACCATCCTTCAAAGAGTCTAGTGCTGGCCTTTTTCTTTGTCTCTTGTGCCCCCCCAGGAGCACTCTGGGGCCTCTGATGTGCTGGTGAACCATTTGATGGGATTCTTTTTTGCCTCTTGCTTTGGTGTGGTATGGAGCCTGGATCAGGCCAGTGAAACAACTCCCTTATTGTTCCCCAGATTGAATGCTGGCCACTGTGGGCAGGAGGCCTGGTCTCTAATTATCTCCACCTCTAAAATTGGGTGTGGTTCCCCCCCCCACACCCACACACATCATTTAAGGTGCTAAGGTTTCTGTTAGCAATAGAAGAGATGGTGAGCAGAAGAAGGGGTGAGGGAGGGGGTCCATTCATCCTTGAACTTAGGAAACCTTCACACACAACAGGGCAAGGATTCCAGGCTCAAAAGTGTTGGCCAGAGAGAGCATTGCAGTGGAATAGGAGGAAATCATACTGGTTTGGGTCTCACTTGACCAGATGTGGTGCCTAGGATGTTAATAATATGAGGGTCATAAGATTTAGAGCTAGGATACATCTTTTAAAAAATCATCTAGGGGGCAGCTAGGTGGCACAGTGGATAGAGCACTGACCCTGGAGTCAGGAGAACCTGGGTTTAACTCTGGTCTAAGACATATAACACTCACTAGCTGTGTGACTCTGGGCAAGTCACTTAACCCCAATTGCCTCACCCAAGGGAAAAAAAATATAAAAAATCGTCTAGGCCAACCTCTCCCTTTACAGATAAGGAAACTGAGGCCCACAGAGGGGAAGTGACTTCATCAGGGTCACACAGCTGTTTATTAGCAAAGCCAGGCCCCAGAGTTTGGATCTCATGCTCCCTGGTCATATAACAAAATTTGGGACATCCAGCATATGCGTTTTGGAATGTATCAAATTCCTCGGGACTGGGAGAGCCGACTTGGCAGCCAGTTGGGCAGCTGTAATTAAGAGCTTCGAAAGGGGCAGTTTGTAAAATCAGGCATTCGTTTGTATTATCTTGATTATCAGCCAAACCCTGCGGCCATTCCTGTTCATGGGAAAGGAAGTCAAATCCCACCGTGCTCTCTGCTCCGGAGTGATTGGCAGAGGGAGGCTGGTTTGGGCCGGGGCAAACCGGTCACAGGTGCCTGGCTCTCTTTGGCCCGTGTCGGGCTTGAGAAGCAAAGCCAGTGATTGAGTCTTCTCACTTAGTTTTTGTTATCTTCGCGAACTGTCCATTTATTTTGTAAAGGAAGGGGAGGGGACACAGAAGGCCCTTCCAACTTGATTCTCAGTGGGGCTTCTTATGTATTGAAGAATAGTTAGCACCCCCTTCCCTTTCCTCCCCTCCTGCCACATTCATTTATTCGCATTTGTGCTAGTGAAGACTGCTAAAAGCACACCAAGATGCCCACTAAGTGAGGAGGCAGTACCTAGAACCTGGTTAAGTGAGGTAATACAATAGAAGTGTCATTGGCATGATCTGACCAAGTGCTGTGACAGCATGGTGTCGTGTGACCTGGCTGAGACATTTTCGCCGCTCCAGTAATTGGGAAGTCCTTCCTTTGTGGAGAGTCTCTCCCTTCCTGAAATAGTAGCCTTGGGCAGGGCTGAGTCAGACAGTAGGCCAGCTGTGTTCTGTGCTGAGCATTCACGTGCCCCACAGTGCTCTGCTTTTTGGGGAGGTCGTCGATGGAATAGTGGAAAGCCCACTGGTGCCTGAGGAGAAGCACCACCTTTACTGACCTTTACTAATGACTTGGGCAAACCACTGAACTTCGGGGTCTTCGTCTGAACAGCACCCCTACCCAGGTATTGCTAGTCTCATACCTGATTGTCCCAGACTCATGGTAGATACAGGTTTCCCACTGATTTCGAGCCAGCCCTCATTGTGAGTTAGCATAAACTCATGTGGATATCAGGCTGGCCCTAGCTCTGCTTCCTGCTTTGTCCTAGCCATCTTTTCAGCTCATCTGCTTTAAAAATATGTGTACACCACTCCCCCCTCCCCGCCCCTTTCCATCCCTTGGTCCTCTCCGTGACTGCCCTCCCCGTCCCCCTGACTTTTCAGACTGAAACATCCCCCTCTCTGGACACTGCTCCCTTATGTGCTGTTTCCCCCCTTAGAATGTAAGCCCCTTGAGGGCAGAGGCTGTCCAGATTTTCATTTTATGTAGAGTTTGGTGCATAGGGAGTACTTTACTAGTTTTTATAATTTATTCATTCATTCCAACAAGACAGCATTGCATTAGCTGGAAAATAAACATGAGCATAGAAAAGTGAGAAGCACTTTTTACCAGGGATCCCGAGTGAAATATAAACACATTCATGTAGTGAAAAGGAAACGGTTCCGTCTGAGAGGTTAGGATGCCATGGGGCAGGGACCAAGGAAGCCCCAGGACCAGTGCCTCAGATGTTTCTGGAGGCTCAGAAGAGCATGAGGTTTTTGACAATTGGTGTTTTGGGCAATCTGGCACAGAGACGTTCTTAATTCTGTTGTACTTTTCCATCCAATGAAACTACAGAAGCTGCCTAGGGGAGTCAAAGATTTGGGACTGTTTGGAGAGAAGTATCCTCCATAGACTTATCATTGGATTGGTGATGGGGAGGTAAGGACGCAGCAGACATCTGAGTAGGGGCAACGCGTGGGGTTCCCCCTCCCAGGGTTCCAGGCCACCGTGATTGCCAGTTACCTTGAGGGCAGGGGCTGTTCTTCCTTGAATGGCAGAGCAAGGGGTCACCTGTTTGTTGTTGTTGTTGTTTGTTTCTCTATGAGGAGGAGGTTGAATGTCCATCCCAACAGGGGCCTTTCCAGGATGACTCCTAGAAATTAGGTAGACAGCTCCTTGTTATGCTGTCTGATTGTTTGCTTTAAGGATGATTGGGCTCAGCTCCTGCCAGGGCTTGATAGTTTTTTGCTTCTGACTTAAGTGATGAGGCAGTCCTTGACAGATAAAACTGAGGCACTTTCTATCTATTTTCATGAAACAGGATGTGGATAAGGAGTTTTTTATTTAAAAAAAAAAGTTCTGAAATTGCATAGGTGGGGAGTAGAGAGGCAGCACGGTCCAAATTTGTTCATTTATCTCCATATAACCTTGGGGGAGTTGGCTATCTGTCCACGATGACTCAGGTTTTATCTCATGCTCCAGCTGTCAGAATTTGTAGCCACATTTTATCTAGAAGTATGGGCTTGGGGTCAGTCTTTAGAGGGCAGCCCCCACTGAATCTGTTGTGCTGTTCCACTGAATTCTGGGACTTGTAGTTTCCAGGGGTCCAGACATACTATAGAGGCAGTATGAATGAATGATGCAATATTCCCACTCTCTTGCCCTGTGAATCACTGAGTGCATTTCCTGAGTAGAATACTTAGGGAAATTTGAGACAGTCTCTAGGGGAGTCCACCCCAACACACACCCTCACTCAGTCTGGAAAAAGAGTCTCACTTTCTTTTCTCAGAATCTTCATGTCTAGAAATGTTACTGAAATTGTCCTCATCCCCCTTACTGGTGAGAAGAAATGACACTAGTGTGGTGATCTAACTCCACACTCGGGCAGAAGAAAAACACAGCAAAGCATTTTTTTTTTTTTAAAGAAGCATCAAAGAGTCTTTTGAGGTAGAAGCCTAAGGGAGATTTCTTTCCCTTCCAGCCTTTCTCCTTCCCTCTCACTTCTCTTCTCTGTTGCTGGTTAATAGCATAGCTGAGCAGAACTCGGCCAGAGCTTGTCACTCCACCCAAATGTGAAAGCTCCATTTCCTCGAAGGTATGGAGAGCTTGACCCCGGTATTTTGTTACATCCTGACAGACGCTGTGACTGAATGAGCAGAGGGAGCCCAGGAATGTGTGAGGAGAGATGGGAACCACCCTGAGGGGGCCGCCCGGACAGGAGACCTGGGCTTCCTTCTGGGACAGAGGAGATGGATCTCTTTTACACTTTTGAACAATTTAAGTAGTTTGTTTTTTTTTCCTTCTCCTCTTCTTAGCACCACTTGTGGGAGGTGGCTAAGAGCCCTCGTGCTCTGCAGATCAGGTTCCGACCTACAAGTGTGGGCTGTACTTGACGAGGGACAGATCCATAGGAATGTCGTACTGCACTCTATACTGTTTGTATAGTCGGAAGGCTTTTTACTTTGAAGGGAGGTTCGTGTGGCGTGGTGGAAAGAGTATTGGATTTGGAAGGAGAAAACCTAGGTTTGGGTCCTGACTTCTCAAAAGAGCATTTGGAGGAAAAGGAGTCTCTTGTATTAGGGAAATTGTCTAACAAAGACTCCAATACTTAGTACCTGTGTGACCTTAAGCTACTTTAACAAGCGCTTATTTCAAAATAACCATGAACTGTGTTCACTCTTTACGTGACGTGACACTTCTATGTACGGTGAGATACAGAAAAGGAACCAAAATAATCTTTGACCACAGCAGGCTGCATTCTAATTGGGATCCGTAGAGACTTTTAGAAGGGATAGAGCACTGATTTCTGGGCACAGAGGGGAGTGGGATGGTGTGGAGCCGTCGCAGGATTGGAGTTACCTGAGCTGAGGCCCAGACAACAGAATTTTTGAGGCAGAGAGGAAGAATGTGTTTTAGGCATGTGGGGAGGCGTAAGGGGGGCAGTAGGGGGCTCTCTGCAGACTCCTGGAGGCAGAAGATGGAATGTTTAGTTCTTCCAACAGCTAAGAACCCCATTTGGCTGGAATGTAGAGTGGGTGAAGGAGAGTGATGTGAAATAAAGCTGGAAACATAGGTTGGCACTGGCACAGGAGTTTGGATTTTATCCTAGAGGCAATAGGGAAACCATTGAAGGCTTTGAAACAGGGAAATATGGTCAGACCTGTCTGTGCCTTGGGAAGCTTAGATTTGTAGCTGGGTAGGGTTAGAGTAGAGAGGGTACAGACTGGAAACAGGAAGACTATGGGCAAGGTGATGAGAGTCTGAAGTGGTGTGATGGCCTTGACAGCTAGGTGGTACAGTGGATAGAGTGCTGGGCCTGGAGTCAGGAAGACTCATATTTCTGAATTAAAATTTGGTCTCAGACACTTGCTAGCTGTGTGACCCTGGGTAAGTCACTTAACCCTGTTTGCCTCAGTTTCCTCATATGTAAAATGAGCCGGAGAAGGACATGGAAGACTGCTCCAGTGTCATTCTGGTACACCTCTGGTTAGTGACTGGTGACCCAGCAGTGGAGACTTTATACAGATAGAACCAAGAGAACAGTGCCACGGACTTGGAGAGTATGTCTTAGGAGAGAAGAAAGCTGTCATCAGCGGAAGATGCAGGGAGGCCAGTGAGGACAAAGAATGGGAAAATGGTATCGTTTGGAAGCTATACAAATCAGCAAGTTGGGAGAAGAGAGTTTTGAGTAGAATGATGTGCTTGGAAGCCTGAGTTTACCTTTAAGTAAAAAAGCATAGCTAGTAAGAGGGGGGAGACATCACATGATGACTTGAGGGGAAGTCAATTTAAAAATAATTTTAAAAATTGTTTTCTTTGTGCCACCTAAATTTCTATCTTTGTCCCTCTTTCCCACCCCCTATGAGAGCCATTCCAAAGAATATATTTTTAAAAAAACAAAAGAAAAAGGAATAAAAAAAGCTTTTTTTTGCCTGCTGTATCATATTCATAGATTTATATTAAGTTTACAATCTACTAAAATCCCCAGATCTTTCTCAAACTTTCTGCTCATGCCTCTCTTATCTTGAATTTTTTGAACACAAGTGTTGAGAATTTTTTACATTTATTCATAGTGAATTTCATACTAAATTTGGCTTTTTCTTATAATGGGGCAAAGTCTTTTTGAAGTAAGGCTCTGTTGTTTAAAATCATAACATTCTGTCTCTCTCTCTCTCCCTCTCCCTCCCTCCCCCTTCTCTCCTCTCTCTCTTTCTCTCTCTTCCCTCTGTCTCCCTCTCTCTCTCCTCTTTCTTCTCTCCCTCCCTCCCTATCTCCCTCCCTCCCTCTCTCCCCCCTTCTCTCTCCCCCCTCTCCCTCCTCTCTCTCCCCCCTTCTCTCTCCCCACTTCTCTCTCTCCCCCTCCTCTCTCTCTCCCTCTCTCTCCTTTCTCTCTCTCTTCTTTCTCCTCTCTCTTCTCTCTACTTCTCTCTCTCTCTCTTTCTCTCCTTCTCTCCCCCTGCCCTCCAGCTTCAGATTTGATAAGCATTTGCTATATGCAAGTATGCATCTGAATAACCACCACAACAGGGAGAGTGAGGTTAGCCCACCATGACAGTCTCTTGGTGTAGCCATGTGGTTCTTTGTAATCATGCCATCCTTCACTAGATGTTGGCTAACTCTTTTTTTTAATAGTTCTAGAATTTGGCTGGACAGTGAAGCCAAGTTCACTGACCAGTGGAGTTGGCAGATGCCTATCTCTTCCCTTTTTTAACATTTGGGATGTCTCCCCTTTCCCAATCCTGTAGGGCCTGTCCCACTCTCTCTGATCTTCCTGAGGTCACTGACAGTGCCTTAGCAATCCCATCTGGATGGTTCTTTCAGTACCTTTAGGGTTCATCAGGCTCCGGACAGCATGCTGTGTTCTCTTACTATCTCCCTATTTATCTTGGATTTCAACTCCCAAGTAACCGTCTGGGTTGTGACTTTTTCTGTCCAAAGATGATTCATCTTTGAGGTTGTGCAGCTTGGCCTTCTCTATGGTCATTATCATGAGCCCACCCATGCCAGGCAGCTGTGCTTACTGTGGTCTTCCCCTTTTTTCCCTCCAGCCCCAGTGTATATGCCGAGCTTCATTTACTTAGCCCTCTGCTCTTGGTTCCTACTAGACTTGGCCCCACTTTGGGCCTGTGCTAGCAGTGCTCTGAGCAGAGACGCAGGCCTGGGCAGGAGGGCCTGGCTCCTGGCTTGGAGCGGGCAGTCAGCAGTGGCTCCAGGAAAAGTTGGGAGGGCCTTATGAGGCTGTTGGCTGCAGGGATGGAGACAGGGAGTGAGGCAAGAATAAAACCCAGCGTCTGTGGAGGGGTCACGAGGCCAGGATTATGGACACCGCTGCTTTGAGGTGTTCTGTGCCCAGTGGCCACTGAATGCCGGCACCACAGTTGGGGGGGCGGGCTGGTTTTTACTGTGTGTTTTCTTTACACCAGAGACTTTGTTATTGCTGCGATGGAAACTAATCTTTTTTTGTTTCTATCCTCCCCCTCCCCAGTGTTACTCACAGCGGTGAATTGTTACAGCGTGAAGGCTGCCACTCGGGTCCAGGATGCGTTTGCTGCAGCAAAACTGTTGGCTTTGGCCTTGATCATTCTCCTTGGCTTCATTCAAATTGGAAAGGGTAAGTATAGCCTTGCTTTTATTTATTGATCTTTTCTTTTTCTTACATCTCCACAGTATCATATGTACCCCTCTCCCCTTGGCCCCTCCATGACAGCTGTCCCATAGGACAGAGCCCCTCTTTAAAAAATGAAGACTCCTTTTCATGAGTAGATATCTACAATGTTGCCCTTCCTTTGGAAGCAGTAAAGCATAGATGAGGGCATGAATGTGGTCAGAATTCAAATTCAAACAAATATTTTTAAAACTGACTATAAAGCCATGTCCTGAGTTTTATTTTGGTGGGGTGGTGGTGAAGATGACATGGTTTGCGCTCTAGAGGAGCTGACTCCTAGTGAGGAGTACAGCATGTACACAGAGAAGTCTGATAAAAGTTGATGGTGGTGGTGACAGGCTTCCAGATGATGCTCTAAGAAAACCCTTTCAGCTTCTTCCCAGGATCAGAAAAGGAGGATTTCTTGTTGGAGATGAGAACCCAGTGCACGAAAGGCAGTGATGTGAGATGAGGAAGGCTTGAAATGCCAGGCTGCCAAGGCACTTGGCATATGGCTATTTGTTGGTCAGTTGAAGGTAGACATTCCAGTCCTGCAGTCCCAACTGGACAGGCCAGGCACACGCACACTAGCAGCCCATGCTACGGGCCAAGAGTGTGTACGGGGGATGGTAACTCAGAAGAAAGCAAGATCACTGGGCTGGTCACAGGGCTTTATGGAGTAGTTGATCTTGCAGAACAAGTATGATTCAAATAGGGATTAAGGAGAAGGGAGGACATTGCGGCAAAGGACTTTGTGACCCAGTCCAAACCTTTCATTTTATAGATCACAGTGATAACAATAACTCTGCTTTAGTTTAGACTTTAAATTATTTATGATTTAAGGTTTATAAAGCACTTTTGTCCAAACATGGGCAGTGAGGTAGGTAGGGTAAGTATTTCCCCATAACATGGGAGCCTAAGAAAGGGACTATAGGGGCTGCTAGGTAGTGCTGTGGATAGAGCACCAATCCCAGAGTCAGGAGGACCTGAGTTCAAATTTGGCCTCAGACACTTACTAGCTGTGTGACCCTGGGCAAGTCACTTAACCCCAATTGCCTCCCCAAAAAGACAAAACAGAAAGGGACCATAGAGGCTATCTGAGTCCAACCTCTTCTTTTCCAGATGAGATTGAGAGAAGTGAATAGATTTGTGGGTGGTCACAGCTAGTGATAATGGCTATGGGTTTTTGTACTCCTGACTCTTATTTCTTGGTAAAAGAAGCTGGAAATGTCCAGGTGGTTGGGGCTGGTTATGGACTTTGAGGATTAAGTGCTATCAGGGAGCGGAGAGCCAATGATGGTCATCATCTGACGTGACTGTTGTCATAGATGGACAGAGCTCTGAGGCTGAGGATGGCTAACCCCAGGGTCATGCATCTAGTAAGTCTCTGAAATGAGATTCAGACTCATCTTCTCAACTCACTTGAAATGCACCATGCTTCCTGCCTTTGTTTAATGACATCTTTAGTAGATACCACCTGAATGCACTTCTGTACTTGAAGGAAAGTCCATTGGTCTAACCCAACTCTCTATACTTCTGGAAATGTTGGTCTGAAGAGTTCTGTGAAGAGTCAGTTTGCGTTGACTTGTTATCTGCTGTGATCCGATCAACACCAGGTGAAAACTTCGATGGAAAAGAATTTTATTCAATTCAAGTGCATATGTTTTTGTAGAGAAGACTGCCATGCTTCTCTCCTTTCCCATCTTAATTCTTGCCCGACCTTTTGGAAAAATTGCTGTTTCTGTAGAATTCCTCCTTCAAAGATTTCTGAAACACCTTCTGCCCCAGTTTTTGCAAGTTCTGCCCCTCTTTCTCCATTCTTTGCATTTTGTATACTCCCCATATTGCTTGTTGAACTCGCTCTCCCTTCACAAGCTGAATTCCTGTGTCAATCTAATTTGATCATTGTGATGATAACCAGCTAGAGAATCCAAAATCCACCCCAGGCAGAGTGAAATAAATATCTTTGTTGTATTTTGATCAGATGTGATTTGTTAACTACACCTTGCACATAGAAGAATTTGACCTACAGTGTTACCATCTCTGGGCCTGAACCTTCCTTTTCCACTTGGCCTCCTTCCTTTTAGTAAACTGAAAAGAGCCTTAAAACCCTTGCCTTCACCTTGGTTCTGGAGAGCTCATCTCTCTTCCCCTGTGCACAGGTCTGTGAATCCTAGGAGTCTTCAGTCCAGGCCGAGCCAGAGTTTTCCTGGGGGACGCTGATGTCAGTTCATCTTTCTTCCTTATGGCATCTTTAGCCAAGCATAATTTGAATGCTTCTCTGAATTGTCTCTTGGTGGCTGCATAGTGGGAGGCACAGCAGGCCCCCCAGTGTCCATATCTAAGGGGCCACAGATAGTGTGGAGCCATGGCCTAGGGACAGACACTCCTCTCTCTGATCAGGGTCCTCCCAGATGACAAATGGACTGGTTGTGCTGCCTGGCTTTGTTTGTGTTTTTTAGAACAAACTAACCTGTTTGTGAAATTCCGTGTTATGTACTTACAAAAAAAAGGACAGTTACTCCCTTTCTTACCCGAGAGGCCTTTTATTTCATCATTTTGTTTAATTCTTTTGCATGAAGAATAGACTAGTGTGCCTGGAACAGGGAATTCCGTTTGGGGAGATAGGAGGTTCTGGAGCACCTCAGTTGTTTGGCTGGGTTTTATTCCAAGGCACCATCTTCATGGAGATAGCAGAAGGACCTGTGACCTCAGCCAGGGCCTGGGAATCTTCCAGATCCAATTCCTCAGCTTCAAAATAAAGTGGCCCCTTCAAGTTTCTTCTCACTCAGTTCTGTGAAGGTGTGATTCATTATAATAGTAATACAACATCAGCCATTCTGACTTCCCTTCTAATGACTGAAGACTATCTTCAAGGGTTGTGGCACCCTTTTTACCCCCATTTGAAGCTAGTGGAGGATGACTGTCTATGGTTCATTTCTTTAACCTTTTCTGTGAACGTTCTATAGCCTCCTGCTCATAAACTGGAGGTCCTAGGTGATAGTTTCCCAGGGTTTACCCTTGAGTCTTTGCAGTAAAGAGTACTTCCATGGATGCTCTTCTTCTGCAGTCCAGTGGCAGTGTGCCAGCTGGGCCTTTTGCCAGCCTTTCTGCGATTGATATCTAGGACAGCTGATTTAGGGAACAAGAGATGACTGGAGGGAGGGCTTTTGTCTAGGAGCTCTTTTGCCTTGTAAGTATGTGGGTGAGAGTAGATGCTATGCGGAATTCTGTTCCCATGCAGGGGAGGCAGAATTTGGTTGGTTATAGTTTTTTGTGTATGTGTGTTGTTCAGTCCTGGTTTGATTTTAGAACAAAGGGGCCTATCACAGGAGGAGCAATCATGGCCCCTGGGCTCACTGAACCTGACCATTGGCTAATAACCATTGTTGTAGAAAAACACGTGCCAAGCTGAACATACTTCTCCAATAATTTGGCCGCCTTGAACTGCAGGGGAAGTGGAAGAGGGTGCTTGGTTCCCATGACATTTTGTTTCGTGGGTGAGTGAAGTTCAATAGCTTTTCTTGGTATTGGTCTTCTCATTTCTTGCTTCTGCCCTCTCTTTCTGGGTTAGTGCCCCCACCTCCCAAGTTTGTATTTACATGGACCATCAACAGAACTAAGAGATTTCCACTGGCTGCTTTGTTGCTTCTGGAAGATGGGAAGGCTACCTTTTCAAGCCTGTTCTCTTTGAGATCCATACACAGTAGAAATTTGTTATTAATGAACCAAATCCTCTGTTTTGTCCCCACGATTAGGGAGCTCAATGTCAGCTGTCTCCATCCTTGGGAATGAATTTCTAGACTCATACCCATGGCTCTGACCCCTAGAGATGTTTGGTGAGAATTGTGCAAATGTGAGTCTTCCATCACTGAGAGATGGAGCTGTGTTTCATTTCATCTCTGAGGTTTCTTCCAGCTTTAAACCAGTGATGCCATAGTCTTACATCTCAGTTTTGACATCTTTAGGAAAGCTTTGAAGTTTTCCAATTAAAGAAGGCCTTTATCTATGATATCTATCCCCAACTGATTATAAACAATTTTGGAGTGTTAGGGCAGGAAGGAGAATTTGGAGATGTGTCTAGTCCAGTCCTAAGTTCCAGAGAGTGGGAAATAAAGAGTTATGGTATCATAACTAAGTCTCACAAGATTCTGGGGTTTAGAATTGGAAGGTAGCTTCATTTCAGATGAGTAAACGCAGACCAGAGATGAAGTGACCTGACTACCATCATCCACCTCATCAGTATCAAGCAAAGAGGAACATTTCTTGACTTCACGTCGATACTATAGAGGCCTTCTTCCCTGACCTGTGGAGAAGCCAGATGGTTCTTCCCAAATATTTCTAGTGGAACAGAAATAACTTTAAGTGTAGCATGGTGAATTACAGGTGGCCCTAGGGCTAGAAACCAAGGCCTCTGTTCTTTCCAGCAGTAGCTTCTAGGCTAGGAAGGAGGCAGGCTTCAACCTCAAAGCAAAACTGCTGGTTGCCTTCACAAAGGATGGCAGCTTCTCAGAGCATTACTTGCCTTTGTATCATTTGGTCCAGTCAGCTTCTTCCAAGGCTCGAAGAGAGGGACTTGCCCATGTTCCCGTACAAACTCTGCCTCAGGAGCCCTGAAACCAAGGCCAGAGCTTTCTATGGAATTGGCTCTGCTCCTCTCCCATTGTCCACTCTTGACTGGCACCTGTTTGGTGACGGTGAGTTTTCCTGAGCAAAGCTCTTCTATTGAAGTCCCTATCCTGGAGGAGCTGGTAACATTGCGAGGGGAGGAAAGACTCAGTCCTATCACCAGTTAGAGAGCACAATGTGGTGAAGAGTCGCATTGAATAGAACCTAGTATCTGCGTCTCTAGTATAGCAGTGGGATATGGAGCCAGAGGAGTTAGGAGAATCCCAAAGCCGCATCGGTAGGGAGAAACTGAAAGGTTGGTGTCTGTTGGCCAGGAAAGCCTCTTTGGGTATAGGATCTGAGCCTTAAGAATGATTTCATTGTCAAAGAAAGTAGGCCATGCCAATTATTCCTGTGGCAGTGCTGCTGAAGGATTCTCTGCAGGGACTTAGGATGGAATGGGAAAAGCACATTGAACCCTCTACTGAATGGCAGTGTACCGAAGGACTTGTTTAAGTAAAGGCTTGGGGGTGGGGAAATAAGCATGTGACTGAATCTGACTTCCAGCCGCCAAACAAAGTTTGTCATCAAAGCTGCCTGGTCCTGGAATCCTCCCATGGAACTGCTCATGGTGTCTGACTGACCCTGGGAGCAGTGTGTGCCATCTTGCAGGTGTCTCAGAACAAAGTCAGACCAGGCCAGTGGCAGACTTGAGCCAGGAGCATTGCAGTTCAAGGCATCTGCTCACTCTGGGTTAATATAGCTATCGTACTTTAATAATACATACCATCTAATCCTTTTTGGCAGGGAAGGGACGGAGCTTTTTTTAAGGAGGGTCTGAAAACAAGCCTGGGCTGTATACTGTTCTTTCTTTCAAAGATTCGCTGGCAGAACAATTGTCTGGCAGCCTATACAGTGTATGTGGGACTGTTTCTTGCCCTTTTTTGAGAGAAGGCTGAATACTCTGGGAGAGTGAGAATGTGACCCCAAGCAGCAAGGTCACATGGCCTCTTGTTTCAGGCACACATGAAAAAGACCCACAGTGGGAAGACTTGTGATTGAGCTTTAGGGATGGGGGCTGGACACATTCTGACTGGTTCCTTTTTGATCTGCCGTATTTTGTGTTAGTACAGCATCTGGAATAATAACTTTTCAGAAAATCACATGCCTCACTTGTGTGGAGCCCCCAGATTAGATCAAAGAGATGGAAAGTTGGACTGTTGCCTCCCCCGTTTTCTGGCCCACTGGTGCCCTGTGGCTGTCAGATGCACTGAGAGAGAACGTCAGGAGCAAAGGAGTAGCGAGATGGCGGGCTCAGGGCTGCTGGGGGAGAGGCTGCCTGAATTAAAGCATTAAGTGAACAAGACTGTTCTAATTTCAGACTGATCCTGGAGAAGTCTTGGGTTTGTAATGAAGGTTAGAAAAAGCCACCGACAATTAGAGGGTGGAACAAGTGTAGCCATTGTGTGTTCCCCTTAGTCCTGTAGAGAGCAGGCAGAGAGAGAGCCCTCACGGCGTCGCACAGATTGCCTTTTGTCTTCTCAGCCCGATTTCTCCCGGCCATAGGCAGCTGTTCAAGAGTCATTCACTTCATGGACTTACAGCCTCCAGCTCCTCATCCATGAGGGTGCGGGACCCTCGATGAGCCATCCAAATGAGGAAATCCCATTTCTCTTGGGAAGCCGCAGCTATAGCAGGGTGAGGAAGTATGCCTCTCAGCTTCCTCATAGGTAAAAGGAAGGGGCTCCCTAGGTCTCCAGGGTCCCCATCAGAAGGAGCCTTTTGTATCAGTTTCATTCCTCCATTAGTTTTTTTTTTCACCCACCAACCCTGGTGAAGTGAAGAACCTTTAGAGTTTGGAGAATCATCCTGATGGAAACCACAGGGTTTAGGACTCAAATGGCTGTCCTAAGGGGAAGAAGAAGGGGAAACTTGACTGACTTTTTTGTTAGGGGTGTGCTGCATGGAGTGGGTGGGGGGGAGCATTTGCTTTTTTCTCAGCCTGTCAGATTTCATTGTTCAGAGACTCACCCTGAGAAAAGTGACTACAAATGTGGAAAACTGTGGTCCCTAAGTCATTGCTGAGAAATGCCCTAATGGGCCAAGAGGAAAACCCCAGGCCTGTAGGTAGCCAGCTGCCTTCTGGATTTGGCATTGGGCTACTTTGGGATAACCTCTGTTTAATCATTAGTGCCAATTACACATTCGGGAAAAGACCAAAACATGCATTATTGTCAGGTAGGTGTGAGCTGAGCAGCAAACAAATGCACGTCAAGAGTTTTTAATTAGTAAAGTAGGTAGAAAGAACTCTGGCTGCTTAGGAGAGGCAAATCTGGCTGCATACACCCCCCCCGCCTTTATCTTAATGTGTTTATTTTTAGTTAATCTTGCAGTAGGGAAACTGCCCAGCTTGCCTATTGCCACTTGTAAGCCAAGGTGCCACTGGCCTGGAGGGAGCTCACCACAGACTGCAAAGGCAGCCGTGGCCTAGGGGTGATCAGGCAGATGGCCTTAGTAGGGAGGGGTGTAAATTCAGGCCCTCTGGACCCCCCTCATTCTCCTTATTCCTAAAGACAGATATCCACTATTTCTGAATAAGATAGTGGACAAAATATTTCTAAATAAATAGTGGGCGCTCGGTATATGCTGCTACCTGGACTAGGTACCATGCAAAAGAAATTAAAGTCCTTAAGACAACTTCAATTTAATGAGAGAAACAGGATAAGTAGAAGAAAGAAAGGATAATAGAGCTTTTGGTCAGGCAGCTGGGTGGTACAGTGGGTAGAGCACCAGGCTTGGACTTCAGATTGACCTCGGGTATTTCCTAGCCACGTGACCCTGGGCAAGTCCCTTAACCTCTGTTTGCCTCAGTTTCCTCAACTGTTAAATGAGGATAATAACACCACCTACCTCCCAGGGTTGTTCTAAGGGTAAAATGAGATATTTGTAAAGCATTTTGCAAACCTTAAAGCTCTGTATAAATGCTGGTGGTTATTCTAAATTCCTCAAGGGTAGAGCCTATGTTAGGAGTCCTAAGAACTCTCATTCTAACATTAAAATTGGAAAGGACTTGAGAAATCTTTTTGCCCCTCCCTCTCATTTTGCAAAGAAGGAAACAGGCCGGGGGAAACTCCTGCCATGCCCCCCACACCTTGTCTCACTTGTCTGCTTGGGCAGACGCAGTATGTGTTGAGTCCTAAGAAACAAAAATGCTGAGGAACTGGGCCAGAGCCAGGGGAATCATGGCATTAGGAGGGGGAGCTGATCCTATAATTTAGCATTATGAAAATTTGTAGAGTTTTCTGTAAGGCATCATTGCAGAGGTAACTAGCTCTCTTGCTCAGCAGTGGCGGTCACCTTTCTCTCCAGCTCTTTACCCTCCCTGAGTTCTGCTCTTGCTGTACTGGCCTCTGGCTGTTTCCTATTGCCATGCCTTTATGCTAACTTAGAAGGCATCTCCTCCTCATCTCTGCCTTATAGGATCCCTGAACTTGATGGAAATCAAGCCCTTTCTTCTACATGAAGACCTCCTCCCTTAGCTGCTAGAGCCCTTCCTCCCAGAACTACCTTGTATGTGTCTGTATCACACACACACACACACACACACACACACACACTTACTGTATGTCCATTTTTTCTGTCTCATAGAATACAAACTTCACAAGGGCAGCAGCTGTTCATTTTTTGTGCTGTCTCCCAAACCTAACATTGCTCCTGGAGCATATAGTGGAGACTTAATAAGTGGTTGATTTAGAATTGCAATTCTAACTCCCTTTTTATAGATGCAAAAGCCCAGAGAAGCATCTCATTGCTGATTAGTGGCAGAGCCAGAAGGAGAAGCCAGCTCTCCAACTAGGCGTAGGCCGCTGGTTTCCACGTGGTATAATCAATAAGGAGTGATTGAGCTTAACTGTCATGACCCACACTCCTCCCAGCCTCTAACCAGACTTCAACAACGGGTGCTATTTGTTGGATGGTGCATGTGGCGGGGCCCTCAAGAGAATACCCAGACTGCAGAGCACCTTCATCTGGATTGTTCTTGTCCAGTTCTCTTATCAGACTGTCATGGGCCTTAGCTTCTCTGCTAACTTGCTTTTATCCAGACTTGCACAAATGTGGGGACAGTCATTCACTTTATAAAAAGGGTTCCTTATGTTTTAATCCCTTTAAATAGCAAACTTCCTTAGGATTTGGTGGGGACCAATTTCTAGCAAGCCAGCTACTGTTTGCTGAAGCCTCTGTAAGCTTCTTGGACAGGGCCTATGTCTTTGCCTCTGGTCCTGATCAAAGCGCCTCCCTTATTAGCATTTACTGGCACTTCAGTGTTTGTCAGATAACTACAGCAAAATCCCCCCTTTGCAGTCCAAGTGGGAGGCTTTGTTCTAGTTCTTGCTCCTGTGCCGGCCCCTTCTCCTCCCACCCAACCCCAGCGGTTAGGAAAGGGGGCCAGCAAGCCCCAGCCCCTGCTGGGTATCAGGCCTTGGGAGACTGGAGTTGCCAGGGGCGTAGGGGATAGGAGTCAGTTTTGTAGCACTTACAGCCAGCCAAACTCTGCCCATTATCAGCAGCAAGCACCCCAGACAGACATGTTCCGTCTGCTGTAGCCAAGAGAGCCAGAAAGGGCTGGGGAGGGAGAGGTAGGGGAGGACCCGAAGGAGTAGGGAGAGACAGGAAGCCGGGACGGACGGCCTCGGGAGGGATGGGGCTTTGGACCGAGTCATCAGTGAGACCCTCAAACAATAGAGTTCTTGGCAACATCTTGCCAATGGAAAAAAAAGAAAAAGGGAAAAACCCAAACCAAAGCCAAAGCATGTGGACAGGCTGTGCTAGTGGCGCTAAAAGGATAGGGAGGCTGGTGTCTGTCCCTACATGAACTCTGAGCATCAGCTGTCATCGGAGGATCTGAAAGCATGTTGTAGACGCTAGTTAGTTAATTAAAGAAAGCATCCTGACTCCTGGAGAAAAATTCAATCCCTATCATTAGGAAGTAAGACTTTCAAAAAGAGGAGGCCCTAACTCAGTTTCCTAAAATATTTATTAGTGTTTAATTGCCTGTCTAAAACTTGAAGCTCCTGAACCAAGGCTCGTTCAGTAACTCTCTCCCTCCCCTCTCTCTCCTTTCTCTCTCTCCCCTCTCTCTTTTCTCCTCACTGTCTCTCTGTCTCCCCCCTACATTAATGTAGAATATTGATGGGGGAGTGAGGAGGAGGGTATCCAAAGAATAATTGAAGAGGAAGGAGGGAAGCATTTTTGATACATTGGAGCAAGATATGGTTTATTGCCTGTTAAGATTGATACTGTTGAATAACGGTTATATCTTTAGGGCTGAAAGGAACTTCAGAGGTCATCTTCTCCAGCCCCCTCCCCCATTTTATAGGTGAGGAGATTGAGGCCCAGTGGCATATGGTAGTAGGCTGTGCTAACTGCCCTGCCCCCTTAGGAAGCCTCTCTTAAACTAGAGGTTCCAATTCATAATTATTCACCATTGCTTAAAGAGGACACCTAGAACCTGAAGAAGCTTTCCTGCCAGACCTTGGGCCTGGACCTTGAGGCCACATTGGAGGATGCCTTCATTTCTGAGCCTCTGGTTACAAGATGAAGGGCTGTGAGCTTTGTGCTAGTTTCTGCACATTCAGATTCAACGGTCTGCAAAGTGACCACTTTTCTCTGGCAGGGGCTGTGCTTGGACCAGAGTGAAGCCACTTCTCAGCTGTCTGCCTGCTTCTCTCTCATCTAACCAGTCTCAGCCATGCCCAGATCCAAGGCATCCTGGCTCTCTCCTGGGGGGCCCCTCATCACTCCCAGCCCCACTGGGGACATTGCCTCGTATGCCTTCCTTGCCCTTGACCAATGAAGACAAGGTGTCTGCCTCTAGGAGCTCACAGATGGGAAAAGGACTTTGTAGCAAGGCAGGGGCAGGGAAATACCCCACATGGAGGAATAGCCTTATTGGGATGATGGTGATGGGTCAAGGCTGCCAGCTGTTGCAGGAGCCACATGGGATGGGCACATGGGGAAGCCTGCAACCTTTTCTTGGGGGGTTCAAAGGGAAGGGAAGGAACACTCCTCGGGGGGCATCTGAGCCTCCTTTCCTCTCCTGATCGCACCCCAGCTCTGCCGATTGCCGTGTGACCTTGCCGCCTGTCGTGTCTGAGAAGCTCTGCGTCTCTGAGATAGATCACATGGGGGCTGGCGGCCAGACGCTAATTCGCCCAGCGGAGTCTGCTCTCCTCTTCTGCAAAGGAGGTCACTTGTCTCATCCGGTAGATGGACGATGGGAGACGTCTGTCTCCTCTTCACTGTCTTCCCTTACCCTTGGCCTGGATTTTAGGCTGTAGATCAAAAGACTTGAGACCAAATAACTTCTGAGCCTCTAAGAAAAACAAATAAAGTAGAGCAGTGGACAACACCCCGGGAACTTTGATAATCTGCCCTAAAGGTGCTCACTTCCCTTCCCACCCCTTTGGAGCCTACAGTATTTGTGTGCCCATTTACCTGTAGGAAATCCTGTGCTTATTTTGGATGCCTGCTTGGGCTTCATGTTAGGAGAGATGAAAATAGTTTATTGTAAATAAGTAATTCTGTAGTCCTTTCTTTTCTTTATTTTAAAACTGTCCCCATAATCCTGGAATTTCAGATTGGAAAGGACCTCTGTGGCCATCTAGTACAATCTGTGGCCGTAGACAGATCCACACTTCCAGCACAACCGGGGGGTCATCTGGTCCAGACTTTGTGGAGACCGCCAGTGAAGGGAGGAACCCACTACCCCAGGAGAGCTCTGATTAAGAAAAAAGATTATTCACATCTTTTGTTTTTGTATCATCTCTCTTTCCCAATACCTTCTCTCTCCTGCCCCTCCTAAAGCTCTATCCCTTATAAAAAAGAAAGAAAATGAGAGGAAGAAAAACCTGTACAGTAAAGTTCACCAACACCTGGGGAAAAGTCTGATGCCCAGAGCTCTTCACCTTTACAGAGGAGGGGGTGGGTGGGTGGGTGGGAGGTGCTTTTTAAGGATAAGTCAGATTGTTACAGACCATTTTTCCTTATTCCTGGTTCTCTGGAGCACAACCAGAATCAATGCCTCTTCCTCATTACTCTTAGGTCAGTACCTGAGTAACAGGAATCTGTGAAGAAACGTTGGTCCTCCTATGTGAGGAGACTGCTAGCTTAGACCAGAGGGCCTTTTGAGGCCCCTTCTAGACCTGAAACGATGATCCCTGCTGGATCCCTCAAGAACACAGCTAGCATGCCCCTAGGATTTTCAGTACCATAGGTCAAAGCTAGAAAGGATCCACTCGCTATAGAATCCCATCCCCAGAGGACCCAGAGAACTTGGCCTTGCCGGTGGTTATGAGGCTGGGGAGTGACTGCAGATCCAGTGCTTTTTCTGTCGCAGATGGTGAGGTGATGGTACCTTCCAATGTAGGAACACATAGTTCCAGTGAACAGGAAGCTGAACCCTGTTTTCACCTTTGGGTTCAGGCTGACCCCCTTGCTCACCCCTCAGTGGTGCCTGGAGGGCCAAGGCGCCAGCTGGCTCCCATGGCAGCCATGCCCTGATCCAGAGCAATCTGGGCAATGTGTTAAGCCTGCCTGGTCTGGAAGTAGTTAGGATGAATCGCAGAATCTTACAGACCCTCAGCACCCACAGGACCTTCGGTGTCACGTGGGGCAGGCGTTCATCTAAACATGTCTTGTACATTATTGTTGCGCCCACTCCTGCTCTCTTGGGGCACAAGAAAAGGCAGATCATCTGACTCAGAAACCTTGTCTGATGTTGAATGCACTGTTCATTCTGCTGTAGTTGTGCCCCCCTTCTTGACCCATCTCTCCTCTCTTCTCCACTATCTACCGAGAATAAGTCATTTGTCCACAGCTCCGCTGCACTGGAGGCGCAGGGGAAAATCCAGACTCTCAGCTGAGGGCTCTGTGCAGGTGGTGTGGCCAGCAGCACCCCTCTTCTCTCTAGTGTATTTTGTGTTGATTGAATAAAGGAAGAATACTTGTTGTTGAATTCCCTGACCGGTGAGTAGTTTGCTTTTGTTATAAGAAGGGAGGAGAGATAAATGTGTCCTTTTACTTGGGGAAGGGGGCAGCCTCATTCCTGAGGAACTGACCAGAGAAAGCCCCAAGCAGCAGACAAGTATGGGGCCCACCCCTAGTTGCTACACTAGGTCCATGGCGAAACCATGGAAGCTCAGTGTTGCAGTGGATCGAGTTCTGGGCCTGGAAACAGGAAGACCTGATACAAATTCAAATAGAGTCCCCAACACTTACTAGCTGCGTGACAGGCAAGTCACTTAACTTCCACTTGCCTCAGTTTCCTCATCTATAAAATGGGGATAATAATAGAACCAACCTCTGAGGGTTGATGTGGAGATGAAATGAGATGATATTTATAAAGCACTTTGCAAACATAGCTATGGTTGTTGTTGTTAACGGCCAGGAATTCAGGGACCTCAGGTCTAGCTTTGTTTCTGCAGCATCCTTTTGGATCTTCTCTCTGGCCCCCCTCCCCGAGGTACATGGCTCCATTGCAGCCGTGTCAGGTGCCCCTAGAAGACAGGGAGCAGCAGGAGGTCATCAGCCATCAGCTTTGAGCCAGTCAACGTGGCCTTCTGCTTCTAGGCCTCCAACTTCGGCAGTGTTGCTTCTTGTGGGCTCCCTTAACTGGCCGGAGGGTCCCCTGCCCACTTCCTCCACCTGCTGAGGCTCCAGCCCCAGAATGGCCACAGGTGGTCTCCTAATTAAAGCCTCCACTCCCCAGATCCTCTTGACTGTGCACAGCTGTTGTTTCCTGGCTGTGGACTGTGGGTCTTGAATCATGGCAGGAAGAGCGCACTGGGGGCCCTCATGGTTTGCTTTACAACAGGGAACAGCTTCAGTTACAGTCAGAGCCTGGGGTGCGTGCTGAAGGCCCCTGTGGTCAAAAGGCAAAGATGGTTTTTTTCCAGACCTGATCTTCACCTTCAATATGTTGGTCACTGTCCTTGGGGCTCCATCCATACGCAAGACTTGGTGGTGATTCTGTGTGTAATAGCCAAGCATGTCTTGACCCTGACTTGTTAGGGAATGGCTGAATGAATGTCAGTGTGATGGTCTGGGGCGGGGCATAAGAAATAACATGAGAATCGGCATAGGAGAATGCCCAAAGGGGCAAATGTGCAACCCACAGAACTGCCACGTGCTATTCCCGCTGGATTACAGTGGGAAATGTTGAACAAAGCAAATAAAATATAATAAAACACAGCTAAGGTTACATTTTAAAACTAAGTCACCATGTAGCCCACAAGGATCCTCATGTACCAAATCAGTGGCTTAGAGTCCGGGGGGGTCTGTGTCCCCCCTACCATGTATTGGTTGTGGGACACTGGGCAAATCCCTCAACCTCTCAGTGTCCCAGCCACTGGCTCTGTGGGACTGTGAGCATGGGCTTGTCTGCAGGTCCCTGCACCAGGGAAGCACCGTGGGGATCCCATCCCAAGAAGTGACAAAGCTCTTTTATTAGAACGAATGGAGTGAGTCTAGAGAAGAAAGCACTTGGACTTCACAGCTAAATTTATGATTTTTGTTGACATCTTTTTATCTCCAAACATTCCTCTCACTTCTGCAGAGAGCCGTCAAACTGGAAACAAAGGACAGGAAAATGCGGGGGAAGTTCAGCAAAGCCAACCAGCACTAATGTGTATGTGCAGGGTTCCCCCCAACAAACCCCCATCTCAGCAAAAAGGAGGGGGCACGTTTTATTAGGTCTCTTCTTGAGAGTCTAGCTTGATTTAGCTTGTAATTACATGGCATTCAGCCTCTTGTGTGCTTATGTGCTTTCCATTTGCATTGTTGTCATTGTGTGTTTTGTTTTCCTGGTTCTTGATACTTCATTTTGCATCAGTTCACTCAAGTCTTCCCCTGACTCTCTATTCTTCACATTTTATTAGCTCTTATGGTTCAGTTGTGTATTTTAAGACAAGTATGTTTTAAAGCAACATTGAAATAAATAAAATCCCAGATCTGTAGATGTACAGCTGTAATCTACCTTGGAGGCCCACCCAGCCATTGCATTTTGTAGGTGAGAAGACCAAGGCCCAGGGTCAAACAGATGTCAGGGGTGGGATTTGAACCTAAGTTCTCTGAACCTGTCTGCTCTGTCCTGTGTCCTGTGTGCCGATGGTGAGTCCTGTGGTTTGAAGTCCTCCTCTGCCTTTTCATAAGGTGGAAGTGATCCTGAGGGTCCTCAAAGGCTTGTGGGAATTAAAGCTAACAGGGACCTGAGAGGTCTAGTCCACATCTCCCATTTTATAGTTGAGGAAACTGAGGCTCAGAGAGGGAAGGGACAGCATGGATTCCATGCTGTCTTACCACATTCCCTCTTGAAGGTTATGCTAATAAAACCAGACTGGAAGGATGGGCTGCAAGATGGTCAGTCAACGTTTAGGGCCACAGCAGCTCATAGAGACTGTCTGCCATAGAACCAGTGCCCTCTCTGTTTGTGGAGGGAACACCTAGAGGGTTAAAAGCACAGGCCTCGAAGTTGCTTACCCTAAAGCCATGTTCTCTCAGGACCCTTCCAGCTCTACCTTTCCGTGATTTCTCAGCGTGTGTGGTCACCAGCAGGCAGGAAGTAGCGTATGTCCTCTGAAGGGGATACCAGTTCAGTGGGTACTATTTGATAGCCCATGCTTAAATAGTATTTAGATAACACTTTTACGCTTTGCAGAGCTCTTTACAAATACTTTATCATTTTATCCTCATAGCCATCCTGGGATGTATGTGCTATTACTATATCCATTTTACTGATGAGAAAATTGAGGCAGACAGAGGTTGTGACTTGTCCAGGGGTCCCATGGCTAGAAAGCGTCTGAGGTTAGATTTGAACTCCGGTCTTCCTGACTCCAGGTTCACTGTTCTACCCACTGCACCATTTAGGTGCCCTTAAATCTGTGGGACCCATCTGACCTTCCCCTGGGGAATAAAGATGACATTGAAAGAGAATCCAGAGGAAATATCACTTACTGGTTGTGCCTTTGGGCAAGTCAAAGTGACTCCATTTCCTTGTCTGTGAATGGGACCATTCACTGGGCTCTTATGAGAATGCAGTGAAACAAGCCGAGAAGGAGCTCTGGGCTTGGAGAACCTGGATTCCAGTCCTCGCTTTGCTGCTTGCTGCAGTCCCTTGGTCAGGTCACCCTTCTGCCACTTGCTTACTGTGTGTGACCTTGGCACTTACTTCCCTCCTCATCTGTAAATGGAGACTTAGGGCTCGGGTGACCTCTTCTGTCCCTCCCACTCTGGATGCTGCAGCCCTTTCATAGCACAGCCACCTTGAAACAAGCGATTGGAAGGAATGTGTATTACTCTAGCTAGCCTTCAGTGCTGTTGTGTGTCAGTGGTAATACCATAGCCAGATACTTGTGCTTCAAATGACTGACTTCACATGTATATTTGATGTCTGTTGCTTGCCTTCTCAGGAAGGAGGGAGAGAATTTGGAACTCAGAATTTTAAAAATGAATGTTAAGAATTATTTTATATGTAATAGGGAAATGTTTAACAAAATAAATAAAAATGTCTGTTAATAAGAGTGAGCTAACCAACCTATTCCCACCTGAATTTCTAACCTTTGCTGGTCCTGACTAAAATTGACAAACCTCCTTGGGCTTGGTTCCGTGCTCTTTGAGGATGTGCTAATAACTTTGCACCCTTTCCTTCATTTTGTTTCATTTTGCAGGAGAGGTCTCCAATTTGAGCCCCCAGTTATCGTTTGAAGGCACCAATCTAGATGTTGGGAACATAGTGTTGGCGTTATACAGTGGACTCTTTGCCTACGGTGGCTGGTAAGATGCTGGAGTATCTTCGTTTGCTTCACGTAGAATGTTGTAGCTCAGTTGACCGTGTCCTGTGGTCATTGGGCCACTTTTTGACATCCTTTGCTTCTGTCCCATAGGAACAGCAGGTGTTATACTGGGGCACGAGTCAAACAGTCTCTGAGCTGCCCCTCATGCCCATAGTTACCTGAATTCTGGATCAGGTTGGGCCGTGAAGCGAGAACACATAGGTTTTTAAGAGGCTACAGGAAGCAAGAGTACTTGGTCAACAAGGAACACCTGCTTGCCTGGATGGCAGCAGATCTGGGGGCCCAGGGCTCTTGTGGAAACACACCTTCCAAGTATCCCTCTATTTGGGGAAAAAACTGATTAGTACAGAGCAAAATGGCTTAGGTCGTGGCTGGCCTCGTAGGCAGTCCCAGGCTGTCCAGCCCAGCCACATCATCCTCCAGACTGGACTTTCCATTTGCTGCTTCCACAGTCACTGAGGGATCATTGTGATGGGAGTCCCTGGGCATCCTTGTTTACAGAAAATTCCTCCTTTATTTCTGCCACCTAATAAGAAGCCTCTTCGACTCAAATATTTTTACACCTTCCCATAGTTATGAACCATTAATTAATTAATCTATCAAAGTTTACAGAGACAGGGTGGTTTGGGGGGGCAGTGAAGCAACTGTATCATATGGATGGTAATACTGCCTCTGGCTTGGAGACCGAGGAACAGAGGAATAGATTGAGGAGACTGAGTCACGTTAATGGAGTGACTCCATTTTTGTCTAATGTGCCTTCTATTTTACTTCAGATATGTCCACATTAAAATCCACATTCCAAAGATATGAACATGTAAACACTTCCCCTTCCCTCCAGTTGTTCAAGTTTCAGTCGTGTTTGACTCACTGTGACCTCATTTGAAGTTTTCTTGGCAAGGATACTGGAGCAGTTTGCCATTTCCTTCTCCAGCACATTTTACAGATGACGAAACTGAGTCAAAGAGGGTGAAGTGACTTGCTCAGGGTCACGCAGCCAGTAAAGTGTCTGAGACTGGATTTGAACTCAGGAAGACGAGCTTGACTCTAGGCCTGGTGCTCTGTGCACTATGACGCCCCTTAGCTGCTCCTCTCTCCAGCAGGCTAGATAATGGAGAGTTCAGTAGTAAGAGAATAGAGAACTCTTGTGGCTGACTGGAGTCTCACTAGGACTGTCTGCTGGTGACTGACCCCGCGATGGCGAGCAGCTGAGTACCGCTGTGCGCCTGGCGCTGTGCCAAGCACTGGATCCCAGATCCAGGCCCATGCTCTTGTGGGTTCAGAGGCTGAAGGATGAGCCTCTTAAGAGGAGGGACAGAACCAAACAGGGACCAGATGGGGAGTGAAGGTTTGGAGCGGCTGGGCCAGCTCTAGGGGAGCACTAACCCACTTTGGTTAGCCACAAGGCCTGGGGAAGTTTTCTGGTGCCGTTCCTCCGTTCTTGCCTTTTGGCCACCTTCATGCTGCTGCCAGATCAGAGCAGATACCCACTGTAGGTTTCTCAGGGCCCTACGAGGAGGTGACGTTGCCTACTAACTTAGGAGTTCTTGGAGCACTTAGGTTTCTGTTTGATGGGAAATAACTGGGGACCTCACCCCAGGAGTCTCTCCTAATCTGGGTGGCCGTTGCCTAACTTTGAAGCGGATGAGGCTTAGCTTGTGGACTGCGACCCATCCCAAGGTATCCATTCCTTGGGCCTAGAAAGCTCTATCTCATGTCTGGAGCCCTTGGAGCCAGGACAGCCCTCCTTTGGAACCAAGTCTTGTCCAGAGGGTTTATTCTTGGCCCTCGAGTCCCTGGAACCCATTTTCTTACCAGATCTGAGCCCCAGAGGTGGTGGGAGGGAGATCTTCTTTGGCAGCTACTTCTAGCCCATTCTCCCATCTCTGTTGATTTCATTGTCGGTTTTCTGAAGACCCCAGTGAAGGGAAATATTTAAACTCTGTCTTTTAAATTTCAGGAATTATTTGAATTTTGTCACAGAGGAGATGATAAACCCTTACAGGTATGTTTAATGAATGGAGACATTATGATTATGACTTTGATGAACTGCAGAATAATCTGAGCTTTTCTGAAAATGAATCCAAGGTTCAGGCATTTGAGCTAACGCTGTATGTGATGGGACTTTGTAGGGTTCTGTCTCCAGTCAAATAAAACAAAACTTACCACAACCCCACGCCTGTCACATTTCAGTTCTCCTGTCCTCATAAAAATCAGTTGCCCTTTTCTTGGAGGTTGGGGTGCTGAGAGTTCAGGATAGATCTGGTCAGAGGTTAGCAGAAAGAGCTTTGATTCTTGTCACCAATCTGCCAAGAACTTGCTGGTCACAGCTGGCATTTACATGACAGCTTAAGGTCGGCAAGATGCTTTACAAATGTGTGAGCCTCACAGCCACTCTGGAGATGTAGGTGCTGCTATTCCTTCCATTTTACAGATAAATAAACTGAGGCAGGCAGATTAAAGGACTTACCCAGGGTCACCTAGCTTAGTATCTGAGGCCAGATTTGCACTCGGGTCCTCCTGACTCCAGGCTTAGTGCTGTGCACTCTGGCGCCCTCTGAAGTCACTACCCCTCTCTGGGCCTCAGCTCCCTCATCCATAAAATGAGGGGGTTGGACCAGACAGCTTTCACTTTGTGATCCCGTAATCACCACTGACCTTCCATCTTGGGTGCAAGGTTGGGAGACAGGGCCCAAGGATGGGACCTCACCTCTTCGCTCTCCTTGGAAGGAGCTGTGTCCCACCCTGCTAACATTTGGTGTTCAGAATCACAAGTGTACCCAGCCAGGAAAGGCTCGGCAAACCCATTGGAAGAGCTCCAGAGATGCCATTGGGAACATGGACTCAGAGAGCTGACCAGGGCTCTGATAAGGCTGCAGCTGGACTGAGCTCAGGACTGGTGCAGGCCGGGCTGGAGAGATGGTTGGTCTGGAAGGCAGGAGACGGGAGGTCTTACTGGATGGCTAAATGAGGAGATCTGTCGTTAGATTATTTTTTAAATAGAGAAGCATTTGCCATCAAGTGTGTTTGCTCAAAGACGGGCGCACTGAGGATTTCCCTTGGAAGAAAGGAAACCGCAGTAAAAGCTGAAGGAGAAGGGAAGCATTTTCAGGACCAGCCAGTCTTCCTTACCTTTGTGGTATAAAGGGAGGGAGCTGTAAGCATGAGAGCAGTCTGAGCGTCAGCACAAGCCACTGTCCAGCTGAGCACAAGGCAGTTAGGACTTCTGGAAGAGGCAGCCGAGATGATTCCTTTGGTCGCTGCCAGCTAGTCTTGAGGCCCGTGGAGATTCCTCAGAGCCAGTACTATGTATTGACGTGGAACGCTTCTCAGCTAGCCATCTTTCTCTTTCTCTTACCTTGAAGGTAGCTGCTGCTACCTCCACACATCCTAGAGATCCTATAGACCTGCCCTCTCATGTTATAGAGGAAAAGGTCAGAGGTAGCAGGTAGTAGGTCCAGGATTTCAGCCAAGGCCCTGACCCACATGCAGTTACCTTGCTCTACTCAGCAAGGTGAAATGGCAGCCAACATTCTCAGCTTGATTCTCTGTGCCATGGGAGTAGACAGAGACGTTTAAGATGGGATGGGGCCCTGCCTGCAAAGAGCTCCTCGTCTAGCCGAAGTGACACGCACATAACTGGCCACCAGTGAGACCATGCGGTGCGTGATCTGGGCCAGAGGAGGTATCACCAGTGGGCTGGACTGAGTGGTCAAGGAAAGGCCTCATTAGCAGAAGCAGGCGGACCTGAGAAGGATAGCTGGGCTGGGGTGCGATGGAGCAGCTTTTCGGGCCCCCTGTCTTTCTGTGCATTCCCCTTACACCAGAAGGCCAGCCGTGTGAAGGTCCCGAGGGTAGGAGGGCTGATTGAGGTTTTTGTCTCACCATCTGGTAACGGGCTGTTTTGGGGCCAGACACGGGAGATGAGATCCAGGGTTAGGGGAAAGTGAGCAGGGGAACCCTGGAGGCCTGAGAGCTGGGGAGGTGGCAAGGCTTAGGGCCTTGGGGTAGGTAGGGATTAGGAAAATAGCTTGGCATTCTGGTGTCCTGTTAAGTAGTTTGACCTGTCTTTGTAACTAGAGTACATTAGATTTGCATGTTCACAGGTACCTTACTTGCATTGTTTGGAAGGGGCCTAGTATCCTTGCTTTCACTGCTTCCTCATGGGACCAGGACACCTCTAGGTGCAGTGGACAAGTCCTCTGGACTTCCCATCAAAGGCCTGGCTTCAGGCCCCTGCTTTGCCCCTTACTGCATGTGAGGCCTTAGGCAGTCACTGAAAGCCTTGGAGCCCCTATTTCCTCATTTCTAAATGGAGAGGGGCAGACTTGGTCTAGGGCTATGAGAATCCAAGTTGAGTTAGACTTTTTATTTTTATATATATTGGGGGAGAGGGGTAGGGATAGAATCAATACAACAGAATTTGCTTCAGGCAGGCCTTGTACTATTTTGTCAAGCACTTGCTGCAATGCTGGGTAAGAACAAAAGTAGGTATTGGCCAGTCACTGAAACACAAATCAGCTCCTCATTGTAGCTCCTGGTACACTATGTTTGATTCTGTAATAGGACTGGATTTTAATGGTGAGGGGATATTATTGAAATCTCTTGGAGCCTTAGGGTTATTCTCAATATCACTTCTTGTCTGTTATTGGAGGTTTAGAATGTACATATGTAGATTATTTAGAATCACCAGTGTTAATATCATACAGTAGAGCTGGCTAACATAGTGTTTATGCTTATCAATTGCTTAATATCAATTTTATTTTCAAAACAATCTATCAACTAAGTGTAGGTGGTACAAGTCATCTCCATTTTGCAGAAGGGGAAACTGAGGTTCAGCAGAATCACCATGTTTCCTCTCATTCGTTTCTATCCCATTGAAGTGCAGTGTACTTCGGGCTTCTTGTTAGTTTTATGCTTTTTGGCCCAAATTTTGATATACTTGTTGAGTCGTTGACAATCATTCCATTGATCTGGACCCTCTTGGCCAGCACTTCTGGACTCTCATGGCCTGCGTCCCATTGTCAGTGCTGACAAAAAACTCATTTTCTTTATTTGAGTCATTGGTCCTCACAAGGAATTTGGTGTGGACAGGGTCCAGATATGCACATCTGTAGATTTCCACCAAGGTGGATAATGGGGTCTCCAAGGTATCACGTACATATCTGGTACATGATTCCCTTTCTCTCACCCCACGGAGAATGCAGACAACCAGAGGACTCTTACACGGAGCCAGAAAGCATGCCCAGTATTCCTCGAGCTCTGCTTGGAAGGGGGCCCAACTGGGGGGTGAGACTCAGGTGGGAACCCCTTCCCCAGCCCCTCCCAGGCTCTCAGGACCTCCTTATGGTGTAGCTGACCTGCCAGGAGGCAGATGCCCTTTGGGGCTGCCAAACTTCCGCCGCTCACTGGACTTTGTTCTTCTTTCAGAAACTTGCCCCTGGCCATCATCATTTCGCTTCCTGTGGTCACCTTAGTGTACGTCCTGACAAACCTGGCTTACTTCACCACCTTGTCCACTGAGCAGATGCTGAGTTCAGAAGCTGTGGCCGTGGTATGTTCCTTGTTCCTCTTCCCGGTTCTGATGGACAGTGTCCTCAGCTGGATTGGGCAGCTGGCGCAGGGGCACAGGATTGAATTGGCTTTTCTTAAGAAGCATTATCTTTGGAGGTCAGTGGCCTAGCAACAGAGGTGTCTGGTGAATGTAGTCAAAGTGGTTTCCTCTGAATCTCCAGTGCCTTCCACTGTTCACGGAGACAGCTGAGCAGTTAACCCTTTGTGGATAGAGAGCCCTGGGGAGGGTGGTCACTTTGTGCCTGCCTAGCTTTCCATCTTCAGAGTTGCTGTGATGATGTCGTCCTCCTCTTCCTCCCTGCTGACTCAGGCAGCGTCTGGAAGGGAAGGTAAATTCCCCTGGACTTGGCCCCCCTTCCAAGGCCTTATCCTGCCTGCATTTGTGACCCTCACCTCGTAAGCAGGTTTGAACACGTCCTCCTGCTGCTTAGGAGCTCAGAGGTCTCTTCAGTGGGGTCACAGTGCGCCTTGCTGCTCACATTACCATTGGCCTCACAAGGAGGAGGCCGAGGAGCCCTGGGGAGACCTCTCCGCCATACTGGCGGTGCCTTCCCAGTGAGTTCCCAGTTAGAGCCCAACACCGACGGGTCTGCCGAGTAGCTCGTGTGAAATGAGTGACTCTTCCCTAGTTTTCATGCGTGCTAGTGACCTCCCTCTATAGGACTGTGATTTTAGACTTAGAGCCAGAAGAGATTTGAAAGCTCTTGCTTGAGGACTTTGATTATGCACCAGTAAATAATGAGTCGCAAGTAATTTCTCCGTTTCACAGATGGAGTGACCCTGAACCCCCGTGGGAAATAGCTTCCTAATTGCAAGTTCTGTGTTTGTAGGACTTTGGAAACTATCACCTGGGCGTCATGTCCTGGATCATCCCTGTCTTCGTGGGCTTGTCGTGCTTTGGATCAGTCAATGGCTCCCTTTTCACCTCCTCCAGGTAGTCCTCTGGCCTGTCCTAAGGTTTCCCACTCCCACAGAGTCAGTTGACACTTCCAGGGATTCAGAGGCAGGAAATGGGCTCTGTGAGATGACGTTCCCGGGAAAGCGAGGCCAGATGTCAGGGCACAAGCAGTGGCCATGCTGGGGCCTGGTGTAGGAGGACGAGGGCTGGTCAGGACTGGCGGCTGCAGTGGGCTGAGGCCCTGGGTTGGGAGGCGGGCTCCAGGCAGCGAAGGCGCTGTGCGTGGCTTCTGACTGTTTTTCTCTCTCTCTCAACTCTGACTGGTGCCTTGAGTGGCACGAATATCTAAAAACCCCGGGAGGGGGATTAATCACGTTCTTGGGAGGGGTCTTACTAGAATGGGAAAAAATGCCTGCCTCTGCTCTTGCCTGCAGGTTGTTTTTCGTAGGCTCCAGGGAGGGCCACCTGCCTTCTATCCTTTCCATGATCCACCCCAAGAACCTGACTCCCGTGCCGTCACTCGTATTCACGGTAAGCCCTCCACAGGCCCCACTCCTGCCTCCCTGGGTTGGAGGGAGGGTACCCACAGAGTCACAGTGACCTTCCTGCACCTTCTGAGCTGGGAAAGGAAGTAGAAGGATTAGTTCATTTAAATAACAATATACCGTTTTGCCAAATGCTCCTGTTCTCTCTCTGTGTCCTCTGCATGTGCACATTCCGCAGGTTAGGGACTCCTGTTCCAAGCCCAAATCTTTATTTCAAGCAAATGAGCGGTCAGAGACCACTCCAGGAGAGGGAGTGGTTTGCCCATGGTCGGGAAGCAGAGCCCAGCTTTGAGCTTGGGGCTTGGGACTGCAAATACAGGCTTTCTGCTCTGCTGGGCACAGAGAAATGATAGGATGTTAGCGTTGGAAAGGACCTTAGAGATCATTTAGTCATAGCAAGTCCACAAGAGTTTAAGTGCCAGGCCCTGTGCTAAGTGCTGATGTTACAAAGTAAGACAAAAAACAGCCCCTGCCCTCGAGGAGCTCCCAGCCTAACAGGGAACCACCAAGCAAACAACCATGCACAGACGAGATACAGACAGGGTCAATTGGAGGGGATCTCAGAGGGAAGGCACTGCGATGAAGGCTCTTTGTAGAAGGTGGAGCATCAGCTGAGACGTGTAGGGAGCCAGGAGGGAGAGCATGCCAGGTGTGGGGCACAGCCAGAGGACATGCCTAGAGGTGGGAAATGGTATAGCCCTCTAGGGAGAAAGTGACTTCTCTAGAGATATATCAAGGTGGCCTGGCGGAGCTGGGACCAAAGCCCATGGCTCTGACTCAAATCCAGTGTCGTTTCCATCATGAAGAAGTTACCCAAAAGCCAGCCTGTGGCCTCCTCTCCTCTCCTGGGGACCCCCCACCCCGTCTAATGGCTCCCATTTAGACAGTGTTAGGAGCTTACAGGGGCTTTACAAGAATAATCTCAATTGACCCACACAAGTGGCCTGGGAGGCCACTGTCCTTGTTATCTCAGTTTTACAGATAAGGAAACCTGGGCTCAGCAATTGATAATGACTCTGCTAGCATGGCCTGGGCCCAAAGCGAGGTTTGATCCCAGGTCTTCTGACTAAATGTATCTCCTGTGTTGCTGCTGCTCATTAAGGGGACATTATTTGAGATGAGAATCAGTCACTGAGTGCTTATGGGCACCGTGATGAGCTCCAGGCATATACAGAAAGGCAGCTGGTCACCCCTGCTCTCAAGGAACTCCCCGTCTGATGGGGAAGAAACAGATGGGATAGAGATGGCATAAACTGAAGAAAATCAGCAGAGGGAGTGGGACCCTGGCAGGGGGTGGGGGGTGGAGAATCAGGAAAGGCTACTTGCAGAAGCTGGGATTTTAGCTGAGATTTGAACCCAAGGAAGCCAGATGAAAATAGGGAATCTTTGAAAGTTTCTTTAGAGAAGACCAAAAGAGAACATTTTTCCCTCTCCAGTGGTACTCTTTACTCCTTGCCAGACAACCAAAATAGCATTAGTTTTACCAGTTCTCTTCCTAGGATAAGCTTCTCTCCCTTTTCATTGACAAAGGATGTGTATAGGTGTGTGCATGTACACATGCGCGCACGTGCACACACGCATACCTTATTCCTAATATGTTTTGTTTCTCCTTAAAAATAATACATCTTCATAATGAAGCTCAGGCTCTTCAGACTGGTGTCAGTCTGACTGACAGTGAGAGTGGTGAATGGCGATCACCACGCGCCCAAGCCTGCCCGCTCACCCCTGTTCTGTCTGTGCCTTGTAGTGCGCCATGACCCTGCTCTACGCCTTCTCCAATGACATCTTCTCCGTCATCAACTTCTTCAGTTTCTTCAACTGGCTTTGCGTGGCCCTGGCCATCATAGGCATGATGTGGCTCCGCTTTAAGAAGCCAGAACTGGAGAGACCCATCAAGGTGAGAGATGCAGTTATACTTCTTGGGACTCTTCCTCCCTTGCTCAGAAAGGTTTCCTTTCTCAGGTCCTGGAGGTGTGTAGTTCCAACTCCACTGACTCAACAGGGCTTCTGAATTTTCTGCAGATTGTTCAAGTCCACACTGAATGTCCTCTTACCAAGGTGAAAGCCAAGGGGACTTGTCCCCACTATGTCCCCACAGTATAGCAGCACCTGGTCTCATTTAGGGTTTTCTGGTTCCTCAGGGAATGACTTTTGCTTCCTATGAATTTGTTTCCCTGGGTAGTTGTCCCCAAGTGAAAGGTTGTGTTTAACACTTGCCTGGGGTTACGAGAAAGGCCAGGTCACTTGGTGAGGTTAAAACACAATACCTGGAGCCTTCGGAATGAAGCTGGCAGTAAGCAGCTCTTCTCTGGGCACTTTGAAGCCAGTTCCTGGTGCCCAGCCAATTCTTAATTGGCAGGTGCCCACCTCACAGTAGGCATTCATAAGCTGCCCCTGCCTTGTTGGCAGGCTTAGCAAAGAAGTTAGGAGTTTCCTTGGGCAACAGGTTACATAGACCACTTGTCTTTGTATGTATTCCCGCCAAGTCAAGGTTGAGGCCCATTTGTAGGGAGTAGAGCATGGAGACTAATTATTTTTGGCCATCCTGTCCTTGGCCTCTTCAGGAGCCTTACAAAGGACAGGCTTTTTCTCCCTCCCATCCATCCCTGAGTTCTCTTTCTGTTTTGCCATTGAATTTGAAAATACTGGCTAAAGAAGAGACCTGTAAACCAGAATTCCAAGGAGAAAAGTCTGATCTGTTGGCCAGGCCCCAGGGCCTGTGCTGTGTCTTTGGGGAGATGCCCAGTAAACGTCAGAGTTGGTGCTCATTGGCTGCCTTTTAAGGGCACAACTAAAATGGCATCTTCAGAGACACTTGCCCTGGCTCCCCTGGAAAAGATCAAATCGTTTCCCATCTGCCCTTATCGCGGTTTGACCAGATTATTACCAGGTCATTGCAACCACTGGTTTTGGCCCCAGATCTTCTCTCCATTGTGGTAAATACACTGTCCTGCTGGTGGGGCTGCCTCGCAGAATTCAGAGGGAGAAGGGAAAGCCTATAAAAAACCAGCTGTAAGGGAATGCCCTCCACAGGTCAGACCCCTAGCCTGGTGTCCGTCTGTTCCTCACTGAGACCACAACACTTAGGCCAGGGAAGGGAAAACATCCCAGTTTGGAGGGTTGGCTGAGAAACGTCTGCCTGTTTAGCTGAATTCCACAGGCTCTGCTAGGACACAGTGCAGAGGAAGACAAAGCCAAATGAGGTGAGCCTGGGCCCCCTCTTGCTAGCTCGTCCTGTGCGAGCTCCTCACGGCCCCAGCACAGCTAGGGGGACGGGCCGGCCTGGTGCGGTGCTTGTCTATTCACTGAAGGAGCTAAAATTTCGTGTTTTGCAGTGTCCTGGCAAATGTTGGGTACATCCCAGGTCTCTGTTCCTGTTTGTTGAAATTAGATATCCAAGTTCCACAAACATTGCCTGTGTGCTTGGGAATCCGTTCCATCCACACTGGAAGCAAATATGGACTTGTTTGGATTCTGGCTCCACCTGCTGGGGATAAGCCTGAAGACCTTTGGGGATACCCCCTCCCCACCCGAGTCCTCACTGCGGTCCTCTTCTGGCCTCCAGAATGGCAGGCTGACACCTTCTCACTGCCCACCCCCACCCTGCTTCCCTCTTTTTGGTCCTTTCTTACTTCTGGCCTCCTAGAATGCCCAGGAAGAGGTTTTTCCTGAGAAGTCTTGAAGACATCCCAGAATCCCAGGTTTCTAGTTTATGATGGGATAATCCAAATGAATTCTCAGTAAGCACTGGGACTGGTCACAGAACCGAGACTGTAGGGCCTCCTGTCAAACTGCCCTAGACCTGCCCCCAGCCGATGGATGGTGGAGATGAGGCCATGAGCATTGGAGAGGGAGGCTCTGTGACCCTTTGGGTGGCTTTGATTTAGAGCTTGTAGCCCCCTGGGGAGGGCAGATGTTCCACCGGGTGAATCATTTATGGAGCCCCAGGAGGCGTGAAAATCCTGCAGGAGCACTTTTGGCTGTGCACTTTTTGGCTGGGGTCAGAGAATCTCAAGGCCTGTAAGCGGGGTGGGGAGCGAGCCTCTCCTTCCTAGGCCACGCTGGACCTCGACAGGAATGTCCTTCTGAGATCATCTGGAGGGACTTGACAGAAAGCCACAGGAATTACCTGTGTTGTAGCCAGTGTGAGGGTTCCCCGCAGGGTTGAGTACCTGCCTGTGGTCGCCCAAGCATGGTTAGTGGTGGTTAGTGACCAAGCAGAGACCAGCCTTCCCGACTGTTAACTCAGTCCCATGTGTGAGACTCTGAAGTCTCCCTGGTCGGTAGGACACAGGTCTATGGCCAGCCGTGAGCATGGAGATGGGGCTGCCTTCCTAAGGCGCTGTTTTACAGCCTGAAAGAAAACCGTTTTCCGAGGAGCTTCCTCAGCTCCCATAGCACCTCCTCCTCAGCAGACCCTGGGGACATTAGCAAGTTAGAACCTGAGAAAACAGCTTCTAGGTCTTGTCCTGCTAGGTCTGCACGTTCTCTGCGAAAGTTGAGTTTTTCTGCCCTAAGGGAGTATTTGTGGGCTTAATTTGCTGATTGCTCTTTCAGGAGCTCATATATTGCTCATCTACTTCCTGCCAACAAGTGGGGCAGCCAGGTGGCTCAGTGGATAGAACCCTGGACCTGGAGTCAGGAAGGCCTGAGTTCAAATCTGGTTTCAGACATTGACTAGCTATGTAACCCTGGGCAAGTCACTTCACTGCTGTCTTTCTCAGTTTCCCCATCTATAAAATGGGGATCAAAATAGCACCTACCTCTCAGGGTTGTTAGGATCAGATGAGATGCTAAATACTAATGTTTAGCACATTGCCAGGCACGCAGCAGGCACTTAATTTAAAAGTATGCATGTGGGGGTATATATTGACTTGTGAAAGTTAACTTTTGGGTCTCCCTGAGAGGTTGGGAAGCTCGGTGCCCCTGTGTGTAGCCCAGTGGGCATGGGCTCCAAATGACGTGTGTTCTTCTCTCGGCTTTCCTGGCTACTTAGAGTGTCCACTCTCACCCCCAGGTGAACCTCATCTTACCCATCTTCTTCATACTGGCCTGCCTGTTCCTGATAGCTGTCTCTTTCTGGAAAACTCCGGTGGAGTGCGCAATCGGCTTCGTCATCATCCTCACGGGAATTCCTATTTACTTCATCGGTGTCTGGTGGCAAAACAAGCCCAAGTGGCTGCTTCAGGGCATCTGTGAGTAACTGGACCTGCTCGGGACCCAGCCACAGTGTGTGGCATGACCCTTCCTTTAGTTACAAGCGGGGCCTCTGCTTGGGGAGACCTGAGTTCAAATCCAACCTCAGACACTTAACTAGCTGTATGATCCCGGGCAAGTCACTCAGCTGCTGCCTGCCTTAGTTTCCTCAGCTGTAAAATGGGGAGAATAATAGCATTGACCTTGCAGGAATTTTGTGAGGATCAAAGGAGATAATATTCATAACAAGTGCTTGGCACAGCAGCTGGCACGTGGTAGGCACCATCTACTTGCTTGTCTCCTTCCCGTCTCCCCTTCCCTCTCTGTCGTAGGATTGTAGCTTGTTGGCATTAAAGCTGTTAGGCAGTGCTCTGTAGGCACAGACGTTCACTCTATGGGCTGACCTGGCTGACCTCCTTTAAGGATAATATCCTCAGAGATGGGAATAGTTTTCCCCTCTCGTCAGACTGAGTGGCAGGCAGGCAGCCCCCACCTTTGTCCTTCCACATCACCTGGTTTCCTTTTCTTCCCAAACAGTCCACACGACAGTCTTGTGCCAGAAGCTCATGGAGGTGGTTCCACAGGAGTCCTGAGTTCAGTGACCCTTCAAGAGGGAACACACAGATGTCACTTGGAAAGAACAACACCCCCCCATCCCTTCAGAAAAACAAGCGAGTGAGCCCAGCAATGGCCACCCCCTGATCTCATCCTCCCGACAGCCTGGCCAGAGTCACCATGCCGGCCTTCTCTCTTCCTCTGCTCGAGCCTGGCAGCTGAGGGTGCTTTGAAAGACAAACCCGCGGTACAAACGAATCTCTCCTGGATACCTCTTCAGGACCCCCAGAGGGGGCAGGGAACAAGTTGCTGAATTAGGCATTAAGACTGGATTTGTGACTGAAAGCTAGATGTTATTTTCGGGGAGTTTTTTTTGCTTTCCTTCATTTTATTTTATTTTTAACTTAAGGTTCAGTCTAGTAGATGCCGGTGATACAATTTCTTTTTACAAGTGAAAATATTATTTTTTCAATGCTGCCAACTGTACCCATGTACCTCTGGATGGCGCAACACTGACTCCAGTTCAAGCAGCACTCCTTTATCGACCCTTCTCCAGTGGTCTCGCAACTTTGGAGAAGGGGGTCTTCCGAAGACCACGCACTCCAGGGCACGAGTGGACAGAACTACTGAGACTTGACACGAGGTTGATTTGAGATAGGGGCCTGCACTGATTCCCACTGTGGGTCTGCTTCTGCTCCTCATTTTGTGTTACCGCACAATGATACTGGGTTGTTGGTTTGTGTTTTTTTAAGTTGTCATAAATGGAGTTCAAACTGAACCTCTGGATTTTTATTTTTACCTTAAGGACTGGAGGTAGTTTCTACTCACTTACTGGTTTCCATCCCCAAAGTACAAAACTCAATGAATAAGTAGCCGCCCATTGTATTTGCAGAGTGAAAGTAGGTGCTTCAGGAGATTTCAGTGAGTTTAGCACCCCCACAGAGAGCTCCTTACCTACTTTACTGATCTTTGAATGTGCCAGAGATAGGGAAGGAGCCCCCAGGTCTCTGGGTTAGCAGTCCTGAGAGGCTTCGAGCTCTCAGGGCTGTTTGGGCCAGGCTCAGCAGCTCTCATTTCACCATGGTTTGTCTGTCACTCCCACCGTTCTCTCCCTAAGGCCTCAGGCCATTCCTGGAGCCTGGTCCTGTACAATCACACATACAAGTTCATGTATGTGCCAGCTCAAGCCAAGGACGACCCAGGTGCCTGTCATTGAGAGCAAGGCATCGGAGGGACAGAACAGATATAAGAGTGCAGCTATCCCACCACTGTTACATAGTCCTGAACCTTAGCCTAGAAGAGTGGTGTATAGAATAAGGAACTGTGCACCCATGCTGGATTGGACACAGGCAAGATGGCTGACCATAGTGTTGTCAGGTCAGTTTAGTTAGGGCTGAAGGGTGCTCACTTCAGAGCCAAAGCTAAGAAGATCTGCTATTTTTCAGGAGAGCACTGAAAGGAGTAGGTTTTTGATAGTACCCACTTAGTACTTTTGACCTTCTGCCCAACTTCCTTCTCAGGGAGGCCTGCCGTCTTGTCTGACAACCCAAGCCACTCTAAACTGGTTGTTGGCTATTTATCCATACCTATTGGACATCTGTTTCCAGTCTTTCTGTTGCTTTGAAGTGAAAAAGACTCTTCACAGCCCATCTCATGTGGAAGTACAGTTGTCCCCTCACCCATGACTGTATTCATCTTATTATACCTAGGAAATGTGTCATACATTTCCCTGACCTAAGAGGGTCTCCTCGTGTGATCATATCTTTTTAACCTTTTAACCTTTCCCTGAAACCTGTATGCAGGCTACTTGAAGAGTGAATCCTATTGGGAACTCACAGAATGAAAAAACTGACCTTTTATAGTTAGATTGCCCTTCTTTTGTGATATTCTGTAAATAGATGATGGCTCTGGTGCTGAGGAAGGGATGGTGCAGCCTGGCACTTATCACCTTGTTCTGGAACGCTGGCCATTTCAGAGAGCTTTAGATGAAAAGAGTAGACATAAATCTTTGTGTCACCAGCAGCCTCAATGGTACACAGAACTGACCTTTAGGGAACATCCCAGGCATGTTGTATTGGCTCTGAATCGAGCTAAATTTGTCAGTGGTAGAAACTCTTGGCCGGTTGTGGCTGAGAAGCAGGCGTGGGGGGATGTGTTGATGGATCTCAAAGCACCAGTCCTAAGCAGACACGTGAGGAGAGCCCACCAAGGGCCTGGAAGTGGCAGGTGGCTAACAGACAATCTCGAACATTGCCCTAGTTTGGGCTTTGAGACACATGCAAGTGAGATGGAGCAAGCCTGCCTTGACATGTCTTATTCTTAGTTGGGCAATCCAGAGGATTAAGTGGGTGCACAGCAGAGTGGGTGGCAACCCTGTGGCTGATATTATTGCAGAGAGGCTGCTTCCAGGCCACAGGTAACACCTACTCAGTACCGTGTGTTTCCTGATCAGGTACAACCAATTCACGGCCCCCAGACACCATAAACAAAATTTCAAACAAGTTAGAGGTGAAGTCCTAAGACAGAAGCTTCATTTTATATCACATTCCACGTGGAGAGGAGTTCCTGCAGTATAATGGGTAAAGGCAGACTTGGAATCAGGAACCACGAATTCAAATTTCACCTCACACTCTGGTGACCGTGGGCAGCTTATGTAGCCTCTGTCAGCCTTAGTTTCCCTGTCTGCAAAATGGGGATTATAAAACCTATAGTACAGAATTGTTAGGATCAGATGGATTAATGAATGAAAGTGTTATTTTGCAAACCTCCAAGTGCTTGCTTTCTGTCTGTATCCTCTATATCATGTATCTATCATCGATGTATAATATCATTCTGTAGCATATATTGCTATCATTTATCTATCACCTATGTGTATCATCCATCCATTTATATGTTATTCATCATCTGTCTATCATTTATCGTCTATCTAGCCATCTTTCTCTTCTGATTTTTCTGGCTGGCCATTAAAGGAACTGAGAAAGATTCACACCTCAGGGAGAAAGCAAAGTACAAGGAAAGATAGAGGGTGTAGATCCCATTTTAGGCTGCAGTTGGGTCTGGAGAGCTTGCCTAGAAAAGTGACCTTGAAGTCTGACCACGAAAAGCTGGCTCTTGACATTTGAGGATGGTTTGAAAGGGCATTATGAAGACCTAGAGGCAGGAAAATGGACATCAGGTCAAAGTCCATCCTGTCCGGGATGAGGCTCTTGTATAGGATGTACCTTCTGATGAGTTTAATTCTCTGTATTACCTCAGGCAAGGCACTTTTCTTTGGGCCTCAGTTCCCTAATCTGCAAAGTAAAAACTGGTCATTTCCAATACGTGGGGCTTTCAAACTTAAAATTAAAAATTGCCCCTTTAGCAAACAGCCTCGTGGTTAAAAAACTCCTGCCAAGTGATGTGATTTTGTTGACAATTCTCATGTCCTGACAGTGAGGGAAGAGAGGCTTAAGTGTGATCCAGGAGGTTCTCTCTCCTGGATTAACCATCGAGGCAGTAAGTGGACTCGTCCTGGAAGGTCCTAGCACGATGTGTGGGTGAGCACAACACGTGTGCTTGCTGACAGCATTCCACCACCCCCTCAACTCCTGTACATGATGTCCTGATGAACATTGACACACCAATGTGGAGACCAGCCACTGTGAACGTAAAGGGTCTTTATGAGCCGGAGGGCACTCAAGGCCAAGTCCCAAGGGAGGTGTGGAGTAAGGGCATTTCTCCAAAGTAAACTAATAGCCAGATTTGGCCAACACCAGCATCCATATGCCAAGCTAAAGCTGCCTCTGGACCTCTTTGATGAGGAAACAGATGGGCACTCAACCTTAGTCAATGGGAAATGGGTGTTTGGTAGCCAAAGCTCCTTGGAAGTTCAAGTAGGGCTTGGGATAGAGGGAAAAAAGGCCCAGTCAGCTCTGACCTTGACAAAATTTAAGCTGGCTGTAGTTCTTGGGTACTTGTGTTTGAACAGGACTTCAAGACCTTGTTACTGACTGATCCCTTTTCCCTGAAATACTGCAACGAGAAAGTACTGATATCTGCCCACACTTCCCAAGTACAATTTCCTTTACACCCTTAGAAGATTCTTCCTGTAGTATTTTCAGTTCATGAAGCATGACATTTGTGGGCTTTTAAGTAGCCATATTCAGATACATTTAAAATGTGGTTTTGATTCAGCTATGAACAGGCAACAGTGGGGGAGGGGGAGAAGGGAGAGGGGTGGGTAGCAGTAGAAACACCTGATTTGGAGTCCCAGTTTTATCACTTATTATTATTCATCACTTATGTGATCTTAGATGCTTAACTTTTCCAGGCCTGACTTCGGTCATCTGTCACATGAGGAATTTGTTTAAATGACCTCAAAAGGCTCATCTAGTCTCATGTATTATAAGGTTAACATGCCAGCTGCCTAAAGCAAGGCACTCGATTCATAATGTGATTGGAAGGGACTTTAGAGACCAGCTAGTCTAGTCTTTATAATTTGGGGAAACTGAGGCCTAGAGTAACAAAATGATTTGTCTCGAGATCCCATAGCCAAAAATGCCTGAAGCCTTCGGTTCCCAGCCTACCCTATGCCTTCTCTAATTTTTAATGATTAGTAGTGATGAATGACCATATTAGGGTTGAAAATTATAAAAGGCCCAGTCTCTGCTCATTGAATTATACCTACACACCAGTTGAGAGCTCCCCACCATTTTTGCACTCCTTTACCAATGGGATTGTTTTCTCTCCAAATTTAGAAGCTCAGTCACTTTGTTCCTTAGGAGCCCAAGTGAATTTCCAAAATTAATTTAGTATTTTAGGTTATTGAAAATGGGAATATTTGGAACTTTAGTACCGGGGTAGGTCCCTTCCAACAAGAGGATGTCAAACTAGCCTGGTGTTTTCAGAGATACCTCTTGATTTAAGACCCTTACTTCCTGACCCCACACTTGGGGCTGGACCACGTCCTGATGGCTTAACGGGGAGAAATGGACTCAGAAGACATGGGTCCAGAAAGCCTTCTCATGGTGTTCTTTGAGTGGCTATGCCCCTGAGAGGCTTTGTTCTGAATCAGTCATATCCCAGGAAGCCCACGGGGCCCTTGAAAAAGCCCTCTGCCCTCTCTTTCCGTGGTTCTGACTACTGTTAAATATAATTTTTAAAGGGCAGCTTTGGGAAGGGAGGAGGGACACTGATTGCCCGATAAGTAATTTTTCTCTTTTTGAATGTTTCCTTGGGAAAAAAAAAGGACTGTCAACAAGTATCTTGGGAACTTGTTTTATGGTTGCTGATTCTTAAAATTGAAAGAAAAAATCAATCTAAACATAGCTATTAGGCACTTTGCTAAGCCTTGTCATTTTTTCTAATGTTTTGCTAATTTAAAGATGCTGTAGGACTCTATTTATTTTTAAAGAATAGACCTGTTAGCCATGATTTGCCTAAGTGTTGCTTTAATATATTTTCATTCCTGTCTGCTTTAACTTTTCTTAAGGTTGGCATTAGCCAGCATCCAATAATAATAACTTAATCATTTCTACTTTGAAAACAACATGGTTTTTGATTCAGTTTTTTAAAAAATTCTCTTGTTAACCAATCTGTTATATGTGGATGGTTTTGTTTCTCTTTTGTTTCTTTAATATAAAAAATAGAAGAGGAGCCTGTCTACATTTCTAATACCACTGCTGTGGGTCTGCTCTTTTCTTTGCCCTACTATTCTTTCTTTTTCTGGGGTTGGGGACACGGGTGGGTTCAGGTCCTTCTTCCCCATTTCTTCTACTCCCACTGAGCTGCAAAGGAGCTAAAGAGCCTCTGGTATCAGTGACCTCCCTGTCTTGCAAATGTCCTGCAAATCTGCCAAGACTGTATGACTTGAGTCGAACAAGTGGATTCTTTATCAAGAAAGTGATACTGGGGTTAGCCCTTGAAGAAGAGGGGAACTCCAGTCACATGGCTTCTGAGAGCCAGCAGGAAACAGTTCCCTTTGACCTCTTGAGCAATCAATCAATTTTTTAAAAAGCATTTATGAAGCGCCTACTAAGTGTCAGGCACTGGGGTTAAAAAGAAGAAAATGAAACCATCCCTGCCCTCGAGGAGCTTACATTCTATCAACAAGATCACATGATTAATACCCAGGAACAAACACAAACTAATAATCTAACATAGATCCGCTCCAAATGGGCAAATGTTCATTAGACCCCATAGTCCGGGGTCTGAATGATAGGGCTGAAGAGTGGCCGGGCATTGTGGGGGGATTGCCCACTCACCTACTGTGATCACTTCTGAGGTTTCCCTGCCTTCACCCATAATTGTCTCACTGCATCAGTTCCCAATCTTGACATTCATAAGAAGGCTTCTCTGCCTTTCTCTTTCATGTTTATTCCCAGGCTTTTGGATTCTATAGCTTTAGAATTAATGTGCCCTGAACTGAAACCGGAGGATCCGTCCGTGGCTTGAATCTTGGCTGTTAGTGGGCCTCAGTTTCTGCAATTGTAAAATGAAAGGGTTGGAATAGATAAGCTTTTGAGGTCTCTTCCAGTTCTAAATCCTATGACCCTATGAAGGGACATTAATCTTTATCTATTAGTATTCATGCTGTCCTCATTCCACAACCTTGCCTCATGCTTATCATCTCTATGGTCTTGGGTGGATCCCAACCTCCCTGGGCCTCAGTTTCCCTGTCTATAAAATGTGGAGGTTGGACTGGCTAATCTTAGAAGCCTCTTCTAACTCTAGTTGTAAAATTCTATTCTAAAATTCCCCCGCTCCATTAACACGTATACAAACATGGCCCTTCCCAATTCCAAACAGACAAATGTCTTATCTGGAGCCACTGGTGTTTCCTGGAACCCTTGATAACGTGGAGACTGGAGACCCTATATGCCCCACCATTAGACCCTATTTCCCAAATTCAAACTCGCATGTTGATCCACTTAAAACTCCTGGCACCACCACCCACACATTCCCACCCAGCTAAGAGAAAGAATTTAAAGGGCATGGGGAGGGGGAAAGAGGAAAGAACTTTATGATACTTTGGTCTTTGTGCATACTGTAATTTAAAGAGCACCGTATAAGTTGGCCCTCCACTCTGACTGTCCTGTATTTGAAGCATGCCTCTAGTTTGTGGCTGGTTAATTCCCTTCCATGAAAACCTTGTGTAAAGAACACAGACTTAGGAGATTACAGGCTTACAAATTAGCCTGTCATTTATTAGGTACTCTTCAACCCTGAAAAGAAGCCCAAATCTGACAGGAAAATTGGGAGTTTCAGAGGATCATGCCCAAAGCCTTTCCTTGGACTGGTAGCTCCCACTGTCTGTTTTTCCAGAATAACTTTAATTAAAGGCCCATACTAACACCTGGAATGAAGTGATGGAGCCATTTAAAAAAAAAATTGGGAAATCAGCCAAGATGGGAAAACAAGGAAATCCTTTACTATCCTACCAGTAACTTCTTTTAGCTTCTAACATTTTGCTATTTGGGTTGGGGGAAAACCCTCCGGAGAGATGTTTTTGATTCTGTTATGAAAGAGGTAGCATAGAATGGTTAAAAAAAATTGCTGGATTTGTAGACAGAGAGCTTGGGTTCAAAACTCAATAAGTGCTGGTGTGATTTTGGGCAAGTCACTCCTAGACCTGTATTCAGTATAGGACCAATTGTGCTTTGCCCCGGGGTACCTACTTGGAGTAGACTTCCTTAACTTCCTTCCCTAGGCCTATCATGGTCCTATGCCTCACTGGTGATCTTCTGGAGACAGGGGCATGCACTGTAATTTTACCACTGCTGCCTCCCCCTTCCCCATCCCACCCCACAAACTGTCCTCTGCACAGCTATATCCCCACCTCCTCCAGTCAATCTTCCTATTTTTTTCATAACTCCTAAATGAATCTGCCCAGGCTATAGTTTGGGGCTACTTAGAAATCTAGTCACTCTCTTTATCTAGGCATTAGTTTCCTGTTCTGTAAAATGAAGGGGGAAGGATAGATCTCCAGGGGATTTGCCACTTATAAATCTCTATTCCTAAGTGAATTACAGTTGTATAAGCCTGGATTCTATCCAGCCAGAATTTCAAATTCCATAATCCCGTTCTCCACTTTTTGTTCCACTTACTCTTTTTTTTTCTGTGAGGTGATGGGGGTTAAGTGACTTGCTCAGGGTCACATAGCTAGTAAGGGTCAAGTGTCTGGGGTCATATTTGAACTCAGGTCCTCCTGACTCCAAGACCAGAGCTCTACTGTGCCATTTAGCTGCCTCCTTCCACTTACTTTTTTTGAGGCTATTTGGACAGCTAACTCTCATGGGATCATTTACTCAGAGTTTATATATACATTTATATATGGGGAGGAGTTGATCAGAACAACTCTTATCAATTGATTTCCCTTCAGCTCAGATGATGATATAGAAGATAAGGGGCAAGTAACAGAGATAACAAGGAGTCGAGGTTTAATATGAAGTATAAAAAAGGTCTTAGACTTTATTATTCCTTTACAAGATGTGAAGGATTTCTCTGATCAAAACTGATGGAATATAGGAATGCTAACTACTGGCTGGCCAAGGATTTTACATGTTCTTAATAGTCTTTCTAAAAATCAGGATATACTCTTGTGTGACCCTGGACAAGTCACTTAACCCCAATTGCCTCAGCAAAAAAAAAAAAAAATCAGGATATACTCTCTAAGAAGGGTCTGAGGCATGAGACAGCCTCTGACTGAAAAACCCAACTCCTGGAAAAGAATCCTTCCTTATTTCAGGAGTGGAGCAAAAAGGCATTTTTTCTCTCTTCCTTCCTTGTATTGGCCATTGTAGGAGATGCCACACACAGCAGGGAATAGAGTGAGTCAAGCAGTGAAGGCAGAAGACAGTTCTGAGGAGTATAATCTTTGTGAGTTGAAAAGAGGCAGCTGTGGCTGATGGGAGTTGAGCTGCAGAGACGAAAAGGGAGTGAAACTGAGACAACCGATGAACAGAACAGCTGACCCAGGATGGGAGCATCATGCGGACATCACAAGAGAGTACAACAAATGTTTGTGGGGGGATGTTTTATTATTATTTTTATACTTTGAGCTAATTGTGTTCACTGGCTAATTATTAAAGGTAAGTACACCAGTGGGGGCTCATGAGTTATATAGTCTTAGAAGTACACACCCACAAATTACCTTGAACCCGGGAAGTTGTACCCCTAGAGACTGTGAGTGTGAATTCTGGGAGTAACCCAGATGGGGAAACTGAGGCCCAGAGAGATGTGTTTTGCCTGAAATCATCCAGGAAGTCAGTGGCGGAGCCAGGATGACTGTGACTCCAAGTTCGCTTTCCACATTCCCTCCCTGTTTTTCCTTGATTGACAGTAATAGGTTTGAAATTCTGTACCTGTGCTGAAATATGGCCAAATGAATATGGAAAGGACCAGTTTTGTGCTGGGGACATCAGGATTGAAATGATGAAGTCAGTTTGTGACAAGTGTTAGGAAACCAGTCAAGAGTGACCTAGCCGCAGTCTGACTGTAATAATCCTAGCTCAGCCCTTTGAATGACACCTCAGGAAAAGGAAAATTGCATTATTGGGACGTTCATTAGAGACTGTCTCAACTATCTTAATGTGAACCAACCATTCCTGCTTTAGAATATCCAATCGTGTTGTTGTTTTTAATCCCCAGTTACCTTCTTTTTTTTTTTAAGGTCAACCAGGGTCATGCAGCTAGTAAGTGTCAAGTGTTTGGTCTGAGGCTGGATTTGAACTCAGGTCCTCCTGACTTCAGGACCAGTGCTCTATCCACTGTGCCACCTGGTTGCTCCTCCCCAGTTATCTTCCCTAGATCCCCAGAAAGGTTCTGGACTGCCATTCCCACCCTCCCATCCTGGCCCTCAGGTAATTTCTAAACTCTTGGGAAATACAAATTAATCATCATAGCCTAATTAGCAAGATAATTAGCAATAAGGATCTGGCCTGAATGTCTGATTTTATTGGTGTAGGAACTCCCAGGTGAGGAAACTCCCTCTGCCAATACGGGTCAGCACCTTCTCTGAAGGCAGTAGCTTAGAGCATTGAGAGAGGTAAGTGATTTGCCCAGGGTCACACAATCAATATATGTCAGAGGCAGGATTTGAACTCAGGGCTTCTTTGGTTCCAAAGCCAGCTCTCTACCCACTATACCAGCAACACCCCATTAATTTCCAAAGCTAAATATGATTTGGGGATTATACGCTATATTCCATTATTATGAGTAAGGGAGAGATGACTCAAATGCTCAAAACCACCTCTAATCTCATTATGTGACCCTCCTTCCCGTGATGGGTATTGCAGCGCTTGTAAACCTGCCCATCCTGTGTCCCTTTTGTTCACGTCATTTTATAAGTTCTCTACAGGGAGTCCATCTAATGTTCTGAGGCCCTTCCTTCCTTTCCCTTGCTATCATGATGGTACCAGGGAAGAACAGAGGTCACTTATTTGCTATTTTTGTTTTTACCATGTTGCCCTTCCATCTTCTTTTTTAATTGTTCATTTCTTTGATGACATTCTTTATTATGGTTCTTTTCATTAGTTAGTCAGTTTGTTTGTTTTTTTTTTTGTGAGGCAATCAGGGTTAAGTGACTTGCCCAGGGTCACACAGTTAGTAAGTGTCTAGTGTCTGAGGTCACATTTGAACTCAGGTCCTCCTGATTCCAGGGCTGGAGCTCTATCCACTGCGCCCTCTAGCTGCCCCTTGATTAGTTCTTTACTTGTTATATATTGCAACCCTGGGTCTCCAGAGGGGCACCTGCTACCTTGGCTTCTAGGAATAGCACTGGGTGACTATGCCTAACGATGTAGCTCACAAGCCCCCACTGATGTGCTTCCCATTAACAATCAGTCAGTTAATTCAATGAGTTCTTAGAAAAGGCATTTGGCATAGCAAGAACAGTAATTACAAAGCAATGCTTCCTAAATCTAGGCTACACACTCCCCAAAATACACAAAGATCCCATGAGGGAGTGGACTGGGCAGAAACTTGTATAATGGTAATGAGGCATAGATATAAGAAACACATGTGCCCAAGGCACTTATAACCTCAGAACTTATAACGTATAACCTCAGAAATATGGAGCCTTAATGACTTTTATTTCTTCGGAATCCTCAAGAAGTTGACTAGGAGGTGTGGGGTCATGGCATTGGTGATAGATGAATCACTGTACTGATCAATTGGACTCATACAATCAAAGTGCATAAGGTCTTTATAGGATGGGCCTGTCTGCGGTTGGGCTGGGCCAAACAGATTGTTTGGCTGTTGAGATGGCTCTTCATAAGGCAGGGTATCTCGACTTAAAGAGTAATTCTGTCAGATCTGTTGGATTTTCCTTCCTTCCTTCTCTCCCTCTTTCTTTCTTTCTTCCTTTCTCTTTCTTTCTTTCTTTTTCTTTCTTTCTTTCTTTCTTTCTTTCTTTCTTTCTTTCTCTTTCTTTCTTTCTTTTCTTCTTTTCTTCTTTCCTTCTTTCCTTCCTTCCCTCCCTCTTTTTTCCTCCCTCTCTCCCTTTTTCCTTCTTCTTTCTTCCTCCTTCCTCCCTCCCTCTCCTTCCTCTCTTCCTTCCTTCCTCCCTCCCTCCCTTCCTTCCATCCTTCCTTCCTTCCTGCTAATTCACTCCATGCCCCACACCTTCCTTGCAAGCCCTACCTTGTAACCAATAAGTATAATCAAGCATCCATCCGTTTTTTCCAGTCTCATTCACCTTCACTACTAACCACAAGGAGGGTTCTTCACCCATACACTTTTTCTCTAATGGGCTAAATTCAGACAGCTGGTCTGAATCCAGGCATGTGGCAGGTGGGGAGTCCTTTCTGGTTGCTGGTTTTAAAACAAAGAACTCTAGCTTCAATCTGGTGGGGGCTGGGACGACAGTTGTTCCCGGGGTATCTGGTGACAAGATTATCCTACATTAATTAACAATGAGTCACAGAAAGAGATTATGTATGGGGATCTAGGAGATCAAGGGGCCAGTCTGGGAACCTATAGCTTGTTCTCATGTTTCAGAGTCTCAAATAGTCAGTTGGTCGACAAGCATTTATGAAGTGTCTACTCTGCTAAGTGCTGGGGAGAAAAACAGACCCTGTTATCAAAGAGCCAAAAATCAACAATATCTGAAAGAACATATCAAAAAAAAGTCCACAACTGGAACAATTACCCTGGGAAACTAAGGTCTTTGAGCATAATCAAGTGACAAGTACTCAATAAAATTACCTATAATCAAAGAGTACAAAGTAACGTACATAAGCTTACAGTCAAATATGGGGGAGAAAAGACACAAACAACTGTGTACAAGTAAGATATAGGATAAACTTGGGGAGAAAAGCCTTGAAGAGAAGGCATTAAGATTAAGGAGGACCAGCAAAGGCTTCTGGGTTTGCTTCCTCCCATCTTGGGAAATCCAAGTACTTTGGTAAGTAATTGAATTATGATGTCATTACTTACTATGGAGATTGACAGCCCAGTTCTGTGAGCTGGAGGGGAACCCAGGCAGACCTGGCTTCAAGGTTAATCTCCGAGACATTCTGGATGTGTGACCCTGGACAAGTTACCCACTAAGGGCTCTAGGAAATTCTCTAAGTTACAGAGAAGGTGCTGACCTGTGTTGTAGAAATGGTTTCTTTACCTAGGAGTTCCTTAAACCAGTGAAATCACTGGTCTGGTCCCTGACTCTGTCCTTGTAAAAATAACACTTATCACAACTTTGTGACCTAGGTGGTACAAACACCTCCATTTTACAGATGAGAAAACTGAGGCTACTCAGCCATACCACTTCTAGATCTGTATCCCAAAGAGATCATAAAAACAGGAAAAGGACCCATACATACAAAAATATTTATAGCAGCTCTTTTTGTGGTGGCAAAGAATTGGAAATTGAGGGGATGCCCATCAATTAGGGAATGACTGAACAAGTTGTGGTATATGAATGTGATGGAATACTATTGTGCTATAAGAAATGATGAGCAGGCAAACTTCAGAAAAACCTGGAAAGACTTGTATGGACTGATGCTGAGTGAAGTGAGCAGAACCAGGAGAACATTGTACATAGTAACAGTCACATTATGGGATGACTGCTTTGATAGACTTAGCTCTTCTCAGCAATGCAAGGATCTAAGACAACTCCAAAAGACTCAACATGGAAAGTGCTATCCACATCCAGAGAAAGAACTATGGAGTCCGATTGCAGATGGAAGCATACTATTTGCTCTCCTTTTCCTTTGTTGTTTTGTATTATTGCTTCATTCTCATGGTTCCTCCCAGTAGTTCTAATTCTTCTTTACATCATGACTAATGGGAAAATATGCTTAATATGAATGTATAAGTAGAACCTATATTAGATTGCATGCCATCTTGGGGATGGGGGGAGAGGAGTGGGAGGGGGAGAAAATTTAAAACTCAAAATCTTACAGAAATGAATGTTGAAAACTAAAAATAAATAAATTAATTATCAAAGAAAAAAAAGAAAAAAAGAAAACAGGCTTAGACAGATGACCTGACTTGTTCACGTCACTATTAAGTATGAGAATAAGGATTTGAACACAGATCTCCAGACCCAAGGTTCTTATACATGGAACAAAACTACTCTGGGTTCATCAAGGAAAAAAAAAGGAATGGTTCCTCTAGGATCAAATTATGTAAATTAGATATAAGTTTATTATTATTCATTTAAAAATTAATTTATTTATAATTATCTATAATAAAATAATTATAAATATAAATAAATGTTACTATTTATATTTGTTATTATCAATATTAGATATCAATATCAATCAATAAAATATCAAAGTATGCAAATGAGACTCCTCAACCTATATATACAACTCTGATCTCTCTACTGAACAGTCCCACTTTGCCAGTTACTTACTAGACACCTCCACTTTTTTATGTCTCATCAGCATCTCAAACTCAACCTATCTGAAATGGAAATAACTTCATCTCTCAGAGCGTCAGTTTTCTCATCAGTAAAATGGGGATGTTTGTACCACCTGGCTCCCAGGATTGTTGCAAGGAAAGGGTTACCTACTCCCCCAAACTCCCCCCTCCTCCAAACCTCTATTTCTGTTAAGGATACCATTATCTGGCCAATCACACAGCTCTGCAACCTTTGACTCATCCTTCACTATCCTCGTCCCTGCCCAATCAGGCACTAAGCCTTGGTAATTCACCTCTACAGCATCTCTCCTGTCTTTCCCCTTCTGCCCATTCACAGAGTCGTTGCCACAGTTCAAACCTTAGTTTGAAACTTAGTTCAAACCCTAGTTCAAAACCTCTTGTGTGGTCTCTTTGTATCTAGACTCTCCTCACTTCAATCCATCCTCCACACAACCACCAAATTAATCTTCCTAAATTATGGGTCTGACCATGTGATTCCCTTGCTAAAAAATTTTCAGTAGCTCCTTGCTTCTAGGCTGAACCACAACCTCTTGAGACTGGCAATTAAAGACTTCTACATTCTGGTTCCCACCTATCTTTCCAGATCTTTCATATTATCCACCTTCAAGTACTTTGTGTTTCAACCAAACCAGCCTGCTAGCTGCTCCCCAAAAACCCCACTCCATCTCCCAATGCATTTCCCCCTTGGCTTCACCATTTCTACTCCCTACTCCTCCTCCACGTTTCAGTCAGGGGTTTTATGAAGACTTTTCTATTTCTCTCTCTCTTCCCTCACTTTCTTGTGTTTCGCAATTTCTTGTGTTTACCTCTCTATGCACTTTTTGTAGTCTCTGGTGGAATCTAAGTTCATTGAGGACAGAGCCTGGGAATGCTCAGAATGAGCCCAGCCTGGTGATAGACTTGCGGTGTTGGTTGGGTTTCTGTTTTGTTTCTTAGTGACACTGGGGGAAAAGAGGTCAAAGAAGGGAGGGGCCTGGGCTTGGAATGGATGGCATGTTGATCATGACAGAGAAGAGACAAGGCTACATAATTCTAATTTTTTTTTTTGGTCAAGAAGAATGACCTTTAAACTGGGAATGACAGTGATTTAACGTCCAAGATAATTTCCAAGAGAAGTTGGTTGGTTGGTTCTCGTCTTTTGTTCTCAAAGAGGACCCAAACGGCATCACTATGTTGGGGTAAAGGTACGGTGTGTCCAGCTGTGGCCAATCAGACCAGTGCGAGCTCAGGATGCTCCACCACAGATTGGGCACAGATAATCCATATGAACACTTGGAGTGGAGATGTCTCTAAATTGGCACATCTCACATTCCTTCCGTGCTACTGCCATTCTGCTTTGCTAATGAATTACAGCACCTTCTTTGATGTGGGCACACCATGCTGGGTGGTCCCGTCTCAGTGTGTCCCATGTCTCACAATCAATACCAATGCTCTTCAGAGAGACCTTGACCGTGTCCTTGTACCACTTCTGACCTCCATACAAGCTCTGGCCTTGTGTGAGTTCTCCATAAAACAGTCTTTCAGTCAATCATAAGTTTGGCATTCAAACAACGTGGCCAACCCATTGGAGTTGCACTCTCTGCAGTAGAAATCAAATGCCTGGCAGTTTAGCTTGAGAAAGGACCTCAGTGTCCAGCACCTTATCTTGCCAAATGATCTTCAGATTCTTCCAAAGACAATTCAAATGGAAGTGATTCAGCTCCCTGGCATGGTGCTGCTGTACTCTCCAGATTTCTCAGGCATACGCAATGAGGCAGCAGTAACAGCACACTCAGCTGCCCTGGATGAACTCAAGTTACCTGGCTCAAAAAAAACCCTACATCTTTGGCACTTGAAGAACTGGCCTATGTGATCGTCAGTGATATTTGAAAGATCATAGGAAACAGGAAAGGGACCACAAACTTGAAGTGGAGAAAATAAGATCCTGATTTTCCAAAAAGAAAGAGAACAGGGTCTATAAACTAAAGGCCTCTGTGAGTTTGACTCACTTTTCTGGGAAAATCCTAGATCAGAACATTAAAGAGATAGTTGGCAAGGGAAAGGGAAGCAGTGATGATAAACTTTTTGTACAAGATTATTAAACCAGGAAATGAGGAGAATTCTATGGATACTGTTTACCCAGATTTTAGCAAAGCTTTGAATAAAGTACCTCATATTATATTAGTAGAGAAGATGGAAAGAGATAGATTAGATGATCGTATGGTTAGATGCATTCAGAACTGGGTGGATGGTGATACTCAATGAGTAATTGTGAATGGTTCAATGTCAGCATGGTAGGAGGTCTCCAGGGAAGTACACCAGGGATCTGTGCTTGGCCCTGTGCTGTTTAGCATTTTTATCAATGATTTGGATAAAGCATAGATGGCCTGCTCATAACATTTTTGGATGATGCCAAGCTGGGGAGGTTAACTATTATAGTTGATGGCAGAGGCTCCAAAAGAATCGTGCCAAGCTAGAGCCCTGGGCTAAACCTAATAAGATGAAATTTAATAGGGATGAATGTATTGTAATTGGGGACAAAAAGTCAACTTCGCAAGTTGACGATGGGGGAGGCATAGTTATATAATAACTGTTCTGGAAAAACAATCTGAGGGTGGTAGTGGACTGCAAGCTCAGTATGAGTCAGCTGTGTGATATGGCAGCCTAATGTGACCTTGGAGTGCGTTGAGAAGAGTAGCTTCTAGAAAAATACAAGGATAGTCGCATAGCGCTCTGCACACATCAGACCTGATCTGGAGTATGAAGGACATTATTAAGCTTGAGAATGTCCAGAGTGGGCAGCCAGAATACTGAAGAATCTTGAGATCATGTCTCATGAGGATTGAAGGAAATTGGCCTATTTAACTTGGAAAAAAAAGATTCAAAGATTACTTAACACAGCACCTAGCACATAGTAGGTGCTTAATAAATGTTTATTGAAATCACTATTAATTAGAGAAATGCAAATCAAAACAGCTCTAAGGTACCACATCACACCTATCAGAATGGCCAACATGACAAAACAGGAAAATGATAAATGTTGGAGAAGATGTGGGAAAACTGGAACATTAATGCATTGTTGGTGGAGTTGTGAAATGATCCAACCATTTTGGAGAGCAATTTGGAACTATGCCCAAAGGGCTATAAAAAGGTGCATACCCTTTGACCAGCAATAGCACTTCTAGGGCTGTATCCCAAAGAGACCATATAAATGGGAAAAGGACCCACATGTACAAAAATATTCATAGCAGCTCTTTTTGTGGTGGCAAAGAATTGGAAATTGAGAGGATGCCCATCAATTGGGGAATGGCTGAACAAGTTGTGGTGTATGAATGTAATGGAATACTATTGTGCTATAAGAAATGATGAATAGGCAAACTTCAGAAAAACCTGGAAAGACTTGTATGGTCTGACACTGAGTGAAGTGAGCAGAACCAGGAGAATGTTGTACACAGTAACAGCCATGTTGTGCAATGACTAATATTGATAGACTTAGCCCTTCTCAGCAATACAAGAATCTAAGACATCTCCAAAGGTCTCATGATGGAAAATGCTATCCACATCCAAAGAAAGAACTATGGAGTTTGAATGCAGATCGAAGCATATTATTTGCTATTTTTTTCTTCTGCTGTATTTTTTTTCCTCTTTCTGGTGGTTCCTCCTATTGGTTCTAATTCTTCCTTACAACATCACTAATGTGAAAATATGTTTAATAGGAATGTATATGCATAGCCTATATCAGATTGTGCACCATCTTGGGGAGGGAAATGGGGCGGGAGGGGGAAAAATTTTAAACTCAAAAGTTTATGGAAGTGATTGTTGATAAATCAAAATAAACTAATAAAAAAAGGAATTTACCATGAAAAAAATAAATGTTTATTGATTAATGATTACACATGATAGCTGCCTTCAAATATCTGAAGGGTTTTTATGTGAAAGAGAGATGGGGTAGTTAGCACAATGCCTGGCATATAGTAGGTGCTTAATAAATGTTTATTGATTACACATGATAGCTGCCTTCAACTATCTGAAGGGCTATTATGTAAAGGAGAGGTCTTTTTTAAAAAGTTTTATTGATGTGTTTTGTTTTTTATATTATATACAATTAGAGATTACTCCTGCTTCAAGAGGGGTCTCTTGGAACAAAGTAAAACAGTTAGGTAAAACTAAGAATATAATAATCTCATTTGAAAGTGCATGCAACATTTGACATCCATCATATGCTGACTTCTCTATTTAAAAAAATAACAGAAATCTATTTCCCCCCTTCATTTCCCTATCTCATTGGAAAAAGAAAAGAAAAACAAATTCCTTGTAACAAATATGCACAAACAAAACAAATTCCCTCAATTTGTTGTTCATTCATTTCAGTCGTGTTTGACACTTTGTGACCCCATTTGGGGTTTTCTTGGCAAAGATACTGGAGTGATCTGCCATTTCCTTCTCCAGCTCATTTGACAGATGAGGAAACTGAGGCAAACAGAGTTAAGTGACTTGCCCCGGGTCACACAGCTAGTAAATTTCTAAGGCCAGATTTGAACTCAGGAAGATGAGTCTGACTCCACATCTAACGCTCTATCCACTGTGCTACCTATGTCTCATTCCTCACCCTAAATGCATCACTTCTTCATAGATAGCATGTTTCATCATGGATCATGTGAAATCATAGATCATCATGATACTGATCACAGTTGTTGCAACTTTCAAAGTTGCTAGTTTTTTATAATGTTGACTTTATTGTAAAAATTGTTCTGCTTTTGTTCATTTCATTCTTTCTCAGTTCATAAAATTTCTCAAAATTGTTCATTTTTATATTATTCTTTTTAATAATTAATTTATTTATATTGAGTTTTCAACATTCACTTCCATAAGATTTTGAGTTTTAAATTTTCTCCCCCTTCCACTCTTCTCCCACCCTCCCCAAGACGGCATGCAATCTGATATAAGGCTCTACTTATACATTTATATTAAGCATATTTTCCCATTAGTCATGATATAAACACAAATTAGAACTAATGGGAGGAACCACGAGAATGAAGCAATAATACAAAACAACAAAGGAAAAGGAGAGCAAATAGTATGCTTCCATCTGCAATCAGAATCCATAGTTCTTTCTCTGGATGTGGATAGCATTTTCCATTGTGAATCTTTTGGAGTTGTCTTAGATCCTTGCATTGCTGAGAAGGGCCAAGTCTATCAAAGGCAGTCATCCCATAATGTGGTTATTACTGTTCTGCTGTTGCAATGTTCTCCTGGTTCTGCTCACTTCACTCAGCATCAGTTCATATAAGTCTTTCCAGGTTTTTCTGAAATCTGCCTGCTCATCATTTCTTATGGAAAAATAGTATTCCATCACATTCATATACCACAACTTGTTCAGCCATTCCTCCATTGATGGGCATCCTCTCAATTTCCAATTCTTTGCCACCACAAAAAGACCTGCTATAAACATAATATTGTTCTTATAGTATAAATTGTTCTCCTGGTTCTTCTCACTTTGCTCTGTATCCATTCATATAAATCTTTTTGAAATCATTTCTTTCCTCATTTCTTAAAGCGTAATAATGTTCCATCACATTCATATGCCACAACTTACTTAGCCATCCCCAACTGATGGGCATCCCCTTAATTTCCAGTTTTTTGCTGTTACCAAAAGAGGTACTGTAAATATTTTTTTGTACATAAGGGATTCCTCCATCTTTTTTTGAGGTCTTTGGGGCATAGACCTAGCAGTTGCATAGCTGGGTCAAAAGTACATACACTGAATTAATAACTTTTTGTGCATCATTTCAAATTGCTCTCCAGAATGGTTGTACCCACCTCATAAGTCCACCAACAGAACATCAGTGTGCCTGTTTTCCCACAACTCATTCAACATTTGTTATTTTTCTTTTTTATTATCTTTACCACATTGAAGGGTGTTTGAGGAACTGAAGAATTGCTTTAATAGGCACTTCTCTAATTAGTGGTAATTTGGAACATTTTTTTCATATGGCTATAGTTCACCTAGGTTTCTTCCCTTGAGAACTGCCTGTTCATATCATTTGATCATCTATCAATTGGAGAATGGCTCTTTTTCTAATAAATTTGAATTAGTTCCTTCTATATTTTAGCAGTGAGACTAAAGATATTTTTCCTCAGGTAATTGTTTCCTTTTTAATCTGAGCTTTACTAGATTTTATTTTGTGCAAAATCTTTTTAACTTTATGTAATTAAAATTATTTATTTTATCTTCTGTGAACCTCTTTTCCCCTTGTTTCTATTTGGGCTTAGGGCATAACTAGGTGTTGAATAGAATTCGGGTGGGGGGGGGCCTGGAGTCAGGAAGACTCACCTTCCTAAGTTCAAATCTGGCTTCAGACACTAGCTGTGTAACCCTGGACAACTCTCAGTTTCTTAATCTGTCAAACGAGCTGGAAAAGGAAATGGCAAACCACTCTGGTATCTCAGCCAAGAAAACCCCAAATGGGGTCACGAAGAATCAGACACAACTGAAATGACTGAACAACAACAATTTGGGCTCAGAGGGCAGAATCAAGAGCTATGTCCCAAAAGGAAATCACAAAAAAGGTGAATTTTTGGCTTGTTTTCAGGAAAAACTTCCAATCGGGCCTCTCCAAAAGTGGAATGGGCTGCCTGGACAGTTGATGGCATCCCCATCCTAGGAGGTCTCAAGTAGAGACTGAGCAGTCCCTTGTGAGTATGTGGTATAGCTGGGGTCTGCTTATTGTGAGGATTCCTTTTAGTGCGTGACTTGGGTTAGCTAGGCACTGAGGCTCCTTCCAACTCTTACTAACGTGATTGTCTCATGACTCTAAGCCCTCTGTCCTTTCCCCCAATCCTATTCCTACTAAGAACATCCCCGCTGTCCCCTGCCAGGATATGACGGGACGTATGCCTTCTGCACGATTTATTCCACATGCCCAAACCGAATTCTTTCTACTGGAGCTTAAAACCACGGCCTCTGGCCCTGGCTCCTGCTCACTGGGCAAAGCCTGGTACCTAGAAGGCATTGTTCTCCAGCCCCGGCCTCCTTTTGGGTTCCCAGCAGCACCCCTGTCTGCCCAAAGCACCGTTTCCCAGCCAGAAAAAGCCTTATAAATCTGACTTGTGCGTGCAGCCCTGACAAGCACTTTGCATAATTCCCCCTCGTCTTCCTGTGCGCCAGTTCTAACAAGACACCCTTTATTCCACCGCAGCCAAAGGGTGACTCAGTTTTGCAAGTAAAAACACAGATGCCTGAGAAAAACGAGCAACTCAAAGGTCTGGGTGACTGTATTCTACGAAAACTTGCTTTTGCAGATCTGAGGTGGAACAGGAAGACATCCTCTCACTATTGTCTGAGCAAAATGGGTTGAGACAGGCAAAGAATTCACCCCTCTCTCCCATCTAACAAACTCGCTGCAGTCTGTCTTCAGGGACAGTTCATATTTATTGGGCATCTGTCTGGTGTAAGAGGCAGTTGGGTTATAATGTAATAGAGAAAGCAGGCATCCAACCCATGAAGACCCAGGTTCAGGGCCAGTCTCTGGTTGTGTGACTTTAGACCAGTGATGTCAAACTCAAATAAAATTGGGGGACACTAATCTGCACATAGGGTGGCAAGGTGGCACAGTGAATAGTGTCAGTCCTGGAGTCAGAAAGACCCAAGTTCAAATCTGCCCTCAGACATTTCCTAGCTGTGTGACCCTGGGCAAGTCACTTAACCCTGTTTGCCTCAGTTTCCCCATCTGTCAAATGAGCTGGAAAAGAAAAGGGCAAACCACTCCAGTATCTCTGCCCAGAAAACCCGAAATGAAGCCATGGAGAGTCAGACACGACTGAAAAAAAAAACTAAACAACAACATGGTTATCATCTTAAAATATCTGAAAAACTATCACTTAAAAAGGGTAAACTTGTTTTGTATAAACTACAGCGAAGAGAATTAAAAGTTAGAGGGAAGCAGGTCTTGGATAAATGTTGGGAAGAATGTCTTAACAACTACTGTTGCCTAAGTGGCAAAAGCTGACTTGTGAGGTAGTGAGTTCCCTGTTACTGAAAGCCTTTAGGAAGAAGTTAGATAATTTGGGAACAGCATGGTATAGTTCAGGGGTTATTAACCTGGGGTCTGTGAACTTTCAAAAAAAATGATGACTCTATTTTAATATAATTGATTTCCTTTATAATCCTAAATATTTTATGCATTCAAAAATATTGTTCTCAGAAAGGGCCCCTATGCTTTACCATGAGGGCTCAAGGGAAGGACCTGTGACACAAATAAGTTTAGGAATCCTAAGGGGTATAATGGGCAGAGCCCAGCTAAAGTTAGAATTTCAGCTCTGATATTTATGAGTGGTGGGTTGAACTAGATGGTCACTGAGGCACCTTCAGTTCTAAAATTCTGTGATTCAGTGTCACAATCACCTTTCTGAGCCTCAGTTTCCTCATTGGGAAAAGGTTGATAATAATAATTATACTACCTACCTCATAAAATTATTGTGAGGAGAGTGCTTTGTAAACCCCGAAATGTAATAGAACTGGGAGAATTTGTGTTATTCTACAGTTCTGAAGTATGTTGGAAAAGGAATCCTTACGTCAGGCATGACATAGAATTAGATGACACTGGTGATCCAATGGCACCCCCAGACACTGGATTGGCCTAGCAGTCTTCCTTTCTAGTCAATTTTATAAGGAATGTTAAGGCTCTACAACGTGTCATAATATATGCTAGGCATTAGAGATGCTGACAAATGACCAAAAAAGTCCCTGCTCTCAAGAAGCTTATGTTCTAGTATGCAGATAAGTACCCCCCCCCACACACAAAATAAACGGGTTTCAGGTCTAAACCGTGATTTCATTGGTACAAGAACTTTTGGAGAGGAAACTCCCTCAAGAGGTGTAGACCAGACCCCTTGGGAATATACACTCCCATGGAGAGTTACATGGGACCCCAAGAGGTTAAGGCACCTGCCTAAGGTCACATAGGTGGTAGGTGAACTCAGGTGTTCCTCACTCCAAGGAGGGCTCTCGCTCACCACCATACTACATTACTTTCCAAGTAAAAAATGCATATGAATAATGACTAATGACTAACATTTATTCTATGTGTCCGGCTCCATGCTTTGGAATTTTTATCTCTTTGATTCTCACAACAACCCTAGGAGGTAGGTGCTATTATTATCCCCATTTCCCAGATGAAGAAACAGGCAAACAGGTTAAGTGACTTGCCCAGCTAGCATGTGTAGGAGGCTGAAATAAATTTGGGAGACAAGAGAGATCTGACAAATGGGGGAGTCAAGAATGGTCTCTTGGAGGAGGTGGCCCTGGAGCTGGGGTTTCCAAGAGGTAGAAGTGAGGAAGAGCATTCCAGGCAGGCATGGGTCATAGATATAGGCAAAGAGGTAAAGGTGAGGGATGGATGTAGAGGAACCCTCAAACAGGCCAGTTTGGGTCTCTGATCTTAGCATAACTGCAGGTCCTTCCCAGTCTTTGCAGACCACAAACAAAAGTGGGAGAAGTACATGTAGTCTTTTCATATGGTTAGACTGGCACAAGACCAAGATTTGTTTGTTTAGAACTCCTTCTATGTAGCCCATATTTGGCAAACTCAGGTTATTTTCCTGTTTCCAGAGATCTATGAGACTTATGTGTGTTTCCTAAGAGGATTTCAGATGTTTGATGCCCTTCACAAATAAATACATAAAAAGATAGGTAGGTAGGTAGCTAGATGGATGGATAGATGGATGGATGGATGGATAGATGGATGAATGGATGGATGGATAGATGGGTGGGTGGATGGATGGATGAGTGGGTGAATGGATGGGTGGGTGGATGAATGGATAGAGGGAAGGAGGGAGGGATGGCAGGAGCTAGGTCATTTTGGAACTAAGACTAAATTCTTCATCCTCAACTTTGAGTCTTTTCTTCTATCATCGTTTAGCTAACATCTCTGGGTCTTCCTTCAGTACCACAGGTGAATGCCAGAACCTCTGAGTATTCTCAGTCCCATGAAGAAAGTTTATGTCCTTATGTCAAGTTTGGCCATTTGTAGATAAATCTCTTGGCTTCCCTAATTGGTACTCTGTGTATCAAGGACATGCTGCTTTGGACACTACAGGCCTGAGGCACTGATGGTTACCACATTCAACATTCCTGGCAATCCAGCACGGTCTCTCCCACAGTAATTAGCCATTCTGAAACACTCAGCCCTGACAGGGCTTGTTGCCTTAAAAGCACTGGTAATCACTGGGATTTACTTTTATATTGCAAAAATTTCCTGAGCCCCAAGTCTTTGCTCTTTGGTCATGGCTGGCTGGCAATGCCAAGTCCAAAGAGGATTTAGAACTGGAAAGCACCTGAGAAGTGATTCGGTCCAACTCCCTCATCTTCCAGGTTACAGAACTGAAGCTCAGAGACAGGAAGGGATTTGCCAATGTCCAACAAGCAATATCTAACTGAAGACCTGAACTCAGGGGCCCCAAATCCATATAGATCCTCAAAGAGTCTTAACATTTTAAAGCTGGAAAGAACTTTAGAATTCACCTAACGATGCTAGGTGACACAGTGGATGGAGTTCTGGGTCAAGAGTCAAGAAAACCCAAGTTGAAATCCAATCTTAAGTCACTGACTAGATGTGTGATCCTGGGCAAGTCATTTAACTGATGTTTGCCTCAGTTTCTTCATCTGTAAAATGGAGATAATAGTAGCACCTACCTTCCAGGGTGTTGTCAAAATAAAATGAGATAATAAGTATGAAGTGCTTACATAGTGCCTAGCACATAGGTAACACTATATAAATGTTAACATTGTTGCTGTTGTTATTATCATTATTATTACCTGGTAAAGAAGTGCCATTTTTACAGTTGAGAGAATTAAGCACAGATAGACTTCTTCAAGGTCACCAGCTATTCAGTGGTTATTCTGGTCCCAAATGTTGGGTGAAATCCTACAATTCTATTCTATCATTTGCATGAACTCCCAGGTCCTTGGATTCAATCAATTAATATTTGTTGAACCCCTAGTATGTGAAAGCACTGTGCTAGGCCCAGTTGGGCATACAAAGAACTATATGATATGGCCCCTGCCCTCATTGAACTTATGATCTAGTTGGAGAGAAAAGACATAAATACATGGAAAGAATACGAATGGACAGTTTTAAAGAAACATGGGAAGACTTGTATAAACCAAAATAGAATCAGGAGAGCAATTTCTACATTGAGAAGAACATTGTAAAGACAAACAACTTTGAAAGTATTGAGATCTCTTTTCCTGAAGGATGCTACCTAGCTTCTGAGAGGGAGAGTGGGGAGGGACTCAAGGTGCAGAATAAGTCATATTTTTTGGACATGACCAATGAGGATATTTGTTTTGCTTGACTAGGAATATTTGTTACAAGAGTTTTCTTTTTCTTTTTTTTCCATGATGGGAGTAGGGGAGGGGGAATGAGGAAGAGCAAATAGATTTTTGTTAATTAAAAAAAATTAAACAAAGCCTAAAAAAGACTAATGACACAAGGTAGTTGATGGTAACTACCCATCAACTGGTTTAGGAAGCAGATTCCATAGGAATTCAGAGGGAGAGATCCACATCGCACTGTTTTGGCTTTCTCTGAAGCCCTTATCATGTTATAGTGTGGCTAGATGATGCAGTGGATAGACAGCAGGGCCAAGAGTCAGGAGGACCCAAGTTCAAATTCGGCCTCAGATATTTCCTAACTGTGTGACCCTGGACAAGTCACATAATTCTGTTTGCCTCAGTTTCCTCATCTGTCAAATGAGCTGGAGAGAAGAACGGTAAACCACTCCAGTATCTTTGCCAAGAAGACCCCAAATGGAGTCACGAAGAGTCAGACATGACTGAAATGACTAAACAACAACATAGTAGGAGTGGGGGGTTTGATCAAAGTCCCCTGATTAACTGAGTCTCCTGTACTACTTGATGAAATGAAAGGAAGTGGGCTTTTGTCAAAGGAGGGCATTTCCATGGCCTTTGGGGGGAAAAAATCTTTAAAACCATTCTTAGATATGGGTTATATCTGGGGCCTCCCTAAAAAGTGGGTAACAAGGTCTAGAAAAAAATGCTCATTCAATAAAATGCGTATCAATAAGAGGACAGTTGTTTATTTCTTCTAACACAGAAAACACCTAAACACAAAAGACTCATAAATCCACATTTAAAAGTATAGAAACATAAAACAATAACCCATTACACTCTTCTGAGAGTAGACAGTTTAGTAGGACTGATAAGCAGATACTGAGGACATTTCACATTCACTTCACAATTTCACTGTCTGAGCAGCTCATAAGGCCCCCCTCCCAGTCCCCCAGAAGCAAATGCAGCTGCCAATGCATGGCTTGGGGAACATATGCCTGCTGTTTTCTTCTCTGAGCACAGAAAATGGAAACATCCATTTTTCAGGATCACTGCTTCCTGGTCTGTGCTCAGGATCAAAAACAGAAGCAGAAGAAGATAGTCAGGGCTTCAGGTTCACCGAGACAAGAGCATATTCTCCTGATTATAGGTTTTTAGCCTTCATTGCCGTTGCTTCTGGAAGTGGGTAGCTAAAAAAATCCCCTTCTACTTGAAGTCCAAACAGAGAAAAGCACTGTATGAGTCCTGAAGGAGCCCAAAGACTTTATTTCCCTTGGTTTTTCTTAGAGGAGAAGGAAGGAAGGAAGGAGGGAGAGGGGAAAGGAAGAAGGAAGGAAGATAAGGAGAAAGGAAGAGAGGGAGGAAGAAAAAGAGGAAGAAAGGGAGGGAGGGAAGAAGGGAGAGGAGGAGGGTAGGAAGGAAGATGTGATGGAGAAAAGGAGGAAGGAGGAAGAGAGACAAAGTAAGAAAGAAAGGAAAAAAGGAAGAAGGAAGGGAGGAAGGAAGGGAGAGAAGGAGGATAGAAGGGAAGGAGGAAGAGAAAGGGGAAGAAAGGTAGGGAGGAAGGAAGGATCTGTTGTACACCCTGATACAAAGAATGCCCTTTTGATTGAATTACATAATCAAATGTATGCAGTAGGGTTCTACAAGGTGCCCAGCTGAAAGCTACTCCATGCTTAAGGACCTTCTTGAGAACCCCACAAAAGGGAGAAGATGACTTTTCCAAACCAGGAATGGGAAATAAACCTTTTGCCTCAAGTGCTCTCTAAGTGTGGATTTACCTTCTCTTGGACTCTGTATAAGCAGAGAAGGTATGTCGCTGGTTTTGGAGAATGTCTTATGTCATCTGCTCTTATTTACTTTAGTAAATATCTATTTCTAAAAATGAATTGTTCAGTTGGTGAATTGATATCAACTGATAATCAATGAGGGAACTCACAGGTGGAGGCTTATGAGCCATAGTACTAGTTCTCAGTTCTCAGGGTAACCAGTAGAGCCTTGATGGTTGAAATAGTCAGCGGCCCTCTGGCAACCCAACCTGCTAGTCTGACTATGAGTAAGGAAGTAGCCTGAGCGGACTGGGGGAACTCAGTTGAGCAGAAGACTCCTGATTGACCCCTGTAGCATGTCTTGAATTATCTGTGTCAGTGTCTTAACCATGAGGTTAGGGACCGTGCCTTTGTGAAAAGGGGAAAAAAAGAAACAGTCCCTTCTCTCTAGAAGCTTACAAATCTACTGAGAAGTCACAATGTAAGGCAATTTGAGGAGGGAGGGGTTACTAATAATTAAGTGGGTGGGGAGAGATTGGAAAAGGCTTGTGGGAAGTGAGATATTTTAAGGAACTGAGATTTCTAATTCTAAGGAAGTGAGATATTCTAAGAAGCAAAGGGGAGGAGGAGGAGGACGAGGTACATTTCAACCATTGGTGGCAGCCTGTAATAAGGTACAGAGACAAGAAATAGAATGGCTTAAGGGTATAGCCTGGGTGGGAAAAGGTAATATTTTATTTTTTTAAATAGTATTTTTATTTTTTTCCCCAATTACATGTAAGGACAATTTTTAGCATTCATTTTTGCAAGATTTCGAGTTCTAAATTTTTCTCCCTCCTCTCCTTCCTCTCCCCTCTCGCTAAAATGGTAGGCAATTTGATATAGGTTATACTTATGCTATCATGTAAAACATTTCTATTTCAGTCACAGTTGAGAAAGAAGAAACAGATCAAAAGAAAAACAAAACAAAACCAAAAAAATGAAGCAAATGAAAAAAAATGTGCTTCAATTTGCATTCAGAATCCATCAGTTCTTTGTATAGATGTTGATAGCCTTTTCCTTCCTGAGTCCTTTGTCTTGGATGATTGTATTGCTGAGAAGAACTGAGTCATTCATATTTGATCATCACATAATGTTGCTGATACTGTATACAATGTTTTCCTGGTTCTGCTCATTTCACTCTGCATCAGTTCATACAAGTCTTTCCAGGTTTTTCTGAAATCTGCTTGCTCATCATTTCTTATTACACAATAGCATTCCATCACATTCATAAACCATAGTTTGTTTAGCCATTCCCCAACCAATGGGCATCCCTCAGATTCCAAAATTTTGCCACCATGAAAAGGGCTGCTATACATATTTTTGCACATGTAGGTCCTTTTCCCTTTTTTATGATCTCTTTGGGGTACAGACCTGGCAGTGGTATTGCTGGATCAAAGGGTATGGCCAGTTTGATTGCCCTTTGGGCATAGTTCCAAATTGCTCCAGAATGGTTGGATCAGTTCACAACTCCACCAACAGTGTATGTGTCCTAATTATCCCACGTTTATCTCCAAGATTTATCACTTTCCTTTTTTGTCATATTAGCCAATCTGATAGTTGTGAGGTAGTATTCAGAGCTGTTTTAGTTTGCATTTCTCTACTAAAAAGTGATTTAGAGCACTTCTTCATATGCCTATAGATAACTTTGATTTCTTCATCTGAAAACTGCCTGTTCACATCCTTTGACCCCTTACCTATTGGGGAAAGACTTGTATTCTTATACATTTGACTCCATTCTCTATATATTTGAGAAATGAGGCCTTTATCAGAGACACTTGCTGTGAAGATTGTTTCCCAGCTTTCTGCTTTCCTTCTAGTCTTGGTTGCATTAGTTTTGTTCGTTCAAAAGCTTTTTTATTTCAATGTAATCAAAATTATCTATTTTATATTTTGCAATGCTCTCTATCTCTTATTTAGTCATGAATTCTTCCCTTCTCCATAGATCTGACAGATAAACTATTCCTTGCTCTTCTGATTTTGCTTATGGTATCACCCTTTATGTCTAAATCATACATTTTGATCTCAACTTGGTGTAAGGTGTGAGATGCTGGTCTATACTTAGTTTGTGTCCTATTGTTTTCCAGTTTTCCCAGCAGTTTTTGTCCAATAATGAGTTCTCATCCCAAAGGCTGTGGTCTTTGGGTTTGTCAAACATTAAGTTACTATGGTCTTGACTACTGTGTCTTATGTACCTAGTCTATTCCATTGATCCATCACTCTATTTCTTAGCCAGTACCAGATAGTTTTGATGATTACAGCTTTATAGTACAGTTTGAGACCTGGTATTGCTAGATCACCTTCCTTTGTATTTTTTTTTTCATTAATTCCCTTGATATTCTTGATCTTTTGTTCTTCCAGATGAATTTTGTTATTTTTTTTCCTTAGCTCTATCAAATAATTTTTTGGTAGTTTAATTGGTATGGCATTGAATAAGTAAATTAGTTTAGGCAGAATTGTCATTTTTATTGTATTAGCTCAGCCTACACTTGAGCAATTGATATTTTCCCAATTATTTAGATCTGACTTTATTTGTGTGAAAAGTCTTTTGCGATTTGGTTCATATAGTTCCTGGGTTTGTCTTGGCAGGTAGACTCCCAAGTATTTTATGTTGTTTACAGTTATTTTAAATGGAATTTCTCTTTCTATCTTTTGTTTCTGGGTTTTGTTGGTCACATAAAGAAATGCTGATGATTTTTTGGAGTTTATCTTCTATCCTGCAACTTTGCCAAAGTTGTTCATTATTTCAAGTAGTTTTTTAGTTGATTCTCTAGGGTTCTCTAAGTATACCCTCAGATCATCTGCAAAGAGAGCTAGTTTTGTTTCCTCATTGCCTGTTCTAATTCCTTCTATTCCTTTTTCTTTTCTTATTGCTATAGCTAACATTTCTAGTACTATATTGAATAATAGTGGTGATAATGGGCCTATTTTCTTCACCCCTGATCTTGTTGGGAAGGCTTCCAGCTTATCCCCATTATAGATAATGCTTGCTGATGGTTTTAGATAGATATTTCTTGTCATTTTAAGGAATGCTCCCTTTATTTCTATGCTATCTATTGTTTTTATTAGGAATAGGTGCTGTATTTTGTTAAAAGCTGTTTCAACTTTTTCAGAGATAATCATATGATTTCTGTTGTTTTGTTATTGATATGGTCAATTTTGTAGATAGTTTTCCTAATATTGAACCAACCCTGCATTCCTGGTATAAATCTCACTTGGTCATAGTGTATAATACTTGTGATATATTGCTGTAATCACCTTGCTAATATTTTGTTCAAAAATTTTGCATCAATATTCATTAGGGAAATTGTCCTATAATTTTCTACTTTAGTTATCAGTACCATATTTGTGTCGTAAAAATAATTGGTAGGATTCCTTCACCTATTTTTTCAAAAAGCTTATATAGTATTGAAATTAATTGTTCTTTAAATGTTTGTTACAATTCACTTGTGAACCTATCTGGCCCTGGGAATTTTTTCTTATGGAGTTCATTAATGACTTGTTCAATTTATTTTTCTAAGATGGGATTATTTAGGCATTCTGTTTCCTGATTTGTTAATCTGGGTAATTCATATTTTTGTAAATATTCATCAATTTTGCTTTGGTCATAAGATTTATTGACATATAATTGGGCAAAATATTTCCTGATGACTGCTTTAATTTCTTCCTCATTGGTTGTGATTTCACCCTTTTCATTTTTGATATTGGATATTTGGGGTTTTCTTCTTTCTTTTTTGAAATCAAATTAACCAATGTCTTGTCTATCTTATTGGTTTTTTTTCTCATAAAGCCAGCTGCTAGATTTATTTATTAGCTCTCTCTCTCTATATATAAATATATTTACTTTCAGCATTATTAATCTCATTTTTGGTTTTTAAGATTTCCAATTTGGTGCTCAGTTGGGGATTTTTAATTTGTTCTTTTTTGAGTTTTTTTTTTTTAGTTGCATGCCCAATTCATTGAGCTGTACCTTTTCTATTTTATTGAAGTAAGAATTTAGAGAAATAAATTTCCCCCTAAGTACTGCTATAGCTGCATCCCATAAATTTTGGTATGTTTTCTCATCGTTTTCATCCTCTTTAATGAAACTATTGATTGTTCTTATGATTTGTTCTTTGACCCACTTATTCTTTAGGATTAGATTATTTAGTTTTCAATTAATTTTTAATCTATCTTTCCACTGCCCTTTGTTAAATGTAATTTCTATTGCATTTTGATCCAAAAAGAATACATTTAATATTTCTGCTTTTCTATCTTTGATTTTGAGGGTTTTATGCCCTAATATATGGTAAACTTTTGTGTAGGTGTCACATGCTGCTGAGAAAAAGGTATATTTCTTTCTGTTCCCATTCAGTTTTATCCAAAGGTCTGTCATATCTAACTTTTCTAATATTCTATTTACCTCTTTAGTTTCTTTCTTGTTTGTTTTTTTTTTTTTGGTTGGATTTATCGAGTTCTGAGAGTTGAAGTCCCCCACTTGTATAATTTTGAGTCTATTTCTTCCTGTAACTCACTTAATCTCCCCTTTAAGAATTTGGATGCTATACCACTCGGTGCATATATGTTTAGTATTGATATTACTTCATTGTCTATGGTACCTTTAGCAAGATGTAATTTCCTCCCTTATCTCTTTTAATTAGGTCTATTTTTGCTTTTGCTTTGTCTAAGATCAGGATTGCTACCCCTGCTTTTTTTTTTTTTGTTACTTCAGCTGAAGCAGAATAAATTCTGCTCCAGCCCTTTACATTTACTCTCTGTGTGTCTCTCTGCTTCAAGTGTGTCTTTTGTAAACCACATATTTTAGGATTCTAGTTTTTTATTCACTCTGCTATCTAGTTCTGTTTTATGGGAGAGTTCATCCCGTTCACATTCACAGTTATGATTATTAACTGTGTGTTTCCCTCCATCCTAGCTTTCCTCCTGTTTGTCCTTTGTCTCCTTTCACCCTTTCCTTCCTCACCAGTGTTTTGCTTCTGTCTACCACCTCCCCTGATCTGCCCTCCCTTCTGTCTGTCCCCACTCCCTACCCCTTTACTTAATCTTCTCCCCTCCTACTTCTCTGTCAGGGAAGATGGATTTCCATATTTAGCTGATTGAGTACTCAGTATACATTGAGTACATTGGCTCTTTGAGCCAATACTGATGAGAGTAAGGCTCAAGCAATGCCCTTCGCCCACCCGCCCATCTTCCCCTCCACTGTAATAGGTCTTTCTATTCATGTGAAATAATTTACCCATTCTACCTCTCCCTTCCTTCTGCACCCAATATACTCCTCTTTCTCATCCTTTAATTTTTTTATATCATCCCCTCAAATTCACCTTATACCCGTACCCTCTGTCTATGTGTGTTCTTTCTATCTATCAGTCACTATCAGTGACACAATTTTTAAGATTTACAAGTATCATCTTCCCATGTAGGGATCTTAACAGTTTAACTCTGTTGAATCCCTTATGTTTTTTTTCCCTTTTTATCTGTTTATACTTGTTTTGGGTCTTGATGTTGGAGACCCAGTTTTTGGTTTAATTCTTGTCTTCTCCTTATAAAAGCTTGAAATCCCTTCATTTCATTAAATGACCATTTTTTTTTGATGTATTATGCTTAATTTTGCAGGGTAAGTGATTCTTGGTTGTAGTCCTCCCTCCTTTGCCTTCTGGAATATCATGTTCCATGACCTTTGATCTTTTAATGTTGCAGCTACTAAGTCCTATATAATCCTGATTAAAAGTCTCCAATATTTGAATTATTTCTTTCTGGCCATTTGCAGTGCTTTTTCCTTGACCTGACGGTTCTGAAATTTGGCTTTAATGTTCCTTGGAGTTTTTATTTTGGGATCTCTTTCCTGAGGTGATTAGTGGATTTGTTCAATGCCTATTTTGCCCTCTGGTTCCAGGATATCCGGGCAGTTTTCCTTTATAATTTCTTGAAAGATGCTATCCAGGTCCTCCTTTAGATTATGGTTTTCAGGTAGTCCAAGGATTCTGACATTGACTCTTCTGGATCCCTTTGCCAGTCAGTTGTTTTTCCCATGAGGAATTTTACATTTTCTTCTACTTTTCCCATTATTTTGAATTTGTTTGATTGATTCTTGATGTCTCATAGATTCGTTAGCTTCCACTTGCCCAATTCTAATTTTTAAGGAATTTTTTTCCTCAATTAGCTTTTGTACTTCCTTTTGCATTTGGCCAATTCAACTTTTTAAGCAGTTGTTTTCTTCTTCCAAGCTGTTGACTCTTTTTTCATAATTCTCTCACATCGCTCTCATTTCTTTTCTCAATTTTTCTTCTACTTCTCTTATGTGATTTTTAATCTCCTTTTTGAGATCTTCCATGAGTTCTTTCTGGGCTTGAGACGACTCCCCACTTTTCTTTGAGGTTTTGCCCATAGGTATTTTAACATTGTTGTCCTTGCCTGAGTTTGTGCCTTGCTTCTCCCTGTCACCATAATGACTTTTTATGGTCAGATTCATTTTTTGTTGTTTTTTGCTCATCGTTTTCGGTCTTTTTCCTTTCCTTTAAATTTGAGCTCTGCTCCCAGGGTGGAAGGGTAGTGTCTCAGGTTTCTTGTGCCAGGAGCTGCAGGTCCTGGCTGCTTACCTGGTGCTGCTCTGATGTTGCCTTGAGGCCCACAGAGGACACTCATGTCCGGTGCTGCACTGAGGGGGTGGGTTGGGGAGCGTCTGCTGGAAGCTGTAGGGGTCTGGCAGCTTACCTGATGCTGAGCTGGGGTCCCGGTGCTGGTGTCTGGCATGTGCTGAGGCCAGTGGGGTGTTTCTGTGCTTCCCTGAGGATACACTGAAGCATGTGGTGGTCTGGCCTCTGGAGTTTGCTTGTTTGCCCAGGGCCACACTGAAGCATGTGGCAGTTCTCAGAGTTGGAGACTGCCCATTCCCCAGCTATGCTGAGGCATGTTGGGGGGGGGGGTCCAGGTGTTGGTGCTGCTGTTTGCCTGCTTCACCACACCAGGGCTCAGGATCTACCACTGCTTTGCTGAGGCGGGTCTTGCTGCTGGCTTTTTGGGCTGCTTCCTGTGCTGGACTGTGCTCCCCTTTTTCCTGAGTAAGACAAACCTTTCCTGCTGATCTTCCAAGCTTCTTGGGCTCAAAGACTGTTTCACCCCCTCTTTTTGCTTGTTCTCCTGTTCCAGGATTTATTTGGGGGTGCTATTTTATGGTTGTTTGGAGGTAAATATGGGAAAGTTACAGTGATTTACTGCTTACTCTGCCATCTTGGCTCCTAGAACTTTAAAATGGTGTTAATGTTAATCTAAAATAATTAAATGCCTCATTCCCAACAATCAGGATAGACTTAACCCAAGCCCATAAATACTTTTCAAAAATTACCAGTCTGTTGAAATTCCACTCAGTGGATCTAATCTTTATTAATTTCACCCACCATTTCCAGTTGTGAGCTCCCTTCACCCTCTTTCCTTCTCTCCTCTGCATTCTGCAACTTCTTCCTGATACAGAAAGAAATGACCACAAAATCAATCTGAATAAGGATAGATAGGAAAGAGACAGAAAAAGAAAACGGCGAATTACTTTAAAAGAGGTTGGCTTGCTGCTGTTGGCCTCTGGACGTGGGCATCAGTATTTATCTTCAAGGTTAATTTGGCCATTAATATCATTTTCCCATTTCTTTCTGCCATGGAAGAGAGTCATCTTTGATTATCTCAACAGTTTGAGTGGTAGCATCGGAGGACTTTGTGGGACTACTAAACAGATGTTTAGGATATTTCATATCCACCTCACACTTGTGCTAGTCAAAACAGCTCACAAGGTTCAGGTCTCCTGGCCAACCTAGGCCTGGCTTGGGCTTTCTTTAGTCCTTCCACTAAAGAATTCTCCTAGCCTTGATGCTCTTCTCCTTGGAGAAGTGGCCCTGTTATAGAAATCAACCACTTCCCGGGCATCCAGTACCTATTCAGAAAACAAATGGTGCTTGACGAACAAGGAAGGAAGGCAATGAAGCTTTCTGAATGATGAAGAGCCAAGTCTCAGAACTGAAGACCTTAGAAGGTGGCTGGCTCATTCTTTTAATTCATTCAACAAACATTTACATTTGCACCTAGAGAGAGAATCCTTACATTGGGTAATGCACATGGGCATCCTTTTACCTTTGTGACTGTTCTCCATGCCTGATGTGCACTCCAGCTCCAGATCCACCCAGTTTTAGCATTCCTTCTCTCTTGAAGCTGTTTTGTATTTACTGATGTGTGGACATGTCATCCCCTGCTTCTCTCCCTTGAGTAAAATGTAAACTCCTTAAAGTCTAGGACTGTTTTATTTTTGTCTTTGTAGACCCAGCACCTAGCAGAGCACTTTTCACAAAGCTGTTGTTGATTATCCTCCCTTCTAAGAGGACCAATGATATCATGAAGGTGATGTCTTGACTTTAGAGTGAATTGGATTTAAGTGAGGCAGAGCTGTGCAAAGTCATCAGCCTCATGCTCTCCTGGAATCATTGAAGTTAGGTACTTAATAAATATTTGTTGAATTAAATGCCTACTGAATATCCACACAAGTGGTGATAGATTCAAACTGGAAGGGCTTCAACCTCAGGTCTTGTTCAAGATCAACTGCCTGCCATCTGGGTACCAACCTAGTCAAATTCAGAGAGATTTATCACCAGGTTGGCTTCAGGGTGATGATTTTTTCAGTGGTGCCAACTCACCAAAGGATCCTGAGTTTGGGGTTATGTGTGCACCCTCCAAGAATAAAATCACAGCTCCTTGAAATATCTGAATATAGTATTATATACAAAGCATTGTGCTCAGTGCTAATGGGGTCATACAAAGTTGCCTAAGATTCAGTTCCTGGCCTCTAAGAGCTTACAATCCAATAGGGATGACAGAAACACAGATAATTACAAAACAAACAAAGTGATTGGTGTTATCGTCACATGATAAATACATTAGAATGATGTTAAACAGAGTATTGTGTGTGCTCCAAGGGAGAAGGATGTTAATAGAAGAGGGAAATCAGGGGTTCCTAGTTAGAAGGTGTCAAATCTGATTTTCTTTTACTATCAAACACTGAGTTTATTCCTAGAGCACTGTAATAACTCCTAAATGGTCTTCCTACCTCTAGTCTCTCCCCTTTCCAAAATATCCTATAGCCTGCTATCAGATGATTTTCCTAGAGAGTTGCCTTGCATGTATCCTTCCTTGATCCTTTGCATCAAAAGCTTACAATGGTGGCCCATTTTCTTTGAAAGAAGATGCAACCTTCTTTGATATTCAAAGGATTCATTATTTCATCAGTATGGGTCTTCTTAGCCTGTCCATGCTTTAGATCAGGAGTTCTTGTTCTTTTTTTGTGTGTCATAGTAATAACAGCTAACCTTTATATAGCGTTTACTACTAGCCAGGATGCGTTTTGTGTCTACCTGATTCACCCAACTCTCACCTGTGGCTCTAAGAAGCTGTAGTATGTGCAGTAGCCACACCCCAGTAAACCATCTTGGCAAACAGGCTAAACTAGGTTGAGGGTAACCAACTGACCTCAAACCTATTGCTGAGTTAGGGGGATGACCACCCCAAACATGTCAAGACTTTTCCTAATGGAATGGGCAGATGAGAACTATTTGCTCCAGTGACCATGAAGGCAGCTGAAGCAGACATTATGGAGTGCTTAGAGCTTGGTCAGATATTGAAGATGCCACGGTCATCCATTGCATCCCAGGCCATCTCTGTTCATCCTGACTTTTGTCTCACCACTGGACTTCAATGACTCTGGAAGAAGGAGTGAGGCTGAAGACTTTGCGCAACTCTGCCTCACTTAAATCCAATTCACAAGCAAGTCAAGGCATCATCTGTGATGTCCCCAGTTCTCTTCAAAAATGAAGGACAAACAACTATGTACCAGGTACTCTGCTATGCATTTTATAATTGTTATCTCATTTGGTCTTCACAACAACCCTGGGAAGTAGGTACTATTATTATCTGCATTTTACAGATTAAGAAACTGAGACAGACAGATGGTAAATGACTTGCCCAGAGTCCTACAACTAGTAAGTGTCTGAGGCTGGATTTGAACTAAGATTTTCCTGACACTAGGTCCAATGCTCTATCCACTGTGACTTATAGCTTTAGTCTGGTGAAGTCAGCGGACCTCTTTTCAGAGCGATGTTTTTAAACTCTTAACTCTTAAAATAAAATGCATAGGATTACACTTAAGCCAATCATACTGAAATGCAGTTATCAAAATATTTTAAAAACCATGTTCTCAGACCCCAAGTTAAGAATTCCTGTCTTAGATAGTTTGAAGAGATACTTTGGACATAAAGACTCATCATCACCTGATAGCCAACCTTCCAGCGATGAGATTCTCTGAACTTATCAAGACTAAGCCTTGGATTATAACTGATCTCTGGGCTCACACTCAAAGCTTTTTGTGGTATTCAAATATAATGTGGTATTTTTGTGGTATTACTCTGTAAGCAATGATGAATATATGGAATTTAGAGAAACATGGGATGACTCATAGGAATTGATTCATAGCAGAAAAAACAAGCAGAAGAGGACAATATACACAACACCCTTAGAATGTATTAGTCTTCATCTCAGAGAGGACTGATGAAACAGTCTTCTCTGCTTTCAGGAGGACATAGGTACAGAATGTTCTATATGGTGTCACTTTTTCCATTTTGTTTAACTGTTTTTCTTTGTTAGAAGGGAGAGTTCCATGGAGAAGGAGGAGTTATTGGAAAGTAATAGAATTAATTAAAAATATTTTAAAATTAATAATTAAAAAGAGAGAATAGTAGATTTAAATTCACAACAGGTAGGCTTGAATTTCACCTCTGTTGAGCAAGTCAACTCTTCATTGGATTTCAGTTTCCTCTATGTTGGGGGTGGGGGGTGAGTCGAATTCGACAATCTCTGAGTCCCCTCCCATGACTTTATACCTTTATATACCCTCCACTCCAACCACACTGGTCTTGCTCCTCATTTCGCTAGGATTTTTTTTTCTACCTCTCCCCCATCATATAACAAAAATAGAAGAAAGTCCTCATCATAAACATTCATGGTCCTAAAAAACAAACCTCCACTTTGGCCATAGCCTAAAATATGTTCATAGTATTTAACTCACCTATAGTGTTCTCTTCCTTTCTGGCTATTCAAATCTAATCTCTCCTTCAAGGTCTTATTCAGACATTCTTAAAGTTTCTCTGAACATTTGAGATCAAAACGATATCTGTCTCTTTAATATCCATTGTAATTCTTCAGAGGGATACCTAGGTGCCAGTTGATAGAGCACCTTGCCTGGAGTTAGGAAGACTCATCTTCCAGAATTCAAATCTGGCCTCCAACACTTACTGGCTGTGTGACCCTGGGCAAACTGTCTGCCTCAGTTTCCTCATCTGTCAAATGAGCTGGAGAAGAAAATGCAAACCACTCCAGTATCTTTGCCAAGAAAACCCCAAGAAGAGTCAGACAACACTGAAAAACGACTGAACAACAATTTTTCTGAGGTCATATTGTTGGATAACTCACAGCCACAGAGCCTTCTTGGGAAAATGTTATTCTCATTTTCTACTGAACTCTGTCCCAACCCCCACCCCAGGAATGACTTCATTTTTACTTTGGAGATGTCTTATATTTCTCTGCGTACATAGTGTTATCCTCCTTACCCTCCAGCAGAATGTAGGCTCCTAGAACTCAGGGATGATTTTAGTTTGGTTCTTTGTACTCTCACCCATGCAGAGGTTGGCACATAGTGGGTATTTATTAAACATTTGCTAAATTAAATTGTGGCATGGTGCTGTGACAAGTTGAAGTCATAAGAACTGAGTTTAACTCTCAGCTCTCTCTCTGATCCCTTTGTGATCTTGAGTAATTTACTTGACTTTTCAGGGCTCCAGTTTCCTCACTGGTAAAATGGAGGAATTGGCAGAGATGATCTAGATCTATCCAATCCGTGAATTGGAAGTACTGTTATTTGACTTCTCATGAGTCTCCATCTTGTCTCATTATGTTGCCAGCATTAGTTGGGAGCAAGCTACTTTTACCTCTTTCTATTGCTGCAGATCCTAGCACAGTGGGTCAGAGGATAATGAGTTTAGAGATGGAGTGACCTCAGAGACCATCTTCCTCCTTACAGACGATAACTGACCAGTACACCTGTACCTTTGACAGAGTCATGCTACTATTAGGCCTCCATCCCAAAGAAAACAAAGATCAATAAGTCCATGAGCATTTATTAAGTACCTGTTATGTGCCAGGCACTGTTTGAAGCATGGGAAAGAGAAAAGGGACCTATATGTACAAAAATAGCTCTCTTCATAGGGGCCAAAAATGAGAAACTAAGGGCATGTCCTCTTATTGTGGCATGGCCAAAGGGATTGTGGTGTGGGAATATAATGGAATACTAATTATTGTGCCATAAGAAATGGTGAAATGAACAGTTTAAGAGGAAACTGGGAAGAACTCTATGGACTGATGCAGAGTAAGATGAGCAGAACCTGGAGAAAAAGGTAGGCAAGATGACGTGAAGAAGAAAAACAATTTTAAAAGACTTTAGAACTCTCATCAATGCAATGAGAAATCATGAATCCAGAAGTCTGAAGATGAAAAAATGAAGATGAAACCCTCCACTCACCTCCTGCCTGGTGGATGAAGAACTTAAAATACATATTTTAATATGTGAGAGACATATTTTAGGCTATGGCCAATGTGGGGAATTTGTTTTTCAGCACCATGCATGTTTATGATGAGGTCTTTCTTCTATTTTTGTTCAATGATGGAGGGAGAGGGAGTCTGGGTAGTGGGAGGGACAGATTATCAATGCATATAAACACAAATAAATGTATTTTTAAAATATTACAAATGAGGAAATGAAAACCCTGAGAAGTCAATGACTTGTTGGAGTGCCATAGAATGGACCTCCTCTGACTTCCAATCCTACACTTTTTCTACTTCACTTTGTAGTTGGGCACAAAATAAGTTTGCAATAAATAATTAGTAGTTAGGAAAGGGTAGGAAAAAAAAAAAGACTGACAACAAGAAGCCTGAGGGATGTTTGTGAGAAAAAGGAAGGCCAATTTCAACCACTTTGCCTTGGTGATGGTGAGGACATTTAAGGGTTGGTTGTATATATTTTGAGGCATATATATATATATGTATATATATATATATATACACACATATATACATACACACACACATAATGCACAAACACACATAGTATGTATGTGTGCATTTACATATATACATATACATACATATATACATCTCTCTCTCTCTCTCTCTCTGTCCTTTCTAAAGCTCCCAACTCAGGGGAAGGTAAGATCGATGGCCCTGATCTACAGCCACAGCTTGATTGAAGATTAAGAAAGGAAATTTCTTGTCACCGGAGTCCTTGGTGCTGTCAAATGGTTCAAAATCAGAAATGGATGTTTTTTTATTAGTTGAAATGACCCTAAAGAGGAGAAATTAACACCTGCCCTGCCGATGTACCTTAAGGATCGTGGGACCTTTCCATCTGACTTACAGCTGAAACCTTCCTCATGTGTTGTCTACCCCATTAAAATGGGAACTCCTTGAGAGCAGGGATTGTCTCATTTTTCTCTTTGTTTGGCCATCTCTTAGCCTGGTGCCCTGCATGAAGTAAGCACTTAAAATGTTTCATTCATTCATTCATTTATTCATTCATCCATGTTATAAAGATTAATAACCTAACAGATTTGGAAAAGACTTCCGGTCGAGACCTTCAAGATCACCCATTCAAATTTCCCTTATTTTACAGATTAAGGAAAAAAGTTTCAGAAGGGAATTGGATTCACCAAAAGCAATATGGAGAGTAAGGATCTGAGCCTGGACCTCATCTTTCTCCCAGGACGTCCACTATTTAAATGGATTCCTTTCAGTAGTCATTTTTATAACATTCTCACAACACTCAATTATTTCTCCATTAGCAAATATCTGCATTTATTTGTTTATTTTTAAATTAAAAATAAGTAACACATCACCTTTAAATAGTAGCTAAACCAATTACACTTGCCCTTATAATGCATCAAACTTTTACAGAAAGACCTTGAGGAAATGCAGTCTTTATTTCTTTTCTATTCAAATTGTACTTAACCAATGTTTCCATATTTTGATGTTTCCATGATCCCATCTTGTGGTTAGGACCTCCATGGGTGGAGATCACTTACCTCCCCTCCTCTCCCTTAAGCCTGAGATGGACTCAAAGGGCTGACCCAGTTCTAGGTCTTTTATCCTATGACTCATCTATACTTTCTCATTTGGTTCCATTCTTTCCTCCCATAAGGCATCTACCCAGTGTTCTAGAGATGCTTCACTAGGATCCTTGCTATTTTTTATATTCCGCAGTAGTATTTTGCCCCTCCGTTTGTTTTCACTTGCCAAACTCATGAAGAGTGGGACTTTTACTCAGTTGCAGACATCTGGGATGAGGTGGGGTGCTTCCTCCCCACAGTCAATCCTGTAGCTCCCAGTTCTCCACCTACCCATGCCCATAGGAGCTCGAAAGGAAAGTCTTGTCAGGAAGAGGGAGAGAGAGCAGAGGTTTGAGGAGAAAGTGGGCCACCATTTTGCTTGGCACAACTGTAGCCATAATCAGACTGTCGCTCAACTGAATTTGACCCAGATGCTAGGATTCTTATGTTATGTCTCTGTCCCTCACTTAACTTAGCTACACGATCATTCTTTCTCTCTCTCTCTCTCTCTCTCTCTCTCTCTCTCTC
>NW_020945064.1:8688959-8753360 GCF_900497805.2 Vombatus ursinus
TCTCTCTCTCTCTCTCTCTCTCTCTCTCTCTCTCTCCTCTCTCTCCTTTTCTCTCTTCTCTCTCCTTTCTCTCTTTTCCTCTCTTTTACTATCACTTTGAATAATAACTAAACCAGTTAAATATATTTATAAATAGTTGAACTTAAAAATAACCTTGAACTTAACAAAGATGACTTTATTTTTCTTTCACATTCTATACTGTTTTTATCATCTAATGTTAGTTATTTACAAGTTTTTAGCTATTTTTTGAATACATCTCTGTGTCTTGTCACCCCAGCTAGCCTGTGTGACCCCTGAGAACAAGGATCACTTGTTATCAGTCTTTGCATCCCCACAGCATTTAGTACAGTGCCTTTAGGCTTATCAAAATCTAAAAAAAAAGATCTTCCTGAAATTCATCAGGAACACGCACATGTTCCTGTGATAAAATACCGGCCCAACTGGTTAAACACTAGGTGATTCAGCTACAGCGAGGTCTTTTTACATAGTAACTGCTCAGCAAATATTTATTATTTGATGAATTAATTTACAGGAAGAAAGATTTCATGATTTAAAATGAGAGAGACAGCGGTGCAGAGATTTACATGGGTATATATTGGAGACCTGGGTTTGAAAGCTATCTTCTGGTTATTTACACGTGAAACAGTTTACACTTCTGTGTATTGGTAGATTGTTGCAAGAACCACAAATCCTTCCCTCTCTTACATGGTCAGTAGCACCTGAGCAAGTACCTGGCTCCTCCCTTCCTCCTTCTCCTATCCCTATCCTCCCTGTCTTCCCCTCTACTCCCCCTTCTCTCCCCCCTCCCTCCCTGTCTTCCCCCATCCCCCCTCCTTCCCTGCTTCTTCCCCCCTCCTCTCCCGCTTCTTCCCCCTTCTCCCTCCTCCTCCCTGTCTTCTTTCCTTCTCCTCCACCTTCTTCTCCCTTCCTTCCTTTCTCCTCCCTCTCTCCTCCCCCTTCCTCCCCCTCCTCCCCTTAGATATTTCAGGAAGCAGTCCTGGGTAATTTGAATAATATTTTTTCCAGGTGCCCAGAGGGAAATCAAGTGGAAGTTTCTATATCCCTGGAGAATGATGACGTCATCATGCAAGAAGTACATCATCAGCTTGGTAGGGGAGATGGGAACACAGGCTGTTAGGGTATCATGGCATAATTTGGAATTGGTGTGAAGACCTGCTTGTTCAGGTATAGGGGGAGAGGATCCCTGTAGTCCCTGGAAGGTGGATTTCCTGTGTATGTTGGGCAATAAACATACTGTGGCAAAACTGGAAATCTGGTGCCCTTCTCCCTTAAACTCTGGGGTCTCCATTCAGAGAGTGGGCTGGTACCCTGCATTAAGGATTCCTGGCGCCATCTCCTGGGATCTACAAAGAACTGCAGACAAAGTAATGTGGGACTGCAAAGGGGGTCTGGTCTAAACTGTCATTGGAGTGGGAACTGAGGAAATCCAAAGAATGGTGGCCTGTACATCGCTTAGTAGATGTAAGACCTTACAAAGAACAAATAATGCTGTGAGGAGTCATGCAGGAGAACGTTGATATGGGGGAGCAACCTCTAAAAGCTTCTGCTAGACCCCTACCCTGGACAGTACTGGAAATGATTGAAACACAGATGGGGGAAAGGGAGAAGGTAGTTCCAAGGTGAGTAGTGTTATTTTCTACAGGTTCTAATCTGAGTCCTGGTTTCCATTAAATCCTAAGTAAACCTATTAATGAATTGATCCTTGTGAACCTGTGAGCTTTAAAAGGGAAGCTGGTGATTACCATAGTCCAGACTAGCAATTTGTGCCTGCGGCAAGGAATAGATTGTTGTAGGAAAGGAGAGGGTCAGAGGTAAATCAACCAACCAGTAAATATTTATCAAGCTTTTGCTATGGGCCAACCACTTAGCATTCACTAAGTCTTAGAGATACAAAGAAAAAAAGTGAAAATAGTCCTGCCCCCATGGAACTTAACATTCTGATGGCACAGACACATACACAAATAGAAATAATCTTAAAGGAGAAGGCGGTAGCAGTTGGGGGGATAAGAAAAGGCTTCCTGCAGATGGTGTCTTGAACAGACTCTTAAGGAAAACAAGAGATCATAAGAGGAGGAGATAAAAAAAGAACATTTTAGGTATATGAGATACCTTAGACAAAGGTAGGGAGGTAGGAGATTGAGCATTCTAAACAGCAAATAATCCAATAAGGCTATATTGTAGAGTGTATGGAGGGGAGTAATATATAATAATAGGAGAGCTTTAAATGCTAAACAGATTGATCCCAGAAGTGATAGGGAGCCATTAAATTTTATTAAAGGGGGGAGGGGTCATATGGTCATATTTTTGCACTAGATAGAAAACAGATTTCTATACTGCTGAAGGAAGAAAATGTACATCTGGAACAAGCTTAATGCTGTCACTACCAGCTCTGTGGTGGTGGGATGAGTAGGAGAGGAAGCAGGCTCTGGAATGGTATTTTGGTGGTCATTAAATTTTCTGCCCTAGGTGAGACTTCTGATGGTCACACCCTAATTGTGGTTCCAATGTTACTACAACAGATATTGAAACCCCTAGATCTTCTATGTGGGGACAATTAACCAGATGAGGGAGAAGTCACCAAAAGTATACCCGGGCTCTCTATGTCATAAGAGACCCACTGATGGAAGTGTTACAAGACCATAGAGAATTTTAGAGTTGGAATCACGTAGTGCAACCCCTCTCATTTGGCAACTGAGGTCCAGAGGAGTGAAGTGATTTACCCATGCTTACATGGTAAGCTGCTGGTCCAGCTGTGATTTAAACACAGGTCTCCTGACTCCTACCCTTGTCTCCTCTACCAGATCATAAGCTTCTGGAGAAAGTGACCTGTCTTGTGTTCCTCTATATCTCCCATGGCACTTAAACACAGCTTTTTGTACACAGTCAATGCGAAATAAATTTTTTTTTTATTTGATTCACTTTGTGGATAAAAGACAGTCTCATGGGGAAAAGGGCAGAACGCATCCTAGACCTTTAACCTTTGTCTTCTCCAGGACAAGTAAAAAGCACTTGAGTAGTCAAAGAATCTTGCTCTTCTTCTTTTGGTCACTGCTGACAACAAAAAGACTCATCCTCTGGTTGGATCATCCAGTCATCTCTTCTTAGGTTGGGAGAAACCCCATGTCCCCATCCAAGATGGCATGGACCGTTCTTTACTTCCACTTGTAGACAAATGTTAATATATTAATATACTAAAATATATTAATATATAATTTAAAATGTCCAAGCCAACGACTCCCTAAGCATAAGTCTCTTCTTGGTAAAATTCAAAATCATTTCTTCAAAAAGTAGTGTCCATTTATTCAAAAGCAGTCAGTCATTCAACTAATACTTATTAAGTGATTGCTGTGTGCAGAACACTATAGGCACTGTGAACATACAGAGATATGGTGATTGGATATGGGGTAAGGGTGAGAGAGAATGAGGAGTCAACATCTAGATTGTGAGCCTGGGTCACCGGGAGGATGGTGGTGCCCTTGACAGTAACATAGAAGTTAAGAAGACAAGAGGGTTTGGGGAGAAAGATAATGAGTTCAGTTTTGGTTGTATTGAGCTTAAGAATCTATAGGACATCCAGTTCAAGATGGCCAATAGGAGGTTGGAGATGTGAGACCGGAAGTCAGCAGAAAGGTTAGGGCTTGATAAGTAGATTTAAAAATCATCAGCATATGATACCATAAGCAAACTAGGAGAAGAAGGAATAGTTTACCTGTCAGATCTATGGAGAAGGGAAGAATTTATGACCAAACAAGAGATACAGAACATTATGAAATGCAAAATGGATGATTTTGATTACATTAAATTGAAAAATTTTTGCACAAAGCCAATGCAACCAAGATTAAAAGGAAAGTAGAAAATTGGGAAAGAATTTTTACAACCAGTGTCTCTGATAAGGGCCTCATTTCTAAAATATATAGAGAACTGTCAAATTTATAGAGTCAAGAGGTGAGTCAATTTATAAGAATATAAGTCATTCTCCAATTGGTGAATGTCAAAGGATATGAACAGGTAGTTTTCAGATGAAGAAATTAAAGCTGTCTGTAGTCATATGAAAAAATGTTGTAACTCACTATTGATTAGAGAAATACAAGTTAAAACAACTCTGAGGTACCACATCACACCTATCAGATAGGCTAACATGACAAAATAGGAAAATGACAAATGTTGGAGAAGATGTGGGGAAAATGGAACACTAATATATTGTTGGTGGAGTTGTGAATGGATCCAACCATTTTGGAGAGCAATTTGGAACTGTGCTCAAAGGGCTATAAAACTGCATACCCTTTGACCCAGCAATATCACTTCTTGGTCTGTATCCCAAAGAGATCATACAAATAGGAAAAGAACCCACGTGTACAAAAATATTTATAGCAGTTCTTTTTGTGGTGGCCAAGAATTGGAAATTGAGGAGATGCCGATCAACTGGGGAATGGCTGAACAAATTGTGGTATATGAATATATTGGAATAGTATTGTACTATAAGAAATGATGAGCAGGCAGACTTCAGAAAAACCTGGAAAGACTTACATGAACTGATGCTGAGTGAAATGAGCAGAACCAGGAGAACATTGTACACAGTAACAGCCACATTGTGTGATGACTAACATTGATAGACTTAGCTCTTCTCAGCAATGCAAGGATCTAAGACGTCTCCAAAAGTCTCATGATAGAAAATGCTGTCCACATCCAAAGAAAGAACTATGGAGTTTGAATGCAGATCGAAGCATGCTATTTGCTCTCTCTTTTGTTGTTGTTGTTGTTTTGTTGCATTTCTTCTTTCTCGTGGTTCTTCCCATTGGTCCTAATTCTTCTTTACAATGTGATTAATGTGAAAATATGTTTGATATGGACGTAAATGTATAGCCTATATCAGATTGTATGCTGTCTTGGAGGGGAGGGAGAGGGGGAAAATTTAAAACTCAAAAGCTTGTAGAAGTGAATGTTAAAAACAAAAAATTAACTAATTAATTAATAATTCCAAAAAAGGATCATCAGCATAAAGATGATAATTCAATCCATGGGAGCTGATGAGATCACCAAGTGAAATCCTATAGGGAGAGAAGAGAAGAGGGCCCAGAACAGAGCCCTGTGAGATACCCAAAGTTAGTTGGTGTGACCTCTGGCACATAGTAGGTGCTTTAAAAATGTCTGTGGACTAACTGAATTTAGTCTTCTGATTCTTCTGCCTCTGAGGAGTATAGCATTGAAAGGGGCCTCAGAGATTATTTAGACCACCCCCCTTATTTTCAAGATGATGAAACTCAGGTCCAAGGAGTGGGGAGAATGACTCACTCAGAGTTACACTGATAATAAGTAGCAGTGACTCTGACTTCAAATCCAGATCTCTTTTCAAAATATTAAAAAAAAAAAGACTAGAAAATGCTGTCTAGCATAGTGGAAAGAGCTTCTTTCAATGCTTTCTTTCTCCTAAGAAGCCCAATAGCCTCATGGTTTCTGTGACTCCCCTTCCTTATCAAAACCTGTTCTTGTAGTAACTTAATGCCTTAATGATAGGTTTAGAGGATTTTGAACTGGGAGTTATGTTAGAAATCAGTCAAACCCCATCATTTTATAGATGAGAAAACTAAGAGCTAGGGACAGGAGGGCAATTGCCTAAGGCAGGGGTTCTCACAGTGTGGTCTGAATACCTCTAGGGGCTCCCCAAAGTCAAAACTATTTTCATAATAATTTTATTGTTGTTCAGTCATTTTCAGTATCAGTAGACTCTTTGTGACCCCATTTGGGCTTTTCTTGGCAAAGATACTGGGGTGGTTTGCCATTGCCTTCTCCAGCTCATTTTACAGATGAGGAAACTGAGGCAAACAAAGTTCAGTGACTTGCCTAGGATCACACAGCTAGTAAGCGTCTGAGCTGGATTTGAATTCATGAAAACGAATCTTCCTGACTCCAAGCCAAGTGCTCTATCCACTGCACCACATAGCTGCCCCTTCATTAATTAATTAAGTAATACTAAGACATTATTTGCCTTTTTTTCACTTTCCTTCTCTTATGAGTTTTCCAGAGGCTACATGACTGTGAATTCAAGATTTAGCTGCTAATATGAGTACTGAGTTAGTATCTTGTCAGTAGAACCGTGATTTTGCATTACAAGTGGACAAACCTAGAGACCCAGGGACTTGTCTGGATTTGCTGTTTTATTTGTATTCAGCTAATTATCAGCACCCACTCTCATCAAAGATCTATGTGAGTGCTTGGCAGCAAACACAAGTGGTGCTCACATAAGCGAAGTGTTGAATAACTTTTTCAAATCTCACATCCCCCCCTGCCTCCCGCAAGAAAAACTGTGTTGGTGTTTATACTGAATGCACAAGTCATGGTGGGCAAAACTACTGGTGCTTCACCAGAAATCAAAGGAGTTGGCATCAAACTAGGCTAATAGCCGGATACTTTACCACCATGCGCTCATAGTACAATAAATGAATGATTGAATGCCAGTTTATTTCAGAATATCTTTGATGAAGAAATTTAATTTTTAGTAAATCTTGACCCTTAAGTCCAAGGAAAAGCCCAAGTACCATTGAGTTGTAAGCTGAATTCATCACTTTTTTTCATGGAATATAATTTTTACTTGAAAGGATGACTAACAAAATATGGTTATTCAAACATGAGTATTTGGCCAACTCTTTCTTAAGCCTGTTACTTCAAGGAAAACAACTGCAAGAATTTGTGGCCAATGATAAAATTCAAGAATTCAATTCAATTCAATTCAAAATTAGAATTTTGGAAAACTTGTATCTACCATTGTGACTTGGCAGCTTCCCAATAGTTGAAGATTCTCTGATTAGATTGCTGGTGATATCAATGAATGTGTTTTTCTTAATATTGTATAATGTAATATGTCATCATTTGGAAGATCTGAATAACTCAGTGAGCCAATATTTTCCAAATCACCCAGGTGTGATGTTACAAAATGATGCATTGAAAAGAAGGAAAAAAGCTTTTATTGAAAAGCTTTTACTGTGTACCAGGCACTTTACAAATATTGTCTCATGTGATCTTCACAACCCTGGGAAGTAGGTGTTATTATTATCCTCATTTTATAGTTTTTCTCAGCTTGCAGGGGAAATTGAGGCAAACAGAGGTTGAGTGATTGCATGGCTTAGTGTCTGATGCTGGATTTGAACTCAGGTCTTTCTGACTCCAGGTTCAGATTTCTATCCACTGTATCATCCAGCTACTGCTGCCAAGTTTTGGTATAATATCAAAGAAGAATATCTATAATTATCTGTAATCACTATTAAGGTACTCCTCTCTTTTTCAAGCATATATCTTTGTGAAGCTGGATTTCCTCCATAGTGTAATAAGCTTTGGGGGCATGCCCAGCTCATTTAACATGGAAGGAGCCACATAGGTGATGGTAAGGACTTGCTTCTGGGAGAAGGCGTTCTGTGTTTCCTTACCATGTGGGTGGGAGGAGTGTCTTTCCATTCATGGGCTGCTTAACTAGAACAGGCTGCCATCTTTAAAATCACTAGGCTAGGATACTCTTAGTCTTTTTCCAGTTGCATTGAGAAGATGCAAGGTTCTGTTCACCCACAGCATGGGCACTACGAATTGAACTGAGTCAGAAGGGTAACCTTCTCCCCATTTCCTTTTCACTCTATGACCCCAAGAAATAGACTCTGGGGTTTTAGTCTAGTCTGTTTTGTTCATCTTTTGCGGTTCTAGTCACAGGTGGTAGAATCCCTGGACCCAGAAGTAAGTTCGGAGGAAGGATTACAGGGGGATATTGTAGGCAGCCCCAGCAGGGAAGCTCTGAGAAGCCAAGGTGTCTAAAGCCCAAGAGAAGCTTTGGATTTGGGAGTTGATGGGATTGTGCTATATGGGAAGTGATCTAAACTGTGAATGTAATCCTCTTCCTCTTCTCAAAACTGAGGCGAAAGGGGTGGGGGATTATGCCTCCCAGTCATAGGTTTGTTCTTGCTATATCTTTGAAGTAAGGATTCCTTTGTATAAGCATATCCTACTGTTAAGTGGTTCAGCGGAGCTAAGGTTCAGGGGACCTCTAAAATTGAGGGAACACCATTGTTCCTTAATGACTAAAGAGACTAGACATCCCCAAACTCCATAAATATACCAGCAAATTCAGGAGAAAGGGTAAAACGTAGCATACCTGGCCTTCATGTAGTGGGGGTCAGGGTAATCCCTGTTGCCACATACTCCAGTGAAAACAATGGATTGCAACAGAGATTGGCACAAATGTAAAATGATGCCACTCCTCTCGCTGTTTTTTTAAAAATATAGTTATTTTCCAATAATGTTATGTTAATATGTACTAAGTTTATTAATGATATTCATAAATAAACATTTTAAGTATCCATCAGCTTTAATTTTTAATATGGTGAATATGGATAGGTATAACCCACTTAAACAAAAGCTCTTTGGGGTTAGTCCTCAATAATTTTGAAAAGCGTAAAGGAATTCTGAGACCGAAAAGTTTGAGAGCTACTGGCCTAAGGTTGCACAGGTGGTCAGTGACAGAACCAGGATCCAGACCCAACTCTGCAGCCTCAAGGGCATTTTCATTTTAACAATAAGCAATTTCTTAACCCCTCAGTTATAACCTGTAATGGTAGAAATCAAAGATAACAAGTCAATAGGGCCAGTGTCTCTCAGTTCATACCATATAGGTAGCCAACCTTGGAGCCAACAACCATATGGAAAGAGTGAGTGTAAAACCAAAGGTCTGGGATTCAAATCCAGGCTCTGTGATCTTATGCAAATCAGTTACCCTCTCTAAACCTCAGTTTCCTCATTTGTAAAATGAAAAAGTTGGATGAGATTACCTTTAAAGTTCTTTTTAATTCTGAGAATCTGATCTTCAGGGAAAAAATTTCATATTTTATTTTTCAATTACATGGAAAAACAATTTTTAACATTTATCTTTTGTTAATTTTGAGTTCCAAATTCTCTCCCTCTCTTTCTCCCTTTCCTCCTCTTTGAGAAAAGCAATTTGATAAAGATTATACATGTGCAATCATGTAAAACATATTTCATATTAGCCAAGAAAACAAGAAACAAGAAAAATAAAGTAAAAAGTATGCTTCAATCTACATTCAAACTCCGTCAATTCTTCCTCTGAAAAATATGAATTTTTAAAATTAATTTTTGCTTAAGGTGAGTCCCTCTGAAATAATTGCACCAAGATTAGTGACCTTAGATTCATAGACCCAGTGAAGAGTCTTCGTGTGGTTCTCCAGATTTTGTTCACGAAATCTCTGCTCACAGTTCTGATAGATGGCTGGCAACTATCCCTATTTCATTAATGTACCTGTATCTAAGTCCTAACAGGCTGTGTTGAGTACTGTATGTTCCCAGGTCTTCCAAGACGTTTCAACACTGGTTAACCACAGAGTTTTTTTGTTTTGTTTTGTTTTGTTTTGGCTTGGGGTTTCTGAACCTCGGTGATGTCACTTGAAAGCCTGCCCTCCAGGCTTATTGATCTATTACCCCAAGCCTTGGTTCCTGATGGAGGGAACTGGGGATGTTCTCAGAGCATGCTCTGCTGAGACATGTTGGACGTGAATCACTTGCTGAGAGATGCCCTAGGACATTTATGTGAAATTGTATATTTGAGCTATGAGTGATAAGGGCTCTAAGAATAGAGGACACTGTGAAATGTTTAAATGATCCCCATTAGCAGATGGGAAGGTACTAATAATTAGCATTTGCTAATCTGTGGGGTGTGTGTGTGTGTTAGGAAGATTCAGTTATCTCTGGGACTAGAATTTCCTACTCAAAAGGAGAATTTGACTTGTTTTGCCTAAATATAGTAGCAGGTAATTTGGAATAGTGAATGGAATACTAAATTTGGACTCAGAGGACACAAGTTTGAATCTCAGCTCTATTATTCATTACCTACATGTCTTTGACAAGCCCCCTTACTATCCAGGGTCTCAGTTTCCTCATCTATAAAATGCAGTGGTATAATTAGCTGATCCATTCTTAAAAAACTGCTCTGTGACTTTGAGAGCATTAGGAGATCTTATCAGCTTTGAAACCCACGAGGGGTTTGACTTGGGAATGGAATCTACCTCATGTAGTAGAGAAAGTGCTGGAGGTAGTTAGGCATCACAGTGGAGCACGCTGAACTTGGAGTTAAGAAAGTGCAAGTTCAAATCCTGCTTCAGTCACTTATGAGCTGTATGGCCCTGCACAAATCACTTAACCTCTCAGCCTCAGTTTCCTTATCTGTTAAATGGTAGTAATAATAGCACATTCTCATGGGGGCATTGTGAGGATCAAATAAAATATATATGTAAAGCACTTTGTAAACCTAAAAGTGATATATAAATGTTAGCTATTATTACTGTTGTTGTTTTTGATGTTGTTATCTGAAGAATTTAGGATTAAACTTTCTGGACCTCAGTTTTGTTACCTGTAAAATGAAAAGGTTGGATTCTGAGGTCCTTTCTAGCTTTAAATTATTATTCTTATGTAGTTTTCTTGCCTGAGCAACTGTCCTCAACTCCTACTCAAACCGCAGGCAGAGTCTCCAGAAAGCTATTGAATACTTCACCCCTAACTCTTCTAGGGATAAGTCTAAGGAGTTGAAGGTTTCTATTATTGTCATTCATGAGCCCCTATCAAATATGTTCTTCATTTATTATCAGCCAGTTTATTAGCTTTTAGAAAAGGTATTTACTAAGCAGGTATAGCAAAGTCAATTATTAAAGAAATATCACCCGTGGCACACTCTCCCCTTGCACATGCAGGGGTGTCTGGGGATAGTGAGCTTAAACTCAGGGAGCAGATGCAGCTCACGTTTTGACTCATAGCTCCAGATTACTGCGAGTCCTTTTGTTCCTTTGTGGAACAAAGTTGTTCTTAGATGTGACCTTCAAAAATCGGTGTCTTTGAACATCCCTGAAGCTACCATTCCATGTGTCTTGTTTCTTCTGGGTGTGTCTCTCAGCTCCCAATTCAGATTCTGCTATCAGTTACTCTGAAGCACTGCCATCATCATCATCATCATCAGTGAGACCTCTGATGGTTCTAATAGAACTTGTGAGCTGATGAGTTCACCAAGCAATTCCCTGTCAGGCACTGGGCCAGAATTGCTCCATCACTGAACAAATCTGCTGCCAGCATGCATAATTCTGAAATGAGTTACTGTGTTACATGTATGTATACATAGGCCCAGAGGTGTGCCTGATTCTTTCAGCAAATAATCTTTCCTGTATAATTTCATTCTGCTTTTATCCCACATTAAAGCACTTCACTCCTCCCAAACTGATTAAGGCTTTGTTTGCACCTAGTTTACTGTTTTGATTGATTGATTGATTGGTTCATTCCAGAAGTCTGGGCCTTCTGTGTTTACCTTAATTGGTGCTTACACTTAAATATGCAAAATATGAACTGTGGAGCCAAGACCCTATTAGGTGATGGTGGTGCCTGGGAAGCAAAAGTTAATTTTTAGGTCAGTAATATATTTTAAAAATCCTTTTCCATATTTGGGCATTTAGTGAACCCAGTCTATGAGAAAAAACATTTGTTCATTAATTCATTTCTTTTTTACATACTGATAGACTATTGCTTGGGAATTAGGTCCTAATACTTGGTAATATCCTTCACTTCATTTGGAACAGTAATTACCAGAACAGGATCCACAGAGAGAATGTAATGTGATTTATTTTTGGTACAATCCCGTGAGTTCATTGGTATAGGAAACTGTTGGTGTGGGAACTGCCCCCATGACACAGACTGGTTACTTGATGCAATTTATAGTCCTAGACCAGACCAAGATGGTCTGCTGAATCCTATGAACCCCTTCTCAGAGTAATGTTTATTGCCTTCATTCATAAATTGAAGGAAATGCTAAAGTTAGTGAAAATAAAGATGGCATTTCCCCCCTAAGTTCACAAACTGCCCCCCATTCCCTCCATGTACCCCATTGGAGGTGATGGGGCTGATCCAAGTTTAAGCTCTAGAGCAATAGCGTCAAATTCAAATAAAAGCGGGGTCACATATTGATTTAGAAAACCACAAATTAACATTATCTCTGTTGTATTATATTTTTATTATTTTGTTAAACATTTACTAGATTCTGCAATGCTGGAAAGTTTTACAGCCCAGACAAGTTTGATACCTCTGTTCTAGAGGGTTGGCCTTGGGGACATTGAGAGGTTGCTTCTCTTTACACAGCTAGAATGTGTCATCGGCAGAACTTGAACCCAGGTCTTCCTTACTCCAATACGGGCGCTCTACATGACACCATATTGCTCCCTTGGGCAATGGTTGTTTGTTGCTGTTTGTTATTGTTTGTCCTTCATTTTCAAAGAGGACCATGATGTCAGGAAGATGATGCTATGACTTGCAAGTGAATTGGCTCTAAGTGAGGCAGGGCTGTGCAAGGTCACCAGTCTTACTTTCTCCTCTGGAGCCATCTGCGTCCAGTGGCAAGATATAGATCAGGATGACTGGAGATGGCCTCCGGACATGTGGTAAAGAGTGCTGAAAGGAGTGTCAGAAGAGCTAAATTAAAATATTGGCTTTGCCGTTTATGACCTTTATAAGCCTCAGTTTAGTCATTAGTAAAATGAGTCAGTTGAACTAACTTACCTCTAAGGGCCCTTCTGACTATAAAGCTTTGATCCTTTCATTCTGTGATTTGCTGAAAGTAATGGATGACTGCTTTTTTCCTGGATCACTTTCAAAGACTTTCGGGCATATGACCAGCCTTTACACACACACACACACACACACACACACACACACACACACACACAACTCCCTTTCTCTCCATCCCACTCTTAAGTTTCTTTTTGTTCTATATAACCTTGGGCAAAACATTTAAATCCCTTTTCACCCGTGAAACAAGAGGGTTGGATTAGATGTTCTCTAAAATTCCATGAGCCTTCCATAGCTTTATGTTCTACTCCCCTTTCCTATCTCCAACCAGCTCACCCAGTCTCCCTGGCAACTGCCTGATTCCACCGAGTCTGGTTATCAATGGACCACATTGCTGAGAAGCAATGGTTCTTCCCATTGGTTCTGGTTCTTCTTGACTAATGTGAAAATATGTTTAATAAGAATGTATATATAGAGCCTACATCAGATTGCATGCCGTCTTGGGGAAGGGGAGAAAATTTAAAACTCAAAGCTTATGGAAGTGAATGTTGAAAACTTAAAATAAATTAATTTTTAAAAAGTGGTGGATCCTGTAGTTTTGCTTCATTGTCTTTCTTTGTGATCAAGGAGGCTTCAACTGGGGATGCCAGCGGCATCCTTGTGGGAAATGATTAGAATGAAATAAAAAAATTAGTAGTACGTTCTAGGAATTATAGGCTGTTGGCATAAGTCATGGAGAAACTGAGGTCACGTGCAGGCCAATGTGAATCATTGGAGGAGGGCCTTAACTTCCAATGCAAAAATAGATTCGACTTCATTCCCATGTCAGATTGCTGGATTCCAGGCTCAGGGACTTATTTCCCCAGGGTCTGCACTCATAGGCCCTACTTAATTACACTCTGCATTAAGTGGTTGTTCAAATGGTCTTGTGGAAACCAGGTTGAGAGATCTCAGTTCTTCTTAGCACGTAGGTGCCAGCATACCTCAAAAGGATCATTTCCCCAATCTGTGAGCCCATTGGCAGCCTTGCCTCAAAAACTCAGGCCAGAGATCTGATTCCGCTCAGGGCCTGACAAGTCACAAAGTTGAGCTCTCTGGGCATGAGTGTGTGCTCGGAGGGAGGCTTACCTCCTGTACCCTCAATGAGCCCTGATCAGCGTGGTCACAGTCAAGAACAGCCAAGTGGACTGGACTGTTTCTCTCACTAGTCATCTTCTGGCCAACCCCTACAGAAGTGGGCCAATACCCACCTGGGCCCCACTGCAGCAACACAGTGCGATGGAGAGAACCCTAGACTTCTTAGGGTCATAAGACTTGGGTCTAAATCCCAGTTCTGTGACTTTCTACCTGTGTGACCTTGGACAAGTTGCAAGTTCTCAAGTCTCAATCTGAATGACCAATGGATGGTATGGACAAAAAAGCATTTATTACATGCTAAGCACTGGGGATACAAATAGAAAAATCAAAACAAGAATCCTTGTTATTAAGAAACTCCAGCTCTAATTAGGGAAGATATCATGGATAGCAGATCATCAGATATACTATCTACTAGATGTATTAGGGGCAGGACAGGTGTAGCTGTAAAAAGATGGGGTTAGATGGGATCAGGAATTCTTGACCGTTTTGTGTGTCCTGGGCCCCTTGGACAGACTTGTGAAGCCTACGGACCCCTTCTCAGAATCGTGTTTTTAAATGTATAAAATAAAACACAGAATTACCAAGGAAACCAATGATATCAAAATAGTTATCTTTTTTTTTTTTAAAGTTCATGGATAGCAAGATCCAGAACCCTGGGACTACATGGTCATTCCAACTCTAAGCACAATGATCAGACTTTAAAGACACCAGAAGAGATGAAACCCATTCTGAAATCCGGCCCAAGTTTGACTTCAGGGTTGGAGCTGACCCTCTTTCCCAGCCTATCAGATATGCTAGGATGCTCAGGCTCTGGAACTCTGAAACACCTGGGTGGTGGCACTGGCACCTGCCAGACAGAAGGCGGTATTTTTAGTTGTGGTCAAGAGGAGAAGTGGTTTATGGGGAAGATGTGTCCATACATTGAAGGATAGCTGTAGAAAGCAGATGATTCACCACGAATATGCTTCAGGATTTAGAGAAGCAGCTCTTGAACCTCTGAGATCAGACCCTGTGAGCACTGCCATCTTTCAGTCTGTTATTGATGATATATCTATATATCTATATCTATATCTATATATATATATGTGCATGTGTGTGTATATGTATGTATCTATATACATACATGCACAGAAACATAAATATATAGATATACACAAATATCTATATACACATAAATATATAACTATATCGCTATGTGTGTGTATATATGTGTGCATATATGTATATGTATATACATATACATACACACACACATATATACCTTAAATGGTGAGCCATTGAGAGTGTAGCTGGGTTACTCTGTGAGGTCATGGAGGTGAGAAAATAAATTCAGCTGTGGTTTGACTGGATGGGTTTTGAGGCACTTATGAGATGCTGAGAAGGTCCCCCTTCCAAATGTCAGCCTCCACATCCCCTCCATCATTTATTGTGCTCTTTTGCATTTATCTCTTTCCCTACCACGTCCATAGCACAGGCTTCAAAACAGGTAGGGATCCCATAGATTATATAGTGCTAGAACACTCTCATTTTGCTACTAGTGGAGATAATAAATTCTTCTCCCTCTAGCATGCAGTAAAACTAGGGGTGGGTGGGGAAGGTTTGGCTCCTTCTTGGGTTCTCCTTGACATGTTTCAAGCAAGACTCCTGGAAAATTGTGATTACTTTGCCCAGATATCCATAGCAAATTACAATGAACTGTGAGACAAATGGGGAGAGAAAGGCGTGTTCTAATATGCCCCTTCTATTTTCCAGTCTTCATATACCTTACCCTGAAGTTCTATGCGATCTAATGTCACTGGCCTCCTTGCTGATCCCCAAATAAATTGCTCCATCTCCAGACTTTGAGCATTTACACTAACTTTCTAGAAGGAGCTAGGTGGCACAGTGGATGGAGCTGTGGGCTTGGAGTCAGAAAGACCTGAGTTCGAATCCTATAGTAGACATTTATTAACTGTGTGACCCCTGGGCAAGTTACTGTCTGCCTCAGTTTCCTCACCTGTAGAATACAGATCATAATAGCACCTACCTCACTGGATTGTTGTGAGGATCAAATGAGATTATAAAGTACTAGAGTACTTTGAAGTACTGTAAAGTACATAGGAAGTTTTTTCTCAATTTCCCTTCATTCTAGAACCTTCCCTCTGATACTGATCGCCAACTTATCCTGTATATAGTTTGTATGTGGTGGTTTGCATGTTGTCTTCTCTACTAGACTGGGAGTTCCTTGCAAGCAGGGACTGTCTTTTGCCTCTTTTTGTATCCCTACCACTTAGCACAATGCCCAGCGCATAGTAGGCACTTAATGAAGGTTTATTGACTGACTTCTGGACCTGGGGTCCATGGATAGATTTCAGGGGTTCCATAGACTTGAATGGGATAAAGTTACATCTTTATTCATTAACCTCTAACTGAAATTTACCATTTCCTTCTATTGTTTTAAAACATTATTCTGAGAAGGGACCCATAGGCTTCTCCAGACTGCCAAAAGGGTCCAGGTCCAAAAAAAAAAGTTAAGAATTTGTATTTCTAACCTGGAAGGATGCTGATGTGAATGGTCAATGAAATTTTAGAGGACTGTCTTAAGTCATGCACGAACCAATGTGATCAACTCTATCTGGAGGAACATTTGGAGTAATAGACCCATCCAGTGAAGTGAGAGATGCTAGAGTGCCCTTCTTTGGCCTCTGATAATGCCCTGGTCCCCTGAGAAAAAGAACAATTGAGATCTGCTAGGAGCTGAGAAGAATGATGGGTGTGGGGAGTTCAGAAGAATGACCAACTAGAGAGAAAGGGAGGATTCAGTCCCCTCCCTCCTTCAGTCCTACTGAAGGAGACAGCTGCCACTGTCTCCTACAGATGTCAGAGAGCCTAGGGTGGAGCAGTACAGGGCTGGGAGAGGGGCCTGAGGTGGGGAGCAGTGACCCACAAAATCTGCTGAGAGCAGCTAGAATGGGAAGCTTCAGGGGAAAAAATGTGATAATCCAGAGAACTGCGAAGAGAAGCAACAAATCTCCCCACATTCCCTGCTGGAGACCTTCCCAGGGCATGTTCAGTGTAACAGGTACAAGTACTATATAGTCCTGGGGGAGAAAAAGGGTGGGGAGGAGGGGGAGGAGGAAGAGGCGTGTCAATTTTGTGAGCTCTGGCCTGAGTCCTACCACTTTCCTTTCATGGCTAAATAAACCCCTGTGTATGTGAACCTTGTGCTTATAAGGGTTGTGGGTGACTTGACCTCGAGGGAATTGTAAATGGGGCAGTTCCCAGTTGCTTGAGAGCATTTGTCTTTTTTTTTTTTTAATTTTGTCTTTATTCTAACACTTAAAACACACCATCTGGTACCCTGTAGGTGTTTGTTGATTGACTGGTTAATCAGTCTGAGTGGGGTCAGTGAGATAGACTAGTAAGGAGGTTCCCAAAATGTAACTGGGCCCTATTTATCAGGAGGGAGCTTCCTAACAGACTGAACAGAGGCCCAGGTCCTGTTACTAAATGTAGAATGTGAACCCACACACTTTGATTGCAGATCAAGAGCAGATGATTTCATTTCACAGCTGTTTTTTTGGAGGGATCCAAACTTGTAATTTCATTAGCATGGACAACTCCCTGTGGGGAAAGTCACTTCCATGATGCAGATTGGTAATTCATCAAAGGGATTAAGTGGAAGGGGAAGGTAACAAGCATTTATTAAGCACCTACTATGTGCTAAGTGCTTTATAATTATCTCACAATAACCCTGGGAGGTAGGTTATTTCCCCATTTTACAGATGAGGAAACTGAGGCAGACAGAAGTGGAGTGACTTGCCCAGAGTCACAGATCTAAGATTCTGAGGCTGGATTTGAATCCAGACCTTTCTGACTCCAAGGCTGGCCTTCTTTCCACTGTGCTGTGCTACCTCTTTAGTTAAAATTAGGATGAGGAAATTTTGTAGTACAAACTAGGTACAAGTGGACTAAGTCACAAGTACAGTCACATGTTGCTCAGTTCTCTTAGATTAAAGTTAAGTGTGAATCTATCTCGGTCCTTTAAGTATCCCATGTTATAGCTGTGTGACCCTCATGTCATTGAACCTTTCTCAAGCTCAGTTTTCTCATCTGCAAAATGGGGATAATATAGCACCCAACTTCCATAGCCATGAGGATTAAATGAGATAATATTTGTAAAGCTCTTTGCAAACCTTAAAGTGCTAGATGAAAGTTAGCTATTGTTATTATAATTCTATTATGAATAATATACCATATAATATTATATTTAATATCATTAGTAATATCAATGATAATTAATAGCATTATGCATTATATGCTATATTATTAATAATATCAGTCTACAATTTCAATTATAATGAATAATATTACATGTTACTATATAATTGGGGCAGCTAGGTGGCTCAGTGGAAAGAGTGCTAGGCCTGGAATCAGCAAGACCTGTGTTCAAGTCCGGCCTCAGACATGAACCAGCTTTGTGACCCTGGGCAAATCACTTCACCCTGTTTGCCTCAGTTTCCTAATCTGTCAAATGAGCTGGAGAAGGAAATGACAAACCACTCCAGTATCTTTGTCAAGAAAACTCCAAATGAGGTCACAAAGAGTCAGACATGACTGCAAATGGCTGAACAACAAATTATATTATTAGTAATGTTAAGTAACACTATCAATTATAATCAATTATAATATTAAGTAACACTATCAATTATATTAATAACATTACTGTTATTAATAATTTTGACTATGATATATAGCATACATGACACTACTTTTTATTATTAATTCCCTATGACCTAAGATGAATTACAGAATCATAGGGTTTTTGAGCCAGAAGGGGCTTTTAGAACGCTTCTGGTCCAACCTCTTCATTTTATAGATGGTGGAAGGGACATGGCGTGGTCACATAGATGGTTTGTGGCAGAAAGAGGATAGGATGGGTCTAGCCCCCAGGCTTTGTGAGTGGGCAGCCTGCCGTTTTTGCCTCTCCCCACCCGGGAGAGGACATTCCTTTGCACAACCAGGCAGATCTGGAGTCTGCAGGTCAAGAAGTACAAATGAGGTTGGCCTGGCGTTGGGGCAGGAGCGAACACTGCCGGGCTGAGCACCTTCACTGGACAGAAATGTGTCCCTTTGGCCACCATTCCTACTTTTGTTTGGGTCTTGAGCTCCTTGCTTGTCATAGTACAGAGCTCTGTTTTAGGGCAGCAGAGGAGGTCGTAGTTACAGGGCCCCAGAGAAAGGAGAAGGAGGAACACATAGAAATATAAAACATCTCAAATAATCCATTATACTTGAAATGCTTTCCTTGGATTATTTGAGATCATTTATGTTTCTGTATTTGTTAATGGTGCTTATGAGTATTTTACATCTTATTCCTGGGGTGGAGGAAATAAATAGCTGTCTTATACCTTATATCCACACTCTATTCTGAATGCCTGGAAGAATATTCACATTTCTAGGAGACTGGACACATGAGCCATACCTAGACTTTGTTTCAGAGATTTTCCTGGACTTATTCCGGGGGGTAGGGAGGCAGAGCCACAGTGAGAAACCTGACCTCTTCTCTTTGGACCCAAGATTGAACTCCGTTCTGTGTGACCTCAGAATAGATGCTCTTCTTGGGGCCTCCCTTGACTATATCATCCATACATAAAAATTAAGGATAGTTTTACGTAAGGTATTTTAGAAATCACAGTTCATAGGATGCAGAGCTGAAAAGCACCTTAAAAGTCATTCCACCTTATTTTACAGGGGAGGAAACTGAGTTTTACAGTGGAGGAAACTGAGACCCAGAGAGAGGAAGCACAGGGCAGAGGTTTAAAGAGCCAGGCCATCAGTCACCAAATCCAGGGCTATCTCCACTTCTATACTTCCATCACAATGGTGGGAGTAGCCAGGTGTAATGGAAAGAGACATGAATCTCAGATCAGAAGCCTCACTCCCAAACTATGGCTCTGCTCCCTGTGGACTTTGCCAAATCGCTCTGCCCTTCTTGGTCTCCTGCCCTGTAAAATGACTGACAGTGTAGGAACCCATGATCCCAGAGGCCCCTTGTGTTTCTAAATCTTGTGATCCCATTTGAAAAAGGTGTGGTGGAATGTAAACTCTAAGAGGGTCTCTTGTCTCTAATGAGGCTCTTGTCTGCCTAGATTACTGGCATCAGAGACATAATCCCATGCTCCACAAGTAGCAATCTGCCTTCAATCCGAGAAGCCAGATGCTTCCAGGGCCTGTTTCCTGCACCCATATCCTTGCACACACAGAGGTGGAGCAGCAGTCTTTCTTTCTTTAAAGAAAGGTGAGCCCACAGGGAGCGGATTCATTCTCATTCTATAAATGAACCCAAGCAGTCAGGTTGCCAAGCTTTGGCCCATGATATGGTATTATTTCCTAAGGCTATTCTCTTGAACTGAGATCAGGCCCCACCCATGTAAGGAGGGGCTGGGTGGCTGATGCAAGATACTTTCGAATTGCTCACTTTCTGTTGCCAGCCTGTTTGGGGAGGGGAGCATGAATTTAAACGCTGCCACAGGAGATTACTTTGGCTGCTAAGCTGCATTAGAGACAGCTGCCAAGGCTTTGCACTGTAATTAGAAAGTCAAAACCCTTACATGTTGGAGCTTAGGGAGAAAAACCAGGAAAAGGACAGCATTCTCCTGGAGGGGTGGATGGGTATTTGAGGGCAAAAGGGGTCAGTGGGTGTGTGTGGGGGGGTACATGTGGTGGTCAAGGGGCTCATAGGCACCAACAAAGAGGATTCATTCAAAGGCTGGAGAGGCAGGTACTGAGGAAGGCAGAAGCCAGCAGTATGATGTTTATAAGAAACGCCTGAAACATGAGGACTCGCACAGAATAAAACAAAGGCAAAAGCCTATTATGGAGCAAAACCTATTTTGCTTCCCCTGAACTCGAGTCAGGGTTGGGCCTTCTTCATTGGTCTAGGTAAGGAAAGTCCTTCTACAATGCAGGTCTGTAACTTATAGTCTCACAGAGGGACCCAGAGCACAGAAAGGTTAAGTGACTTGTCCTATCAAAGACAGGATTTGCACCTGGGTCTGATTGGTTTTAAGGCCAACCTGATCCATTACATGACCCTGCTTCTAAGGAAGAGGCAATGGTTGAAGAAATGGCAAGAGGGGTCACAGAAGCGGGGCGGACTATGTCTTCATCTATGACAAACTTGGCTCTCAGGCAAGGCCAAAGAATGGGGGTTAAATCATGTACCCCAGGTTAGGTTCTTGATTTTCTAGCAGGTGGCCTAGTTCAGTTACACACAACAGGAGAAGAGAGGTGAATTATAAAAGATAGAACAATGGCACCATCAAAGTCTCAGAAAAACTGGCTTCTGATCCAGCAGATCTCGGATAACACATTTCTTCCCTGCAGGCCTCAGTTTCCTCTTTTATAAAATTCCCTTCAGCAAATGTATGGTCATTGCTTGCCATGTGTTTCAAAGAAAGAACTGATAAATTGAAGTTTGTGTATAGAATAATTTTACATATATATATACTTGTGTCTAATGGTAGCCATCTCTGGGGGGGAGAAAAAAAAGGAAATTACATGATAATTTTGTTGTATATTTGAAAGGAATAGCAAGTTGTGCATAGTAGGTTTGCAGTTTCACGTGCAATCAGCTTTTATTTATTTATTTATTTTAATTTTATTTATTTTATTGTATTATGCTATGGAAATGCTTGTTTTATTCCATTAATTAAAAATAAAATAAAGTGTAATAAATGTTCGTCATGTGCTCTGGAGATACAACATAAATGATGAAATAGGCCCTGACCTAAAAGAACTTATCGTCTACTAGAGGAGAGAAAAGGGATGGGGACAGGTAACTGGTACACAGATAAATAAATATAAAGTCATTTGAAGAGGGAGAGGTGGGTTTAGGGAAGGCTTTACAGGGAGAGTGGCGCCTTGGAGGGAGATGCAGATTCTGAGATACAAAGAAGTAAGAAGGGCATATATTCTACTCCTGAGGGATGGCTTGTGTGAATCCAGTCCTCAGAGGCAGGAGGCAGCATGTCAGGTTAAGGGATCAGCTCAACAATCCAGGCTGGATGGAATGTAGAGGGTGTGGAGGAGAGTCATGTACGTGAAGCCAGAAAAGTCCATTAGAGTCAAACTGGGAAAGACCTCAAACAGTAAATTTATCCCAGAGACAATAGCAAGCTACTGAAGGTTTTTAAATAGAAGAGTGACATGTATAGACCGGAGGCTTAGGGAAATTATTTTTGCAGGTGTGTGGAGGCTAGATTGAGGAGGGGAGAGAGTGGAATGAGAGAGACTAGTACAATAATCCTGGCATGAAGTGATGAGAGTCTAAGCCAGAGTGGTGCGCTGTGTGATGAGAGAGAGGGCCACTGGGGAGATCCTATCTTGGGAGAACTGGCAAAATTCTATATATCTCTCATGTGGACTTTGTTACTGTTGCTTCCCCCATTAGAATGTAAGCTTCTGAAGGGCAGGGTCTGTCTTTTGCCTGTCTTTGTATCCTCAGTGCTTAGTATGGTGCCTGGCACATAGTAGGTGCTTGTCATCATTGATGGAAATGAGGAAGAGGGGAAAATCATGGATGACTCAGATGGAAGAGTGGGGCCCTCAGGAGCACAAATTGAGTGGGGAAGATAATGAGTTCTGCGTTGGTCATAATGAGTGTGAGATGCCTGAGGTATGTCTAGGTAGGGCTGCTTAGCTGGCAATTGGTGATATGAGAGTGTAGTTCAGTAAACAGATTTGGGTGGGATATATAGATTTGGGAGAGTCCAGGGGACCCCAAGGACAGATGGCCCTGATTTTCTCACTAAAGTAGGAGGTAAAACCAGTGATGGGTGGGGTTGGGGGCTTGAAGAAAAAGAATAAAGGCTGGAAATGCTGCTGAGAAGAGCTTGCTAGTGAACTGCTCAGGGAAGAATGGAAGGATTGATTGTAGTAGTCAAGGTTAGGATTGGATAACATGAATCTGAGGCGGGCCCAGCGAGCACTCGCCAATGATTTCTTCCATTGACATTTAGCAGCACGGGAGTAGGAACAGAAAAGTTGGATGGTAGCGAAGAACCGGGGTTGAGGGATAACAAAATGCAAACAATGGAAAAGTAAGAAGTCTTGGGATTCAAGAGTGGAAAACAGGACAGTTGAATTGATTGACTGCTGGGTCAAGACTGTGAAGGGAGAAAGAAGCGAGTCCAAATCGGGGATGACAGACTAGAAAAAGAGGGTCCTGGAGGGGGTGGAGATGCCCTCGAGGAGGATGAAAAGATTTAAAAGTCTTAAGCCAGAAAGAGATGGAAGGGCAGGATTTTATGATCAGAAAGAGGAATTTCAGAATTCAGGATCATGGAAAGGGTTGGATTTGACACTATCTCTAAGGTTCCTTCCAACCAAATCCTATCTTATAAATAAATGACAGGCTGACGTGAAGGTAGATTTATTTCTATTCATTAAGTTGTAAAATATTAAAACTGGATGGACCCTGTAAGGTTCAAAGAAAGTGACTTGACTGAGGGGACACAATGTATGAGTCATCACCCATTTCTCCTGCCTTCTAGTTTAGGGTCTTTCTAATATCCCATGCTGTCTCTTATTGATCTGTTAGTTGGAGGAGAGAAAATAGTCAAACATTTTAGCAGGGTGGTTTCAGGTTACTATCCCTAAGAGGAGGAGGCTTCTCTGGCAGTCCTGATAAAACTAAACTAAAAAACTAAACTAAACTAAACTAAACTAAAAAACTAAAAAAAAAAAAAATGGGGCATTTCCCCCACTCCATCTCCCAAACATATCTGGGAAGACCTCTCGGCCAAGTTGCCTCATTAGGGAAATCCTTTAAATCACAAAGTATTTTTAGGTTCACAAAGAACTTTCATTCCAGACAGACTAGCATGCAGAATTTGGTTTTAGTAGAGACCTTTGTTCAGATTGAGCCTCTGTACTTTAGGCAATCCTGAACAAGTTGTTTCCCTTCCCCAAACCTCAGTTTTGTCTTCTGTAAAATGGGGGTGATAATGCTTGTGCTGCTGACCTCGCATGATTATTTTGGGGAAAATGCTGCCTACGTGATCTATGTGGAATAGATTTTTACCTATTATACATTGCCTAAATGACAGAGAGTTGGAGGTTGGAAGTAAGATGCATGGATGGTGCTTTCATTCATTTGCTTATCTCCCAGGTTGTACTCAGTGAACCCCAGGAAGTGGGGGAAGGAGGATTTGGGTCATCTGAAGTAGCTGGAAATGACTGTTTAGTTCTAGAAGAAACGCAGCTCAGGTAATAGCTGTAGAGGCAGAATCTCTCCCTTTTCACCAGCATGTATGCCTAATTCGTGTCACCTCCTGCAAAGAACTCTGGGGTTTTCACCTCAGAGAATCAAAAGAAATTTAAATCCCATAAGACCATGAGGACACCTATATTGCCAATACCCATAACACAACATCTCGGATAAATTGTGATAATCTTTAGGAGGCTGATGGGAGGTGGATGAGACCTCAAGGTTTGCTTTGATTTAGAGAAATCACACATTAGGGTGTGTCTGATATCATGTACCTAAATACATGTCTTACTTTAAGAGATCAAACGCTAGGATAAGAGATGATTGATCATTTCCATCCTTTATTTGATTGTGAGGTTTGGGGAAAAGACACACATACTCTGCATGTCCCAGTGGTCCTTTACTTTCCATCAACATCTATTAAACTCTCTCTATGAGCATCTGTTAAATGTGATCTATGAGCAGAGCCCCAGGCTAAGGCTGAGGGAGATATAGCGTTGAGATATGACAGTCCCAACTGTCACGGAATTCATAATCCAAGAGGGGGATGCAGGACATAATGCATGTAACTATGATACATGGTAAGTACGATAGAGAGGTACAATCAAAGTGCCCTATGAGTTATATGCAATAGACTACAGATATTTTTCATTAATTTCACTTTTCCTCAACTAAGTTATTGGGCCAAACTCTTGAGAAATCATGAATCTCATTGAGGAGGCTCTGTGATTTTCTGTCATTTATTTATTTATTTATTTAGGCAATTGGGGTTAAGTGACTTGCCCAGGGTCGCACAGCTAGTGTCAAGTGTTTAGTCTGAGGCCAGATCTGAACTCAGGTCCTCCTGACTTCAGGGCAGGTGCTCTATCCACTTCGCCACCTAGCTGCCCCATTTTCCTGTTATTTTTTTGATGCTCAGGACTATGTAATCTGCAAACCAGAATATCCAGAAGACCCATTAGCTATAGAGAATCCTTCCTAGCCCATCTACTTATGACCTGTATGATCTTGGGCAAGTTATCCAGCCTTCTTGGACCTCAATTTTCTCATTTGTGAAATGAGAGAATTAGCTTTGCTGACCTCCCTGATCCCTTTTAGCTCTAAATCTATGATCATCCTTAACGTTCTGTTAAGGGTGATTGTTGGCAATAAAATAATCCTTTTTAAAAAGATGATTATTAGCTAAATGAACTAGCCAATGCTTCATCATTTTGAGAGTAGAAGAGAATGGATCTGCCTGGCCCGAAAGTGGTGGGAACCAGAAAGAGGTCAGTTGGCATAGAAAAGGTGTTGTGTGGCATAGATATTCCTAAATAGACCGGTGACATCAAGGTCTGCAATTCAGAGTTATGAGTTACCCCCAAAGAGCGGTCTTTTCTCATTCACATGTCTTCATGCTAGGTTTATGTGTGTACCCTTCCTCCCCACAGATACTCAGTCCATTGTGGAAGAGTATGACCCAGTTGTATGTTTGGACTATGATATATTGGTTATTCCTACATTTGCTTTGAGTTCCTATATTGTATTTGTTATTGCTAAGTAAATAGTTATGTTTAAGAGTGAATGGCATCATCATTGTGAGTTTTACTTTTTTGCTTATATTGCTTTTCCAGAGCTTACTGCAGTGCCTGGTACATAGTGTATGCTTAATGAATGCTTATTGACTTAACTTGAAGGTTTTGTATGCATGGAAGCGCACTGATGGGGGTTCAACAGCTATATTGGTGTGTAGTTGGGACAGGACAACCTCTAGGACCTTGAGAGAGGATGAATTATAACTGCATGGTCCGAGAACCCAGACTTGCCAATGTGAGGGCAGGTTGGGGTGATCCAGCTAGCCCAGAGAGTGAGTGGGTAGCCTACCTCCCCTGGGAAGGGCAACATTTACGGAGATTGATTCACACAGGGGAACTTCATGTTCCAACTATACTTATATGGAATATATTCAGTCTTGCCCTCCTCTGGATGTTTTCCAGATTGCTCATACTTTTCCTAAAATGTGTCATACTTCATTGTATCCCTCCCTTATAATCTTAACCCCTACCAAATGGCAAACTACTGCTGAGCCTTGTTACCTGGTGACTCTCATTCTCCTTCTGGGAGATGCAGTGTAGAGAGCACAGAAGAGATGGGTTCAGAACCCAGCTCCAATGCTTAATAGTTCTATGACTCTGGCCAATCACTTCTTTTATCTGAGCCTCAGTTTTCTCTTCTGCAAAATCGGGTAGTAATGCTACTATTATCTCCTCATAATTGTGAGGAAAGACCATTGTAAACCCCATATTCTAGAAAAATGATTTGCAATTATTATACACATTTATCCTAATTGTAGATGACCTCAAGGTCTGTATATGGTGGCACCCTCTTGAATGGTATGGTTGCTTCCTCTGAAATAAATTCTTTTTGATTTGACTTGACTTGACTAGTAAAGAAGAGATATTATAAAAAAGTCCATTCAGGCTTCTTAACAAATAGTTTACTTGGCAACTCTTCTGTTAACTCCTATCTTCTATCTGAATGCCCAATAGCCCTCTTCCATCTTGAGGTACCCATGTGACACTGTTGCCCTTCCTCCAGGAATTTTCGAGTTTTCACATTCCCTGAATTTCCTGTACTCTGTCCCTAAGGAAGGCAGGAATAGGCTAGCCACCTGGTTCTGACCTTACAGTGTGGCATAAGGCCCTGGGTTCAGATATAACAACAACAACAATAATAATAACTAGCATTTATATAGTGCTTTATAAATGTTATATTTGAGGTTTGTAAAGCACTTTACATATGGACTATCATAGCACATGAAGTGTTTGAGCCTCATAACACCCCCAGGAGGAAGTATTATTATTTGTTCCATTTTACAGATGAGGAAACTGAGGCACCTAGAAGTGAAGTGTCTTATCCATATTCACATAACTAGTAAGTGTCTGAATCAGGATATGAATTTGTGTCTTCCTAACTCCAAGTCCAGAGTTCTATGCCCTGCACCACCTAGCTTTTCTATATTTAGGTTTATAAAAATTTTATGAGTAGTTGCAAGACACACAAATAATTCCCTGAGTCAACTGGGCTGAGTTAGTTGATGTCACTGCAGTACCAGGAAGTTGGAAGCAGTGAGTATCCCACTTAATCTTGCTTTTGCCAAAGGTCCCCTCAAATTTTTGCCTCTCTCACTAGCTTATGGTAAGACAGAGCCCATTCCCAGATCTCTCAGCTATATGGATCTCACCTCTCTCTATGTCATGGCTGTCAAGGTAACTCAACCCATACTGAAACCTCAAAGGAAGCTCATTTCCTGTGCGTCAGACAGATAATGTGGGCAAACTCTGTGCAGTGTCTGATGTTTGATCAAGGGATGGCACGAAGTCCAGATCCTCAATTTCTCTTCAGTTGAAGCAGTTGAATTTAACGAGAAGTCAACCATAAACGTGAGATATCAACGGCATCTATCTGGGTACTTGCCCAGTACCACAGATCTATTGACTGAGGACCTGAGCCAGAGAAAGGAGATAAGGAGGATAGTGGTTTTTTTCTAGGGGAGGAGAGGAAAACAAGTTGTCCACAGGTTGAGTGGGAAAGCTGCAAATAATGATAATAGTTTTTGTGGGGGAAGGGATTGAACTTTTATTGATTTCACTGTAGAAGGGAAAGGTGAAGTAACTTCCCCAAAGTCATACAACCAGTATTGTATTCAAGGCAGAATTTGAATCCAGGACTTCCTGACTCTGGGGCTGAACTCTAATCTCTATGCCAGGCTACCTCTCATTATTAATTATTATCATCATCTGTGGAATATTAAATATAAAAGCACAAAGTACCATGATAGAATGGGGTTGTACTACCCCATCCTAACTGTGAAGATTTGAGCCCTACTCACTTGATCCCTAATACAGATGTTCTGTTATCAGGCTAGCCTAAGACACTTTATGGGGTCATAGTGACGGAAAAGACAGTAGAAATCACCCAGTCTAGCCCCTCGATTTTGTGCTGTGGCCCAGAGAAGTGACTTGTCTAAGGTCACTTAAGGAGTAAGTACCAGAGCTAGAATTCAAACCTAGGACCTCTGACTTCAAATCCGGTGTTCTTTCCTTGTATAGTATACAATGTCTCTGTGGCCTATGTCAATCCCAACCTTTTTCTGATGAAGATTTTTTTTTTAATTTCCCTAAGGTTTTATGATTTGGGGTGCATTGGTCGTGGCTAATTGTTGTTCTGTCTCTATGGGAATTCCTTCAAGCTGTCGTGGTGGCATGGGGTGGGGAAGGGGGAATACTAGCAGTGGCTGCTACCGTGGAGACTTTTTCTCCCTCCTCTTATTTATTAAGGAAAACTCTCTGTGACCTCAAACGGCCAAAGCGGAGACTCGGGGGCAGAGGGATTGGGGCTGGACTGTGTCAACAAGGGCTGAGGAAGAACACAAACTCACTTATTCAAGATCCTTTAGGAGCTGTTTAAAAAGAGGGGAGGCAGGCAGAGGAGGAACCCAAGACAGAGACACAAGAAAGTGGAGCGAGCTGACAACAACGGAGAACACAAGGGAATAACCGAGTCACAAAATGGAGAACGCACCAGACCTAGAGTTTGTAGGAACACAGATCCGGAAGGGCCCTCAGAGGCCATCTGGTCTAAATCTTTCATTTTACTGTTAAGGAAACTGAGGCCCAAGGAAGTCACATGACTCATCCAAATGGGTACCAAATATCAGAGGCAAGACCCGGGTTTGAATTTTGGTTCTGCTGTTTACTACCCATGGACCACTGGCAAACCATTTTCCTTCTCCGGGCCCCGGTTTTCCTCTCTATGAGATTAGGAGGTGGGAACAAGCAATCTTTAACATTCCTTCTGGCTCTGGGACCTACGCACAGACCTCCCTACCCATAGGTGGACACCGGTTTAGACCCAATGTTCTTCTTTCTTTCTGTTCAGTGTCCTCTAGGACTGGAAAATTCCACTGTTTTGTTCATGAGATGCTTTTTGAAAGTAGAAGTTGGTCACAGCAGTGATCTGACCACATCCCAGTTGGGGAAGCACAATCCTCCTTCACAAGTTTCCCTCAAAGACCAAACAGATTCTTTTGCTTCTTACTCCTGTCTAAAATGGTAGGAGAAGTAGAAAGATTGAGGCCTTAATCAGACTGTCACCAGACCATCACTTTTCCAGATGAGCTGCCCGAGAAGCAGTAACAGCCAAGCCCCAGGTCAGGGGAATGGGGTTGTCTGCATCCTGTGTCGGAAGGGCACACACAATGGGCCATGTGTAGAAAATGAGAGATATCTTGCCTCACTGATTCTCAAATGCTTTCTAATTCACAAAATTGAAATGCTGACCTTTCCTTTACTTTCACATCTTTCTTCTTTTATGGGTGTGTGTATGGGAGGGAGGAGTTTTGTTTTTTTTTCTTCTGTGAACTGGCTATTCCCCAAAGACACGTATTAATAAACAAAAATCCTGAGAACCCAGCCCAGACTTAGAAAAATTGAATAGTAGGTAGAACATTTAAGGTGGGGCCTCCTATGGTCCCCCATCTGCACCTCTGTTTTTTGCCCTGACTTTCATTCACCGTCCTCAGGACTCCTCCCACCCCAACCCCAATCCATTTTGAGGAAGGGATCTGACATCCGTCATCTATACTTTACTGAGAATAAATATAAGTCAAGGGGCTTCGTGTAGTTGGAAGTCTTAGAATCTGCTCTTGGTGTCCAAAGACCTAGGTTTGAATACTGTCTTTAACCATTGTTAGCTGGGTGACCTTGGGAAAATCACAACCTCTCTGAGTTGCGGTTTATTCCTCTGTAAAAATGAGGATAGTAATAGTAGGGAAGACTTTTGTGCTGTAATCTGGCTAACACAAAACCTTACTATCTCCTTCCATGACACGAGTATTGCCTGTCTTACAATGTTAGAACAAGCGCTTTGTAAACCTGAAATACTCTATTCTCAACCCATAGGCCACCTTCCCCGGAGGCCCCAATGTGCTGCAGAGGATCAATGTATCCAAAAGTGCACCTAGAACTGTCGCTTTGGTCTTTTTTTAAGTGCCAACCAAATATGTAATAGGACTCAGCTTAATACATAAGGAAATTGTTGTCTTGTAGGCTGAATAAATAATGTCTCACACATATGAATTGCTATTTTTCAAATGTATTGCAGGAGTTCTTATTATAAATGAATGACAAATTTGTTTTAAAATCTTACTTACTTCAGAGTAACATTCTCTAATTGGGTGTTTTCTCCAGCAATATCTTCTTGTACAGTTATGGTACGGGGTTGGGGGTAGAGCAGTAGGCTTGGAATCAGGAGGACTCATCTTTGTGAATTCAAATCTGGCCTCAGACACTTACTAGCTCTGTGACCCTGGGCAAGTCCCTTAACCCTGTTTGCCTTCAAACAGCAAACCACTCCAGTATCTCTGCCAAGAATACCCCAAATGGGGTTATGAAGAGTCAGACATGACTGAACAATAACATGCTATACATGCTGTTCCATGCTATACATTAAGTATTACGTTTAAATTTAGATAATTTTTAGTCTCTTTGGCTTGATGAATGAAAATTATGTCCTTTATGACTGAGTGTGTAATAAAGGTGCACTTTTCGTCTTTGTTTTTAATTATCTGGGTGTGAGCCCCTTGACATGTACTATATATAGTCTACTCCTCCTGTAGCTAAGACTATAGACCATAGGAATTGAGGGTGAGCTCCATGGTGGAGGGAGTTTCCACACCAAGAATTCCTTATGTCGGGCCTGGACCAGAAACAGTAAGAAAACTAGAAGGTGCTATGGGCTAGGAGCACTCCTGCAAACTGGGGATTTGTGTTTTATATCTATTTGTTTGAGGCAGAGGGAAACAGTAGGAGAAAGTAGAGAGTAGATAAGACTAGATAGTGTAGGCAGCTAGGTGATGCATAATGAGTGCCAGGCGTGAAGTTAGGAAGCCCTAAGTTCAAATCCAGCCTCAGACATTTTCTTACTGTGTGACCTTGGGCAAGTCACTTAACCTCTGTCTTCCTCATTCCTCATCTGTAAAATGGGGATAATAATAGCACCAACACTTCCAGGATTGTTATGAGGATCAAAGGTAAGTTGTAAAGTTAGGAACTGAAGCCCAGTCCTTTGACTTTAGATCCAGAGTTCTTTCCACCATTCTACATCGCCTCAAAGGCACAACAACCTTTGAGAACTCATACCAAGGTGAGGGATCAAATGAAGCCTTCCATTTCAAGGAACAAGTTGTGGTATATGAATGTAATGGGATACTATTGTGCTATAAGAAATGACAGGCAGGTTGATTTCAGAAAAACCTGGGAAGATTTACATGAATTGATGCAAAGTGAAGTGAGCAGAACCAGAACATTGTACACAGTAACAGCAATATTGAATGAAAATCAACTGTGAATGATTTAGCTCTTCTTAGAAATACAATGATCTAAGACAATTCTGAAGGACTTATGATGAAAGGTGCTGTCCATCTCTAGGGAAAGAACTGGTGGAGTCTGAATGCAGATTGGAGCATACTTTACTTTGTTTTTCTTGTTTTTCTTGGTTTTTTTTTTTTGTCTGTGTTTTGTTTCACAGAATCACTTACGTGGAAATGTATTTTGCTTGACTACACATGTATATTAAATTATTTGTCTTCTTATTGTGGGGGGAGGGTAGGGAGGGAGGGAGAGAATTTGGCACTCAAAATTTGAAAAAAAAAGAATGTTAGAATTGTTTTTACATGTAATTGGAAGAAAATATAAAATATTAAATTAGAAAAAATTGCTATCTGCCTCTAGAGAAAGACCTGATGGAGTCTTAATGAAGATTGAAGCACACTATTTTCACTTTCTTTATTTTTTAATTTTTTTTGGCTTAGTCTGTTTCTTTTTTCATAGAATGAATAATTTTGAAATGTTTTACATGATAGCACATATATAACCTATATCAAATTGCTTACCATCTTAGAGAGGAGGGAGTTGAGGGAGGGAGGGAGAAAAATTGGAACTCAAAATTTAAAAAAAATGAATGTTAAAATTTGTCTTTATGTGTAATTGGAAAGAATGAAATACTATTAAAAAAGAACCATTTCAAGGAGAACATCGAAGTGAGATGTCCCTATTTGTGTCCGTGAATATCATTACCACCAATCCTACCATCTATATCAATGGTTAAAGGGTCAAGACATTCCTTACTATCCAAATAATTAAGGTTTCTCCAGTTTGTTTGTTTGTTTTAAAGACTGTCCCATTAAACACAGATCATTGAGGTCCATTAGTCAGCAGGGCCTTACATATTTATATCTTTCTTCCTTTCTCTTGAAGGAGTCTTTCTTAAAAAGAACCTTCAGAATTAAATGCACAATTTAAATAATCTACTGCTATGGGGGTGGGGCCACCTCCTTTTCCAAATAATAAAATTGTAGGGTTTGTATCTTGCTTTCTGTGTGGTACCTGACAATTCCTTTAACCTATCTGTGCCTCTCTCTAGTCATCTCTAAATGAGGTTAATGTGCTGACCCAGCCACCTCCTTAATAAGTATTATAGAAGTGCCTGGAGATAACAAATCTTAGAAAAACCCTCTTATGCCCCTATTAAGTAGAACTTGCTCTCCAAACATCAATCATTCTAAACAAGCCACACATTTTCCTCCACCAACGTGTCTAGGTACTGCGTGTTTTCTGTACATTTAAGTGTATTTGAAGGCCCACATGTAAAAATACGTCCAAATTATAGTTCATAGGATCAAAGGACCGCAGATTTAAAACTGAAGAGCACCTTGGAGGCTCACAAGGGCAACTCCCTAATTTTTTAGATGAGGGAACTGGGGCACAGTAACTTGGGAGGGTCCCCTCCTCCTATTATAGGGTGGTTTGTGGTTTTTTTTTTTGTTGTTGTTGTTGTTGTTATTTGCTGGATATAGAAGCATTACTGTCTAATGGGAAATGAGTTGCGGTAGGGTTGGCCCAGAAATGGATGGTTTTGGCTCTTATAGTACCCATGATGCCCTAGGAAGTGATGGAACAGCACTGTGGGGAGATGATGTAGCTTCTCCCCGTCTACCCTTTGCCAAGTAACTATTTTCCACCTTTTCCTCTCTTCCCCAGGATCTTGTCACTGCCATATCTCTCTCTCTCTCTCTTTCTCTCTCTTTCTCTCTCTCTCTCACTCACACACACACACACACACACACACACACACACACACAATCTCAAAACAATTCTGTTCTCAGAACATGTATATCCTCCTAGCTCATGCCAACTCAAGTCTTCTCAGGTTACAGGGGAGCATAACTTGGTGAGTTCCTTGTTGAAAGAGCAATTTCTGTTGAACCCAAGCATTAAAGAAAAGAAAGGTAGTCAGAAACTAGAGCCACAACGGCGCCAGATTCTGGTATGAATGTATGGTGGGGGATGGGAGGGGTAAAGAGGGAGGAATTCAGGCAACACTGAAGAGTAAACAAGAAGTACCGGAGAGAAGGAGGATTCCAATGATGAACTTCTTTTGAAAGAGCTTATAAATGGACAGTCCATCTTATTATCATAGGCATTTTTTTTCCCTCTGTGTGAACTTAGGATTTCTAGGACTGTCCAAAGCCCCAGTTAACTTGAAAGAGTATTTGAAATGCTAAGTTTCATTTAGTTCACCGAGCCTTTCTTTCCAAGGTTCTGTCGTTAAGAATCAGAGACACCCAGAGCAGAAAGGAACGTAGGGTTTCATCTAAGCCTGAATTCATGTCATCTCCCACGGAAAACTTTCTCGTTCCTCCTGCACCAAGGGTTGGAGGGATGGGGGGAAAAATCCATCTTTATTTTCAGCACCCTTTAAGTGAACTTTAGCATGTTGTTTGATGTCTTCGTATTCTTTTAAGAAGGGATTCGTAAAGCAAAGGAATCCATGACACAAAAAATGTTAAGAACCTCTCGGCTCGATGTCAGTGCTATGTTCTTCCTCGAATTGTTGGGTTACCTGTTTATACTCTGTATTCTCCCCCTCCCCCTCTCCTCAGCCTCCATCTAAGCTCCTTAAAACCCAGAATAATTTGTCCTTCTTACTTTTGGATTTCCAGCTCCCAGCATAGTACCTTGCATAAAGGAGGTGGGGACTGGCCAGCAAAGCCAAGTCTTTCTGAGCATGTGCAGCATGTTCTCAGCTAATTCCCAAATGGACTTTGGAGCGTGTACCATTATGACTATTTTCTAGTCTGCTAACCACATGATGAAGAAATAGGCCTTTTAAACTGATGGCTGAACTAGAACTAAAGACGCATTCAGAAGGTGCTAACTGACCAAAGAGTTTATTCTTTTCTGCATGGTTGGTGTTGGAGCAAGGTGAGTGAGTTACTATGAACTCTGGGTTGGAGACGGGTCCTCTCTCATTTAGCATGAAGATGATATTACATGGAGAGAGGTAATAGTAATGGAGGCAGCAGGCTTCTGGGGCCAACTGCTTATCCAGCAAACAGGTGACCCAGTGGGTGGAGTGCTGGACATGGAATCAGGAAGATGAGTTCAAATTTAGTTTCAAACACTTACTAGCAGTATGACCCTAGGCAAATCACTTAACTTCTGTCTGCCTCAGTTTCTCCAGCTGTCAAATGGGGCTAATAATAGTACCAGGGTTGTTATGAGAATCAAATGAGGCAATATTTATAAAATCTGGTACTTAATAAATGTGTATTCCCTCCCTTATTTCTGATGCTGAGTGACTTGTGGCATATAGGCCTCTTTTCCTCTTTGTGTTTATTATTTCCTGCTTTAAGGTGGAATGTTGGAGTAGATTGAAAACTTGTGAGCTTTGAAAGGTCAGGGAAGTGAGTACCAGAAGTACAGGAGCCAAGCTGTATGCCAAGATAGGCCAAGCACAGATGAGATAGCAGTTGAGACGTTGAAGACAACTTACTGTGCCCAGCCAAGTGGTAGCTGAGACAGAACTCATCCAGTTCTATGATGCTCTATTTGAAAATGAACTTTGGTTGGGTGAATTCTTTGTAGCAGCTGCTTCCAGTGTGATTCCATGCTTCCCAAGGATGGAGGAATTGGATGGAAGAGTATGATTCCCTCTCCCACCCTGTGGAAATGCTTTTGTAAATTCTGTTTTTGCTAAATCTTTACAAGAAAGATCTCTTTATAAAAGCTTATATTTTATTCAAACAAAATTTAAAATTTATTACGCTTTTTATAACAACATACAAATATTAAATATATAAATAACATTAATGAACACAATACCTTACCGATAAAAATCTTTTATAATTTTCATGTTTATAATTCATAAAATAAAATATATGGTAATATCATAACAAATATAATATTAATGTGAAGGTTGATGTTTTTTCACTGTCTTTTCTTAAAATATGGCACCATGGATGATGTTTCTACTTCTCATGCTTCTTCAATCACTCATTAAAAATCCATATTTTGTCTTTATAACAGCTATAACAGAAAACCCCATTTTACATGAATAAGATGTTAGAAGTGGCAGTAGAATTTGTATCACTTTGATAAACCAGACAACTCTTGAAATATCCATAGACAAGACATAATGAGATTCTCTGGTTCATGTATTTGCTTCAAAGTACTATCACAAGGCAAGTCTATTAACCATTCTTATTAAGATGGAATAAGAACAAATGAGTCATATTTGTCCATGGCTGATGGATTCTTTACCCACTTATATTTGTAATTATCTAGGTCTTTAAGAAAAATGAGAATTGCTTCTCTCAACCAATCAAGTAATTAATAAGCATGACTTTACTTTCTCCTATTTCATTTGCAGGACAGGTATTTTTAAAACTGAGAAACATCAAAAATGTTTTGTAACTGTTTTATCCATTACTCCATCTCATAGATGCAATCCTTTTACACTTCCTTCATTGATTCTCTATCTCACTCACCAGAACAACTTTTCCAAACTTTTAAAATTTTCTTCAAACTTCCCATGGTTCTCCCTCCCCTTACTCTCTCAGCTTAGAACCTTACCTCATATTTCACTGAAAAAAATTGAGGCGATTTGCTGAGAGCTCCCTTTTTTCCTCCTCATTTCAGATCACTCAGATGCCTTCTGCTACTAACTCCTTCACCCCTGCTTTCCATGAAGAGGTGGCCCTTCTCCTTGCCAAGGCAAATCCCTCTACGTGCACAAATGATCCCCATTCCTTCCCATCTCCTCAATAGGTCACTTCTTCTACCATTCCTACTCTCTCACTAATGTTCAATTTCTCCTAGTTTAATGGTTGTTTCCCTATTGCCTACAAACACTCCCATGGCTCCCCTATCCTTATACCTCCACTGATCCATCCATCCCTTCTAGCTCTCATCCTTTATCACTCTTCCCTTTCATGGCTAGATTCCTTGAGAAGGCTATCTACAATTAGTGCCTTTTACCTTACTCTCCTCCATGTACTTGTGACCTTTTAACACTGGCTTTGTTGCAACATGTTCCTTGAACAAGACACTCCATCTCCCAAATCTGGGCATGTTCACTGGCTATCCCTTGTGCCTGGAATCTCTCCCTCCTTATCCCCATATCTTATTTCCTTGGCTTCCTTCAAGTTCCAGGTTACCTTTTACTAGGAGCCTTTCCTGATTCACCTTAATGTTAGTGCCTTAATTATCTCCACTTTATCCTGCTTATATCTTTTTTGTACATAATTATTTGCACATTGTCTCCCTTGGTAGAATATAAGTTATAGAGTTAAAAGTAAGACTAATTACTGCTTCAATCAATCAATCAATGGGCAGGGATTATCTTTTCCCTTTCTTTGTATCCCTAGTGCTTAGCTCAGTGCTTGCTACATAACAGATGCTTAATAGATGCTTGGTGACTTGACTTTATCTTTTTGGATCTCAGTATAAATATAAGTACTTTTCACTGGTTTGTTTTGAGTAATCCATTTCTTCAAAAATATCTACCAAATAATGTGCTGGTTTTAGGAGGAAATATGTAAAATGAATTTATTATGTCTTTATTATTATCACTAAGAAAGATGTTAGTTTCTCTCCCTTCCTTTCTTCCTTCCTTCCTTTCTTTTTCTCTTTCTTTTTTCTTTTCTTCCTCTTTCTTCCTTCCTTCCTCCTTTCCTTTCTTTTTTCTTTCTTCCTTCCTTCCTTCTTCCTTTCTTCTCAAACCCTATACAAAGTACTTCAGTATGAGAAAGCCAGTGTGTGTCTCTCACACACAATTTGGCACATAATCTTATACTATATTGACTGCTGTTGTTTCATGGACCTCAGCTTTCTTTTTCACATTACTAGCCCTCAAACACTTAGCATAGGAGTCATACTAGATCATCAGCTGTTCCTGGATCTCATCCTACATTCTCAGTTTTCAGTACATTTGTATAGACTGATCCCTGTGCCTAAAATGCACTCTCTGTTTTCTACCTCAGTGGCTTGGCTCAGGTGATATCTCCTCAATTAAACTTTCCCTTACTGCCCCAGCAGAAAGTATCCTGTCCTCAGATTTTTCTAGAGAAAAATAAAATTTTCCGGAAATTTATTTTTCTTAAACTGTTAATTGTCTTAAAAATAAAAAAGGAACCAAGAAAATAAAATGTTGCATGAGTGGTACAATTTAGTGGTTACTTACATCATACTTTTTGCAGGTGTTTTGGTTTTGTTAAAATTCACTTGCAAAGTGGGATTTTTATCAATTTCTGCCAAACATCCTTATCTTTAAGACTTTCCATAACTATATCTGTTCTTTCATGTGAAAGAAACATTTAAAAACTAAAATGAATAAAGTGTTCTTTAATCAACTATGAGTGAAGAGAGTCTGACAGATCCAGCACTCAGCACAGTGCTGGGCACAGAATAGGCACTTAATAAATGTTTATTGACTTACAAATCTGACCAAACTGTTTATTTGAACATGAGTATGTGAAGATCAATTTTGACAGATTCATTGACAAATTTGCAGAAGACAAAAATAGAAAAGGTAAACTGCAACAGACCAATTCGATGGTATGGTCCCCTCCCTTTCTCTCTCAAATATACATTTATGTAATAGAAAAGTATTCATTATTAATTTTTCCTTTTGTGATTATTTTATTTAAAAAATTTTTACTGGCATGATTATCTGTACAAAGTTCAATCAAATGAAGTTTTCCTTTTCTGCATTTCTTTTCTGCCTGTCATTATTAATTTCATTTTATGATTATTCCTGAAAATAATTATAGGGTAGGGGTGTTAAATAATGATGTGCTCCAGGAGGTGCCAAATATATTAAGTATGCCTCAGTCCCTGATGTCAGAAAAAGACTCCTCCATCCTCTTGTTGAAATCTCTTTCTTGCTTCAAGGCCCAACTCAGGTGCCACTTCCTCCATGAAGCCTTACCTGGTGGCTCTCTCCTCTTCACACTCCCCTCCCCCAGGTGAAGGTGATCATCCCTTACTCATATTAGTAGCAGCCCTTTAACCTCTCCTGTGCATTTATCTCACTCTGAAATAGTTACCACATGCTTGTCCTCTCATTAGATTGTAAGCTCTTAGAAAGGCGAGGGTCTTATCTCATTGATCCCCCAGGGCCTAGCACAGTGTCTTGTACCTATTCTTCAAGACTACAGTGAATCTTTGATATCATTGGTATGGGCACTCCCTTTACAGATGCAGATTTAAACTCTTCCAACATTTAATATGATCTTATGATGTTATACTCTTATGATGGGTAATTCTTGTCCATGTCTTTCCATAATCTTCCAAAGAGAATCTACCCAACACGAGGGAGGTCTTCCATGGGTTCTTTTAGTATTTCATGGATACACAAGGATATGCTGTGTTGGCCATCTATTAGCCCCATCTCTACAATGGGCTCATTTTCTTTTCCAGTTTCAAGGAGCCTATCTTTTATACCTTTTGCAAAGTCTTTCTTCTTAATTTTAATGCCTTCCCTCTGAGATTATCTCCAATATGTCCTTTCTAAATCTTCTAAATCTATGATCCCATCATCCTATGCCATTTCTTGAGCCCAAATCGTCACTGGTAACATGGAGTGGTGGTCTGCAGACATACAATATGTTTTCCATTACCTTTTGGTTCACCAGCAATTGCAATTATGATTCTCTGGAGATTGTGGTGTTCCATGATACATAAGCAGACAGCATTCCTGGAAGAACAGTAGTGTTGGAAAGGCGGACATTTCTAGCAACACATCTCATAATGTTCACCTACAACTCAACACATAGTAAAGGTGTCATAAAAGTTTACTGAAGAAAGACTACCTTAAATAGTAGATAGAGCATTGGAAGCCTTTGTGACTGTGTTAGAAATCTGCCTCAAACACTTAACCAGCAGCGTGACCCCCAAACAACTCACTCAAATTCTCTGAGCCTCCATTTGTAAAATGAAGGTGATTGGATTCCTTAGCCTCTGTTGTCCCTTTAAGTTTTTTTTTTTTTTTAATATGAGGCAATTGGGGTTAAGTGACTTGTCCAGAGTCACACAGCTAGTAAGTGTTTTGTGTCTGAGGCCAAATTTGAACTCAGGTCCTCCTCACTCCAGGGCTCTATCCATTGCACCACCTAACTGCCCCCCCCCTTTAAGTTTTAAATAGATGATCCTGTGATCTTATGAATTAAGTTGCATTGGACATGTAGTGATGTTGTATGGGAAACTGAAGAATCTTGTTCTCCTTCCTATCCAAAGACCCTCCCACCAGCCAGAGGGAAGTCCTATTTATTTTACTTTGCACTCTCAAATTCTCTTGAAACAAATCCCAGCAGCCAACCTTGGCTGTGACATAGGCTTGAGCACTGCTCTGTTGTTACCTGACTGCCTGGCTCTTCAATAGATTCAGTTGCAACAGGACTGGTCACCATCCATCAACCAATGCATGTCACAGCGAGAGAATGTGGCGACTGTGAAGATAAGCACGAAAGTGTTGGGTCAATGCTCGGAGACAAATGACAGTACTTGTTTATGAAGTAATAAAACCAAGTCTCAGCAAATTCAGCATTCCAGCTTGGGGTCAACAAAGCCTTAATCAGTTTTTGGTGTGGTTGTTAATTATAGTGAAATAGAACAATTATCAATGGAAAGTGTGAACGTGATACCAAGTCAAGCTTTGCCCAGAGCTAAAGAGATGCATAAAAAGGCTAAGGACTGAAGAATGCTGGTGAAGCAGTTTCCTCCATCTGGGCTAATTGTGGTCTGGTATGCCCCGAGGCAGTTTTCTTTTCTTTTCATTTATCCTTTTAAGGGAGGTCACCTGTGTTCTGAAGAGCAGAAGAGAGATACCTGAGGACCTGGCAGAGGACTAGGGAGGAGAAAGCTGCTTTCTTTTTCACTGAGGAATCAATTCAGATTGATTAATTCAATTTTGCAAAGAACTGACAGTGGGAATGTGTGTGTGTGTGTGTGTGTGTGTGTGTGTGTGTGTGTGTGTGTGTGTGAGGATGGCACAGAGCTAGGAGAGATAACTGACATACTGAAGGGCAGTTAGTATCCAAAGGTGATCTTGACAGGCTAGAAACATTGGGCCAAATCAGTTGGGATGAAAGTTGATAGCAATAAGTGCTAAGTCCCCCACAGGTAACAAAAAATGGCTTCAGGTATAAGATGGGTGAGAAGGGGCCAGGCAACAGTTTGTCTGAAAAAGGCCTGGAAGCTTTAGTAGATTAGAAGTTCTGTGAATGAATAACATGACATCAATCAATCAATCGGCGTTTATTAAGTACTTCCTGTGTTAAAAGCTGGGGATAAAAATAAGATGCAACAGTCCATGCCTTTAAAGAGCTTACATCTCAATGAAGGACATGACCGGTACATAAAAGGATATAGGCCAGATACACACAAAGTGGCTAAAAGGTCACTTTGGAAGGGAAGGCTCTTCCATCTGACTGGGAATGCCCCCTTCAGAAAGTAGAATTTGAGCTGAGTCTTGAAGAAAGCCAGGGAGTCTAAGTGAGGAAGGAAAGTATTCCTGACATGGAGGACAGACAGCATGCATAGATGTGGAAACAGGAGATGGAGGATGATGGGACATGTTCAGTATGGAGTGGAATGATGTGGAAGAGTAAGGACCAACACTTCAAGAGGACCTCTGGATTCCCCATTCAGCAGAAACTGAGATGAGGACTCATTCAGTAGAGATGTCACCATTGGACGTGAACTTGGCAGAGTCAATGCTATTTAAGAACTGAGTTAAGGTGAGTTGGAGCCGATTCCTCTAGACCCCAAGGTAGCATAGGGGAAAGCATATCCTTGAGGTATTGGGAAAACTGTTTATAGGTTTGTTAAAATGTTTATAGGTTTGTTCTTGTATCCTTCGAAGTAAATATATTTTTACAAAAGCCACCTGATGTGGATAGGTTAAATGGAACCGGGGAGCTAGGAATTAGCCCCTTAACAAGGGGAAGAGCACAATCGGTAGAGGACTGAGCTCATAGCAGCGGAGAAGAGACACCTACAAACTCTGAGGGGAGATGTAGCCTGCTTGGTTCTCTGGGAGAGAGAAGCCAGAGCATTCGTGTTACATAAAAGGCTGAAAGGGTAGGAAGGAGGCCAGGTTGTGAAGGGCTTTAAATGCCAAATGGAGGAGTTTATACTTTATCCTAGAGATAATAGGAGTCATTAGAGTTTATTGAGTAAGTGATAACATATTCAGATCTTCAGGCTGGAGAGAGGGCAATCTGGAAAAATGAAATTGTGTACTTTAGAAGCCAAGTACTAATTTTTCCGCTGGGACTTCACATAAAATTTTGTCTTACACCTTTCTGATGCATTTATCACGCAATATTGTTTATTATACTTATCTGTATTATATCTTATCCTCCTTCATAAGAAGAGTGGTTTCTGCCATGCTCAAATAATTCAAAACCAGGTGCTTTTTTATAGCTGTCTTAGAAAAACAACCATTCTTGCCCCAGCAATATCACCGACAATAGCCCTCCTATGGGGGAAAAAAACTTACTTGCTCCCCCATCCCCCACCTTTTATAGAATGTGCCATCTCTTCTTTTCTAGCCTCCTAGCTAGGAGATTTTTTAATCTCCAAAAGCAGGTTCTTTGCCATAAGTACCAAAATAATTAGGACATAGACTGGGGTCCTACTTGATAGCTAATGCTTTCAGGCTTAATCTTTTTAGACTCAAATTCCTATGTACTGGGATTGGGTGTCTGGGAGCAACTTTGCTTTAGCCTTAGCTTATGATTAGCATTCTGTCTACCTTTCAGTTTTCATCTTTGAAGGCTAGACTGCCAATTGTTGTAATTCCTGTAAGGGCTATTTGTCCAGCAGCTGCCAAACAAGAATGATAATCATCTGTAATCTAGCCTTCAAAGATGAAAACTTGGAGTTAGTCAGAATGCTCATTAGAAACAAGAGTGAGGGTTCCCTGAGCAGAACATTCTGGAATTCAGGGTTCTCCAGTTTTTAAAAATCTAGACCTCTCTCACCATTTCATGTAGATAAATGGATAGGGAAATGCATAATGTTATGTCCAGGGAGCAAAGTCATTGCCTTTTCTACTTGCCTAGACACATTCCTGGCCAGCTAAAACCTCGAGGTACTTTGGGATCATCTGGACGGAAAGTTTAAATAAGAAGTGGTCAAAATAAGTTGTTGTTGTTGTTGTTGTTTGCCCTTCGTTCTCAAAGAGGACCATGACATCAGGGAGGTGATGCCATGACTTGCAAGTGAATTGGGTTACAGTGAGGGAGGGAGGGCTGTGCAAAATCACCGGCCTTACTTTCTCCTCCAGAGCCATCTGGGTCCAGTTTCAAGATATAGATCAGGATGACTGGAGATGGCCCAGCTCAAAATCACTAAACAAATAAACAAACAACTAAATAATAAGAGGTGGTCCCTGATTTCATGATGTTTACAATCTAGTAGGGAGTTAAAACACAAACAGATAATTATAATAAGCAATATTAAATGATACGTTCTTTGGAAAAGTTCTATGTGAGATCCAAGTAGAAAGATAAACAATTCATTCATCACGAATGCAGTTCCCTTTTTTCAAGTCTCCAGCTCTTTATACTCTCATCAGAAATCCATTAATTCATAAAATCATAGAATCCCCAAATCTAAAGGGATCGAATGAGAAGAAATGGTTTGGCTCAACTCTTATACAAAACATGTATTTTACTTACAACATCCTTGACAAATGGTCAACCAACTTCTTGTAGAAAACCTCCAGTCACAGCGAGCTCACTACCTAACAATGCTATTTGGAGATAACTTGAATTATCAAGAAGTTTCTCCTTAAATTTCTGATATCTGCCTTTGCCCTCCAGGGCCAAGCAAGATAAATTTTAGCTCGCCTTTTACATAACCAACCCTTCAGACGGGGATAGATATCTAAAGATAGAACAGGTCTCCTGTTACCCCTGCTTCTCCAGGCTAAACACCCCTAGTCCCCGTATAGCAAGGACTCTCATTATCTTGGCTGTCCTTTTCTGGACCTTGTCCACACTAAAATGTGGTGCCCGGACCAGGACATGATTACTCCAGAAATTGTCTCACCCCAGAGCAGGGTATGGTGGGATTATCACTTCTGTTTTTCTGAACACTGTGCTTCTATTAATGTCGGCATTTGGTTTTTTTGGCAGCTACTTCATAATGCTGACTCATACCGAGCTTGCCAGAATGCCAGGTGGTGGGGTGTCAGGGACACCAGGCAAGGTGTCCATATCCCTTACCCACGAGCAGGTGCCTGAAATTCTATTTTAGAGTTCAATCCTTTTAAAGGGCTTAAGTGTCCGATTCTTAGTAAAATGCTACAAGAGGAATAAAGCTCCCAGGAGGATTTGGGGTAAGTTTTGCCTAGGGCAAAACTGATTGAGGCCACTTTGTTGAGGAGGGGGTGGGGATGTAGGTAAAACATGACGGGAGGGAAAATGGATGACGGACTTGACCTCCTGGAGAATTTTGTCTAGTGCCAGTTCCGTCTCAGGCTACTAAGAGAGGTCTTTCCTGTGACTCCCTGAGAATGGTGGAATGAAGAAGGTTGTTCTTACTCCGTTTGCCAGGAGAAAAGATACTGTAATAGGAATAGTGCACAGTTTAGGGATGGGAGAAGAAAGATAAATTAATTTGTGTCTGCTCTCTGTGTGACTTTGAGTGAGTCATCTTGCTTTTGTGAACTTCCTTAGAGATAAAAATACTAATCTACCTCGTAGATCTGCTGCAGCTCATAAAAACTTTGTAACTGGCTGATCGTGGAAGGCTTGGGCTGACTTCACCCACTGCAGATTTATTATACAACCTTAGCCGTGCCTATGTGATCTTTCTGTTTTTCCCTTATCCACTCTCAATCTCATTTTTCACAGGTCGGTTATAAACATTTTCTCCTCTCCTTTTCCATCCCCATCCCCCACTTTCGCATCAAATGACCTAGATTCCTTCATCTGGAGAAGCCTGAGAGGCCTTGGACCGAATACCTGAAGTTTCCTGCTTCCTAAATGTTTTGCATTCATCCTTGCCCACTCTCTTCTCCTCCCTGGTCACAAAAGAAGGACCGTCCTCTGTACTACAGTCAGTCCCTTCACCAGTTCCCTAGATCTGGCTTTCTTCCTTCCCATGTGCTTAGACACATGCTCAGGTCTCCCCAATCCTAAATAAAAGCCCTGTCTTCACTCTGCTACCCCATTCAGCTAATCTCCCACCTCTCTCTCTCTCCTTCACTGATAATCTTTCTGAAAAAGTTGATTCTGATGCTTCTTCTTCCTCACTACCTACTTTCTCTGAAAACCTTTGAATCCCCACTTCTGCCCCTATCACTATACTAAAACTGTTCTCTCAGCGGTTGCCACTGAGGCAGCAAGGTCTCACAGTAAGCAGATTGCTGGACTTGGAGTCAGGATGCAGTCCCAGATGCTCACTAACCGTGTGACCCTGGGGAAGGCATTTAACCTCTGTCTGCCTCAGTTTCCCCAATTGTAAAATGGGGATTATAATAGATTATAATTATCTCTCAGGGGTTTTTGAGGATCAAATGAGATAATATTTGTAAAGCACTTAATACAGTGCCGGGCACATAGTAGATGCTTAAAAAACATTTGTTCCTTTCCACTACTCCCATTATCTGCTTTTTGGTTGTTGAGTCATTTCAGTTGTGTCTGACTCTCTGTGGCCCCATCTGGGATTTTCTTGGCAAAGATACTGGAGTGGTTTGCCATTTTCTTTTACTGCTTATCTTCCAGATGAGGAACTGAAGCAAACAGGGTTAAGTGACTTGCCCAGGGTCACACAGCTAGTAAGTGTCTGAGGCTGGATTTAAAATCAGATCCTTCTGACTCTAGGGCCAGCCCTCTACCCACTGTGCCACATAGCTGCCCATTATCTTCTTTACCGCCATGTATAATGGTCTTCATCCTCCTTGACCTATTTGAAACTTCTGTTTTTTTCTTTTCTTTTTTTTTGACCACTCAAAGTTTATTAGTTTCTGTTGAGCACAAAGTAAACAAGTTACTGAGACTGCTGGAAAGCACATAGCTGATTCAGATAGTAAAAAAAAAAACAACAACCTGGTTTTTACTCTTTTTTTGGTGTTTTGCTTTTGTTGTCCTTAAAAAACACATACACACACACACACTCACTACAGCTACTTCTACACTTAAGCAGCCTGCCTATTCTAAGGGAATAGGTGGGAGAGGGAAGGTGGGGGAGGAGAGGGGAAAATGGGCTCTGATACCTAGCACACTTCAGAAGGGGCGGCGGGGGCGGGGGGGGGGGGGGGGAGCAACAAGGAGGGTACTGCTGCTCATGCAGAAGGCCCAGTTCTGGTCTTGCCGGGCTCGCTGGCACACTGCTTCCTCATGGCCTCCTGGACCAGGTCACAGGTGATCGTGCCATGAGCAGCCTGGAAAGTTTCTGAGCGCTCTGGGGATTCCGATACAGTTGTCATGAATGGATGACTCGACTTTCCGAAGAATAAGCTTGCCCACCAGTGGCCTGGGTCTGACTTGAGAAGACCAGGATGGTAGGGGGGTCACATCCCCAGGGTACTCAGAACTTCCACAGAAGCTGTTGCTAGAAGTGGAACCCACATGCCTTCGGCAGTAGTCATGGGTTGCTTCGAGTGAGCCGCTGTTTGGGATTGCTGCCATGTTGCTGGTTGTTGTTGTGATGATGCAAACCTTAGGGGCGGCTACCGAGCTGCCCCTGTCAGGTAGTGGGCTGTGGTGGATGGTCACGAGTGACCTGGCTTGGGGAAAAGGGGCGCTAGGCTGAAGAGCCCACTTGTAAAGGAGATCACGGGAGGATACTTCACTGCAACAAAATTCCAGAGTTCTTTGGGTTTTGCTATTTGAAACTTCTAACACTGTTAATCACTCCAGTCTCTGGTTGTCCATCGTGACTGGAACGCTCTCCCATCTCCACTCTGACTATTGACCTCCCTGACTTCCTTTTAAGTCTCATCAAAAATCCCACCTTCTACAGGAAGCCTTCCCTAACCCCTCTCAATTCCAGTACTTTCCCTCTGTTCATTATTTCCTATTTATCCTGAATGTAGTTTGCTCTGTGTGTGTGTGTGTGTGTGTGTGTATACATCTATTTGCATTTCCTCTTCCCCTTTAGATTGTATGTTCCTTGAGGGCAGGGACTATCATTTTGTTTTGTTTTTTTAATCCTGGATGCTTAGCACAGTGCCTGGTACATAGTAGGCACTTAATATATGTTTATCAAATATGCTGCTCCCTTGGCTTCAGAGACATCACAGCTCCTGGTTCCTGTCCTATCTCTCATGTCACTCCTTCCCTGCCTCCTTCACTGGCTTGTCATCTGCTTCTTGAGCCCTTAATGTGATCCCTTTTTGATTCTCTTCTGTCTCCCTTGACCATTCATCCTTTCCCCCAGTTTCAATTACTACCACTACATAAATAATTCCTGACTCTATACATGTATACCTCTATTCCAGACATTTTTTTAGAGCATTTAAAAAGTTTTATTCATATTTCATTTTTACATTACATTTAAATCATTCCTACTATGTGAAAGGTTTTTATAACAAGAGTAAAACAGTGAAGTAAAATTAATAATACAGTGATGTCATCTGAAATTGCAAACAACACTTCTCAACATTCCTCCCATCACTATTTTTAAAAATTAAGAGAAATCAATTTTCTCACTCCTATCCTCCACTGCATTGGAGAAAAAATTTATTGTAACAAACATACGTAATAAAATTCTAATTCTCACAATGGTTGAATAAAAAACTTATGTCTCATTCAATACCCTAAGTCTTTCACAAACATGGATAGCATGTTTCACCACCAGTCCTCTGGAATCACAGATAGTCATTTTATTGATCATAGTTCATTCAGTTTTCAAAGTTGCTTTTTTTTTTTAACAGTATTCTTATTGTATAAATTCTTTCCTTAGTTCTATTCATTTCATTTTTAATCAGTTTATAAGAATCTTCAAAATGGTTCATTTTTATAATATTGAGGATAGGGAATAAACTTTTTCTGGTTCTGCTTACTTCATTCTTGGTTCAAGCAAGTCTTTCCATTTAAAAAAATAATTTTTATTGATGTTTTCTGTTTCTTACATGACCATAGTATCCCATGACTGTTCCTCCCCTTTACCTCTCCCCAAGAGCCATCTCATAAAACAAATAGTGGCTTGTTTGTTTTTTTAAGAGAGAGGGAAAAAATCAGCATAATTGTTTGATAGATTAAGAAAGCCCCAAAAACATGTGCAGAGTGTAACATCTGTGGACCTCCCATTGCCACTAAGTTGTAGGTTGGGGGTGTCTTCTCCTATCTCTTCCTCTGAATCCCATTGATTTTTATAATTTTGTTATGTTTACTTTTGATTCTTTGATGGGTCACTGTTCTTCCATTGTTCTTGGAAATCAACTTCCTCATTCTTGAATTTTCTAAACTCACGTGGTTTATTGAGCATATTCTGTCTCTCATCTGGGGACCATCTTGTTATTATTATTTTCTTATGCTGACCTCCCCCTAACATGTAGTTCATTGCCTGCATATTACAAAATAAGACAAATTTCTCCCTGCTCCCAAAGTGAAGCACACCACAATATGGGAATAAAAAGATCATATTTGGGGGTCAGGGACTGGGGTTCCCCTCTGAAGGAAGTGTCATGATCATGGTCATCGTCATGCTGTGGGGCGTCTTCAGCCTCATCTGACACTGGGTCTTATTCTTGGAGTAGAGGCCAATGAAAAATACAGGCCAGAGAGGCTCTGAAAAGGAGCTGGTGAATGTATCAATGTGGCATCTATTGTCTATATCATAAAACACTATGTCTCCTGCCTCATAATTCAGAAAGATTCCTAGTTTGTAGTTTTCTTCTTAAGGAAATTTTGGTCCTAGGCATGGTACAGACTATATACTTATTTTGTCTTAGACTCAAAAGCCAGTATCCAATAGAAGAAGGTGGTAAAACCTCCCCAGTTGTATTGACAGAGTTCTCACAAAGGTCAACATACCAAGCAGAACTGTTTCCCACAGTCACCTCCCAATAATGTCTTCCAGACATGAAGCTCTGAGTTGCTAGAACAGGACCACGTAGATTGGATCTCTCCACAGGACAATGTAATTTCTTTCATGAATCTCTTTCTCTCATTGTTTTCGTATCTGTGGATATGAAGATTCCTAGACGGGCAGTTTCAGGACCCAGAGTGATTTCCTCAGGGAATTTTGTCTTGATCATTTTTCTCTGATTCGGGCTCCTCCTCAAGTGAGGTTGGAACAATTTGAAGGACTGTGCTACTATGGACAGTTGTTGATCGGTCCAGGGATTCTTCATAACGCAAATATTCTGGCACTCCAGACATTTACAACTGCCTCCACAAGTCGAATGAATGTGCTGGCAGATGCAGTCTTTGCAGAAATTGTGACTACACCCTGTGGATGTGGCCCAGGTGAAGAAATCTAGACAGATAGAGCATGCCACCTCTTCTGAAATACTCGAGGCGAGCTATGAGGCCATGATTCTTTCTGATGCCTCGGATTTGGGTCTTTCCCTGTGTTTGGAGCTCCTCTCAGTTTCCTCAGAGCTTTCTTCTCAGCTCTAGCTCCTCATCTCCGGGCTGGGGGAGTGGGATCTGGGAGGCAATGTGGTGCCATGGAAATGGTGCTGGATTAGAATCCTGACTTCATCACTTATTTCCTATGTGACCTTGGCAAGTTACTTAAACTTCTCTGGTCTTCAGTTTCCTCATCTGCAAAATGCAGGGATAGGACCAGATGCTTTCCATGGTCTACACCAGCTCGACATCTATGATCTTATGCTATCTGACTGCCTAATAGACATGTCTATCTGGGAGTCCCATAAATATCTCAAATGCACCATGGATAAAGCCAAACTTACTTTTCCCCATAAACCTGCTGCTCTTTCTTACTCTACCATTTCTGTCTCTGACCTGATGTTGATTCCTAGGTTTGGAATCTCTGGGTTATTTTTGATTCTCATTTCTTCTCCCTCATTTCCCACATGTGACCCATTACTAAGCCCTGTTGATTAGCCTCCAGAATTTCTCTTGAATTTCTCTTTGAATTAGGGACACCCTGCCACCTAGACCATTGCAACAGCCCCTCTGGTGGTCTTCCTCCTCTACTCTCTTCTCCCTCTGATCTCCTCCCCAGGCTGCATTCCAGGCTTTCTATACCATGCCCCAGAAACCTGTTCATTTGGAGACTCATTCCAGCCTGGAATTCACACACTGAAAGTACCCTCCATCCCTGCTGCTGCCTCTCTTCTAATTGGATGGCTCCTCCCAGAACCTCTACTTAAGGAGGGAGTGGGCCCAGGTCTGCCATGTCTTCATTTCTTTCCAGGCTGCACTCCATGCTTTCTCTACCATGCCCCAACAATAGATACCTTTGTGTACTCTGGTCTCTCCTCCTCCCCACCAACCCAAGCTTTCCATTGTCCTTTTATGTGTTATCTTCCCCTATTAGAATGTAAGCTCCTGGAGGGCAGGGATTGTCTTTCTGCTTGTATTTGTATTTCCAATGATTAGCACAGTGCATGGCAAATAGTAAGTGCTTGATAAATGCTTGTTTACTGGCAATCTGTTCTTTACACCAGTGCTAAACTGATATTTTTTTTAATGTATAGATCTGGACATGTCTCTCTTCTGCTCAAAATTCTTCTGTTCCCTGTACCTAGGAAGCAAAGTTCAAACTCAGCTCAAATCCCACCTTCTTCAAGAGGCCTTTATGCTGTATACATCTTGGATACAATGGGTAGGAATTGTTATCTGAAGTAGCAAGGCCCCGTAGAGGAGAGACAGGAGGCAGAAGGTGCCAGGCAAGTTAAACCACTATTACTATCTTGTCCACCATCTCCCCTCAGACCTCAGCAGAGACAGCCCAGGACCCCAAAACCAAGAGCCTTGGGAATAGCAGTGTTCTCTGAATCACCAGAACTGCTTCCAGCCAAGCCTTCATAGTCATCTTTGGGGGAGAGATTACTACGGGGAGGGGGCCCACTTTTCCTCTCACCAAAAGCCAGATAGTCACAGGAGTCTTGGGAGTGATACCACTTTCTACCGACCCTGTTTCCAACCCAGTCCTCACAACCACCAGGCAGGGTTTGGGGAGGGAACTCCTATGGGAAATAAGTCAGCCATCGTTAGTAAACAACAGGCCACAGACTCAAATCCTCTTGGAGACATCCCAGGACACTGAACCCAAGAGTCTTGGGAATAGTAATGTTTACAGCCCAATGCCCTCAAATACCATACTGGGAATCAGCCCCTGTGGAGATGCCACCTGGTAATGGCTGCTCCAGGTACTGTAGATGCATCTATTAAAGACCCAGAAAAGCAAGTTCTTGCCACCGAAGTCTTTGGCACTGTCAAATGGTTCCGCATCGGAAACAGATATGTTTTTATCAGTGGGAATAACATGAAAGAGGAGGCATTGTTATCCACCAGCAGAGAAAGATCCCATGGAGTCTGAATGCAGATCAGAGCTGACTTTGTAAACTTTCTTTATTATTCGTGGTATTTTTCTCTCTGCATTTTCTTTTGCAACATGGTTAATATGGAAATGTTTTGCGTGACTGCACATGTATAATCTATTTCAAATCTCTTACCTTATCAAAAATTGGAGAGAGGAGGGACAGAATTTGGAACTCAAAAAAATTTTTTTTGAAGGAATGTTAAAATTTTTTGTTTACATGCAATTGAGAAAAAATAAAAGAAAAATTAAATGGGACAAAAAAAGAAAATCAGGACTGGAACCTGAAGAGCAATTATTTTTCTTAATAAAGCTTTTTTATTTTGAAGAGAGAGAGAAGCAGCATTAACATCTGTTTTGTCGCTGCACCTAAGAACCATGGGAACTTGCATCTGATTCACAGCTGAAACCTTCCCTGTGCATTATCTGCCCATTAAGAAGGTGAGCTCCTTGAGAGCAGGGACTGGCTGACATTTCTGTTTGTACCCCCAGTCTTAGCAAAGTACTTTGCCCACAGGACGTGCTCAATAAATGCTTATTACATTCATTCATTGTATGTCCATAGTTTGCATTTTGTCCCCTCCATTAGAATGTGAGCTCCTCTAGGGCAGAGAAAGTATTTTTTTTGTGGTGGTTGTTGTTTTTGAGTCATTTCTTCATGACTCCATTTGCAGCTTTCTTGGCAAAGACACCAGAGTGGTTTGCCATTTCCTTCTAGAGCTCATTTGACAGGTGAGGAAACTGAGGCAAACAGACTTAAGACTTTCCCAAGGTCACACAGCTAGTAAGTATCTGAGGTTGGATTTAAACTCGGGTCTTCCCGACTCCAGACCCAGGGCTCTATCCTAACTGAGCCACTTAACTGCCTATCTTTATAACTTCATTGTTTGGCACAGTATCTGGCACGTAGTATTTACTCAATAAAGGCTTGTTGATTGACTGGAGTCTTCATGAATCTTTGGAGATCTTAAAGCCTTGGCTTTTTTTTTTTTTGCTTTCTTTTATAATCTCAATAAAACTCAAACTGTCGAAATTAATGGAACACTTGTCTAGCAAAGAACCTGAGAGCTGATTAAGTCTGTAGGATCTAGGGCACCAACTCCTCCCTGTTGTGAACCCAGCCACGGAGGTTTGTGCTTTGTTTGTTGCTGGGGAAGGCTGCCTCTGCTGAGAGGAGCTCCCTTCTCTCACACACACTGCCTCACTAACAATCTCCCACCCTGACACCCTGGGACTATGTGAGTCATAGATTATAAGTCTATAGTTCTGCCAAAGAGGAAGAGCAACAAAGGTACCCGATGTACAATATGATTCAAGTATGGGACAGGTGGTTTATTTATACACAGAAGGAAGAATCCAAGTGTGTGTCAACAGAGTGAGCAGAATTAACTGGCTTCAGTCCTTTAGAACAACAGTTGTAATCAGCCAGGAGGCTAACACATAAACCTTATTAAAAGGCGAAGGACATCAACCATTTTATATTCCCCTTTGGGAAATATTTGCTCCACTCCAAACCATAAACCTCTGATCTTTGGGCTCAGCTGCTTCCCATATATGTCTCTACTCGGTGACCCAATGATCACTGCCACTAATTCACTCAAAAATCCCTAGACCTTTCAAAGTCATAGTCAAAGTCACCACCTCAGAAAAGGATATACACAGTGGGAAGGGTTGACAGAGGCCCCAGACACTAGCTGAAGACACATACCACATAGAGTGGGGTGGGAGAAAAGCCCAGCCCATTCCCATACTCCTTCTCTTTGGAAGTCTAGGGTCAGAGTTCAAAGTATTTGCCACCTAGGAAGTAGCCAACGGTCCAAGCTAGACAACACCTTTTCTTTTAACAAATGCAGCCCGTCACCCCACTGATGCTGTCATAAGACCCAGAGAGAACATAGGGACCACTCAGGGTTCATCCCAAAATGCCAAGACCTTTCGCTGTTGGGCTAACACTTAGCCAGAAGAAACGGGGAAGTTCATCATTCCCCAAAAGCCTGAGAAATGGGTCACCACATCCTTGGAGTCTCTAGAAGTTTCCAGGGAAGCTCAGGGCACATGTTCGCCGATATGGCCCCTTGCTGTACTTGGAATCATTGGTTTCTACATCTGATTGGTAACAGTCTAATGGAAAAGCCATAGCATTGACACCTGGCTTGCTGCTGGAATGTTGAATCCTTTCATAGGTCACTTGTAGTGGTTTTGAGTTTCATTTGGGGTGGGTGGGTAGAACTAGAAAATTCACAACTCCTCCCACGGTCTCTGGGGTATTAGACAAATTGATAGTAACACAGTGAAACTGAGGGCTGCCAAAAAGTAAATACTGGAGGAAGGGACATCTTGTCCTAGTTTATCTGTATGGGCTGGCAAAACCCAGACTAAACTTTGTGTGTCTCCAAGTCCCTGAGTTTCTTCAAAGGTAGGCTTAAAGAGCATTGGACAGGACTTGATTTAACTCCGTCCTAGACAGAGCATGAGGTCTACTGATGTGATTTTGGAGGCTTTGGGAAGAGCCTCCCACTCTAAAAAAAATTATCTCCCCCACTTTTGGAAGATATCTACAGTTCTTTTAACAAGAAATCCATTCTGTATTAGGAGAAAAAATTTAAAATGCAAATGCCCGTGGGAGAGGCATTCCATTTACATTGAAGTATGCATGATCTGCTTGCTTTCCAGAGACAATGTTCAGTTAAGGGGAGCAAGGGTTATACAGGAGAGCCTATAAAGCCCAAAGGGGATAGAAAGATGCCACAGAAAAGGCACTGAAAGCTAGGTAAGTAGCAGCACAGAAGTCTCCTGTCTTCCAAGCATGCCTCAGTTTACTCTGCTGGTAGCAAGGTCCTATTCAGGTTGTTAGGGCAGGTCCAGCATGCTCCCCTTCTGGGATTCCTCCAACCAAGTTATGAAGTTGTGTAGGGAACCACTCATGGAGATGATTCAAGTCTCCTGCTGAAAGAAATGTTCATTTCATGAACTACCTCATTCTGTGTTCTCCAAAGAATTACAGGAGAGAACAACATTGGCTAGGAACTTTTAGGGTCTCAAATTTGGAGTTTTTAAAAAATTTAAATTTTTCCTTAAAATTAAAATAAATTCCTAAAAATTTAAAAATTTAAAAAAAAGGAAAGTAGAAAAATTGGGAAAGAATTTTTACAACCAGTTTCTCTGATAAGGGCCTCATTTCTAAAATACATAGAGAATTAAGTCAAATTTATAAGAATACAAGTCATTCCCCAATTGATAAATGGTCAAAGGACATGAACAAGCAGTTCTCAGATGAAGAAATTAAAGCCATCTATAGTCATATGAAAAAATGTTCTAAATCACTATTGATTAGAGAAATGCAAATCAAAACAACTCTGAGGTACCCCATCACACCTATCAGATTGGCCAACATGACAAGACAGGAAAATGATAAATGTTGGAGAAGATGTGGGAAAATTGGAACACTAATGCATTGTTGGTGGAGTTGTGAAATGATCCAACCATTTTGGAGAACAATTTGGAACTATGCCCAAAGGGCTATAAAAATTTGCATACCCTTTGACTCAACAATAGCACTTTTAGGGCTATATCCCAAAGAGATCACACAAATGGGAAAAGGACCCACATGTACAAAAATATAGCAGCTCTTTTTGTGGTGGCAAAGAACTGGAAATTGAGAGGATGCCCATCAATCAGGGAATGGCTGAACAAGTTGTGATATATGAATGTAATGGAATGCTATTGTGCTATAAGAAATGATGAATAGGCTGATTTCAGAAAAACCTGGAAAGATATTTATGGTCTGATGCTGAGTGAAGCGAGCAGAACCAATAGAACGTTGTACACAATAACGTTGTGCGATGACTAATATTGATAAACTTAACCCTTCCCAGCAATACAAGTATCTAAGACATCTACAAAGGCCTCATAATGGAAAATGCTATCCACATCCAGAGAAAGAATTATGGAGTTTGAATGTAGATTGAAGCATACTATTTGCTATTTTTTTTCTCTTCTATTGAGTTTTGTTTCCTCTTTCTGGTGGTTCCTCCTATTGGTTCTAATTCTTCCTTACAATATCACTAATGTGAAAATATGTTTAATAGGAATATATATGCATAGCCTATATCAGATTGTGCGCCGTCTTAGAGAGGGTGGTGGGGAGGAAGGGGGAGAAAAATTTCAAACTCAGAAGCATATGGAAGTGATTGTTGATAAATCAAAATAAATTAATTTTAAAAAATTTAAATTTTTCTTTAAAATTTAAAAATTAAAAAAAATTTGTAAGGCCAGGTGATGATTATTAATAGGAACAAAAACAGTATGCTTGTCTTGAAGCAACTCTTCTGGATACAGCATTCCAACTTGATTGACTTCTAGCTAACAACTACTGTAATTCTAGATCACATAGATTTCATCAGCCTGGGGAACTTTTCTATGGAAATTCTCTCTGCTGCATAAATGAATCCCAGGGACTTGTCCACATGCAGGACTAGTAAACTCATGGACTTTTCAGGTTTGAATTCAGGTCTCTGGATTCCAAATTCAGGGTACTTTCTTTTCTATCAAGCTTCTAAGGGTTAGCTCTTTGTACACGGTCTAGCATAGATTGGTATTGTTGTTTAGTTGTGTCCAATTCTTGGGGACCTCATTTGGGGTTTTCCTGACAAAAATATTGGAGTGTATTTGCCATTTCTTTCTCCAGCTCATTTTACAGATGAGGAAACTGAGGCAAACAGGGTTAAGTGGCTTACTCAGGGTCACACAGCTAGTGAGTGTCTGAGACCAGCTTTGAACTCAGGCAGATGAGTTTTACTAACCCCAGACCTGGCGCTCTATCCACTGCACCATCCATCTGCCCCTAGCGTGGATATGGAGATCTTAAACACTTAACATATTCTAATAGGAATAATCATGAAGGTTTGATTGATTAGCAAAGGAGGAAAAAAGAGTAGCTATCCCAGGTATCTATGGTTACTTAACAATTATTTACATAACTGTTTTTTTTTTAATGAAAATACTTGTTGGATTGAATTAGATTGAATTGGATAGGGTACAGAGAAGTGTATTTTTTCCACTCTACCAGGAAATATAGATAAATTCAATGGTGAATTGGGACCAGTTCATACAAGCTCATTCATTGTGAGCATTTACATGTCAGAAATTGGCAAATGCCACAAAGCAGAGCTTGATTTATGATGGGTTTTATAATGGTATATTGATTTTGATGACTATCTAGATTTAAGACAGTGAAAGAGAAATGTTAATATGCAGATTAAACTTAAAAGTGTAGCTTTCTTTTCAGAGAGTTGGTTACTAAACATTTACCAGAACATCTCGGGATATTTCAACCTTTTTACAAAATTATTTATATGTGTACAACTTGCCCCGTCTTGAATAGTATGCGTGTGAATGAGTTGGTGACTCCCTGTGTGGGATAGTAGTAGGCATGTGGGTGGTTTTATGGATGTTCTAGGGCTACTTAAGTCTTCTCTTATTTCTTAGAAATCAAGAATTGATATTGAGTTTAGGACAGTTTAACATAGGCTGACCATAGGATCATACATTTAAAGCAGGAAAGGAGTTTGAAGGTCATCCAATTCAACTGTTTCAGTTTTCAAAGAAAGAAAACTGAGATCCAGGAAGGTTGTGACTTGCCCAAAGCCACACAGGGAGCTGAGTTAAGAACCCATCATTTTCCAGTGTGGATCTATTTCCAGTGTGTTCTGTAGCTCTTCCCATGACTCCCTGACACCACCATAGCCACAAACTGGCTGGTAAATATGCAAAGAGAGAGCTTGTCTGTGTATCCTTCTATCTGTGGGTAGAGGAAGAAGGAGCAGAAATGCTCTTAGAATATGTACTGAAATTGTTGAACACTGATTTTTTAAAAATTAATTTAAAAAACTATTTTTAAATTAATTTTAAAATACTATTAAGCCTACTTTAGGTTTACTTAAGAACAAGGTGGAAAAAATAAAATGTTGGCTCCCATGCATCATCTTCTGGGATGTGTCCATTGATTCTGATAAATGACTTTTCTGAGAAAATTCCTGTAGTTTATCCATTATTACTCCAGCCTTCAGGAAAGATGTCCAAGCTTTGTCTTTTGTGTCTCTGTAAAAATCAGCACCTGCCCTGGCCTATGACACAGTTGTATAAAAACAATAATACTTAACCCCAATTGCCTCACCAAAAAAAAAACAAAAAAAACCCAAAACCAATAATAGTCTCTAATTCACCTACTAAGTCAACCAGAGCTAGGAAACCTTGAGTTTTCTAATAATAATAGTTCATATTTACTAGAAATACATTTAGTTTTAGCTTCTCCGGAGGGCTATAGTTTCAGATACTTTATGAATGCTGGTGCATTTGCGTGTGTCATCTAGAAGCCAGACCGGGAAGCTGATGCAATGTTCGGGGGTTCGTTGCAGCATGGAGAGCTTGCTCTGCATGATGAGGATGTGGTTAGACATTCCTTTCCCCTTTAGAGGTCTGACCTCTGGTGGCTGATATTGACCATTGCAAGTTCGTCATTTCCTCTCGATTCTCGCATCAGCTAATGTCTGCTTTGAGACAGAGCTTCCTAAATAACACGTGGCTTTAGTCATAGTCGACCTAGGGGACTGCATCTCCAGAGCCTCCATGTTAAAGAACTGAGGGGTGCAGAGAGGGAGGAGGGAGGAGGGAGGAGGAAGGGAAAGAGAGACTCTCAAATCTATAGTTTTTTCCTTTTTTATTGCCAATTTAATCATCAATAAACACAAGCATTTCCAAATACAAAGAACAAAAAAGAAGATGGTGTATAAAACTATTCACCTCTGTTATGTGCAGCTTGCTACTTTAAAAATGAATGTAACATTTAACAAGGTAGTAACAAAATTGACATGTTTGTGTCCCCTACTGATTTTTTTCCTTCTATGTACTTTTCATGTTACATCGATACTTTTAACTTAAATATACATACAGTTATCCTTTCCACATCGTGGAGTGGATGTGGCACATTTAGGAGCATGGTAACCCCACAATCTGGAAAATCTACATGCAATTTTTCGCCTTCCCTTCATACCAGAGAAGTCTGAGGTTGTTTTTTTTTTTCCCTTTTATGGGGTATTTACAGTACCTTATTGTAAAATTTGGGTTAAGTATTTGGTCATACATCTGCTGGCCTTCCCATGTGGTCTGCGGCTTCTGCAAAACTCTCAAAAAATTCCCATTTAATTTCTTATGCAGACCCTTCATATACTGAAACAGCAATGGGAAAAGTCGCCATGTGGAAGGGATAACCGTACATATATATACACACACACATACACACACACACACACACACATATATACACATATAGCATCTCTATCATTCCCCACTAAATCATACTCTTCTGACAAGCCCTACTTTGTAAATATAGACAAGTAAGATAAATCAGCACGTTGTACATGTCTGAAGACGGATGCCTCCTCCTGTACCCCTGCTAAAGGGTTGGAGACATGCTTTCTTATCAGTCTTTTATAAAGTCAAGATTGGTCAATGCATTGATCAGAGTTCTAAAATCTTTCAGAGCTATTATCTTTCACATTTCTGTGGTCATTGTGTAAAGGCTTCTTCTGGTTCTGTTCATTCCATTATGCATAATTTCCTGTGAATGTTGACATTCATCATGCCTTTTCCTTTTGTTTTTTATCTCTTTTGGGATAGAGACCTAGTAGTGGTATTACTGGGTCAAAAGATATGCACAGTTTTATAGCCCTTTGGGCATAGTTCCAAATTGCTCTCTAGAATGGTTGGATCAGTTCACAACTCCACCAACAATGCATCAGTGTTCCAATTTTTCCACACCTTCTCCAACATTTATCATTTCGTCATGTTAACCAATCTGATAGGTGTGGTGCGGTACTTCAGAGCCGTTTTGATTTGCATTTCTCCAGTATTTTCAAAATGCTTTATATACATCATCTCATTTAACCCTCGAACTAGTCAGTCAGTCCATAAGCATCATAAGCATTTATTAAGCACCTACTATGTGCCGGGTTCTGTGGCACTAAGCAGTAGGGATTCAAAGAAAGGCAAAATCATGGTCCCTGCTCTCAATGAGCTCACAGTTTTATTCCCATTTTACAGATGAGTAAAATAAGACCCAGTTAGGTTAAGTGGTCATGGTCATACAACCAACATCCAAAGGTTGGTTCCAAACAGACTTCTTTCCTGACTCTAGACCCAGTGTCCAATCTACCCTATGGCCTCACTGTACTTCGATCTTTATTTTCTTTTCTCCAAGTTGACAATTTATCTCGCTCCCTCCTCTTCCCACACTCCCAATCAAAATTCTGTGGGAAGCAAACTTAAATTTCCTTTAAAAGAGAGTCATGAATGAGGCCAGGGGCCTAGCAGACTGGATGATGGATTTGGAATTGAGAAAACCTGAGTTTAGATAACCATTGCTCCATTTGCTACCTTTCTGAATTCCAATTCACTTTCTCTCTCTCTGCCTGGGTTTCCTCAACTGTAAAATGAGGGGGTTACACTAGATGATAATTAAGGTCCTCCTCCAGCTCCAAATTCTATGAAAACAATAAAACTGGTTTATTTTCCAGCATACTGGAGAGACAGCCTTGGAGTCAGAAAGATTTAAAGTCTTGCCTCTGACAAGCACAGATAGGTGGCACCATAATGAGTAGAGTGTTGGGTCTGGAGTCAAGAAGATTCATTTCCCTGAGTTCAAATCCAGCCTCAGACACTAGGTGTATGACCCTGGGCAAGTCACTTAACCCTGATTGCCTCAGTTTCCTCATCTGTGAAATGAGCTGGAGAAGGAAATGGCAAACCACTCTAGAATCTTTGCCAAGAAAACCCCAAATGGGGTCACAAAGAGTCAGACACAACTGAACAACAACAAATCTGATATATAAGCTGTGTGACCCTGGGCAAGCCACTTAATTGGCCTCTGCCTCTGGGCAACTCTCTAATCAGCAGTTCTTAAACTTTGCGTCATGGACTCCTCTGGCAGTCTGAGGAAGCCTTTGAACTTCTCAGAGTCATGTTTTTAAAGGCATAAAATAAAACACAAAGGATTACAAAGGCAGTCAATAAAAATATTTCTTGAAAAATAAAGTTCCTTGCTTCCAGGGTAAGAACTACTGCTTTCAGACTATTTATTAATTACTGATCAGTTTCCTATCTGCAACTGGATATGTCATTTCTTCTTTTTTTTTTCTTTTTAGGCAATTAGGGATAAGTGACTTGCCCAGGGTCACACAGCTGGTAAGTGTCAAGTGTTTGGTCTGAGGCCAGATTTGAACTCAGGTCTTCCTAACTTCAGGGCTGGTGCTCTATCTGCTGCACCACCTAGCTGCCCTGGATATGTTATTTCTACACTGGGACTTAGTCACATCAATGAGATCATAGGTCTAATTAAAAAAAAAATCAAACCCACTATCCAGTGCAAATCTCTCTTAAATGATATTTCTGTAGTAGCCTTCTGTGCCTCCTGAATCATCACAGAAAGATGAAATTACATTTAGTTTAATTTAAATGTTAAATGTATTGGGCAGCATTCTAACTTTTAAAATGGGCATTCCACGTATGGTACATTACATTATCAATCCATCACCAAGCATTTATTGAGTGCCAACTCCTTGCCAGGAGCTGTGATGGGCTTACAAAGACAAAAATATTTGATTTACCAGAACGTCCTGTCCCTTGACCCTTACTGAGAAAAAAGGCAGTCATTTGTGAGGCAGTGGGGTGCATTTTTATTTGTCTTTATTAAGGATGAAGGAATAATGAGTAATAGTGACAAAGGTTTTACTAGAAGAGGTGCTGGGTTAGCAGCCCCAACTACTTCGTCTGTCTCCATTCGTAATGACGATCCAAATTCCCAAGATGGAATAGAGTTTCTCTGATGACATTTCTCTCCTAGCAGTGTTCTGTTCTATAGAGAAAAGGAGAAATGCTCGTCTATTAATTGTTTAACTCAAATCTATTGAAAGAAGAAGAGGATGTGGTTAGCTAGACTGTAGGAGAGTTTCTCTTTGTTCTGAGAGCCTTGGGTTTGATAAGTGCCATTTATTTAGTTACTCAATGATGTACAGTGAAATATAATATATAAGCATATATGCGCACATTTATATATGCATATATATACATATGCTACAGAAAAAGACATTATGATATTATTAATTAAAAAATATTATTGAAACTTCACAGCTGGGCAGACAGGGTCAGTTCAGTGTCTGCTACAATGTTACCATGGTGTTTATGTCTTCCTCTTTATGCGAAAGAAGTCAGGTACCTTTGGGGGGATTTCTCACTTCCTTGACTCATTGGTAATGTGGTAACTCCAGTAGCTGATTTGCCCCTCCCCTACACTCTTAACTGGTGGCGTAGTTACAACTTTCCATTACAAGCATGAAGGCTCACAAGAATCAAGATATGAACAGTTTTATTCACACATTGGGGTGGGGTTTTTTTGTTGTTTTATTTTTGATCTGAATCTATGGTTTCATCAGGGTAGGAAGCTATGGGTCAGGGAATTCCACCTACCAAGGAAACTTCTTTTTTAGAGAGATGTCTAGGGCACCAAATGGTTAAATGACTGACTCTGAGTTACACAGCCAACACACGTGAGATATGGGATTTGAACCTGATTCTTCCTGAATCTCAGGCCTATCCTGGGATGCTGCCAGGCTGCCTCTCATTCATGATTAAAGTAAATAGACACAACTTCAATTGGAGGCTATAGAAAACACTGACACTCATTTGTGAGAGTTCTTTCCCTGAGGAAGGCCCATTGCTTCCAGTGTCTCATGGTGCTGTCCTGAGTAGGACCTAGGCAATGGTGCTTGGGATGTTGCTTCTCTACATGGGTGGCCCTCTCCGTGGTGTCTCTGACTGTCTCCACAGCTTTGTTTTTTCTTGTAACTCTTTGTTTTTTTCTTGTAACTCTTAACTCTGGCTGCTCTCAGAAGATATTAGCAGCAGCTGGTCCCTACTGACATCCCTCCCTCCAAGTTTTCTTAACACAGTTTTCCTTGACCTCCAGCAGTTGGGTTCCAGTTGCTTTCCCTTACAAGGACCCCTTACAGCACTTCTTGGCAGTCTCCTTTTGCCAGAGAGCATTTCCAATTCAAAAAATCCACATCCAAACCTGGGTGTCTCTCTTTCTGAAGCCTTCTTTTGCACTGCAGTTTCCAGGTCTAGGCCTCATAGCAAATCTTTCTTCTTGATTTCATGTTGCCTTAATTTATTTTTCCTCTTCTCTTCCCCAGAGCTTTACTCTATACCTCCCATTATGGCACCTTATTCTTTCACCTCTTGTTTGTAAGTGTCGAGATGGCCACCGAGGTCCCTTCCAATTCCCAAATTCTGTGATTTTTCACCTCTTTGCCAGATGTTTTTGGAAGAAGCCGCAGGACAATTTAAATAATCCCTCCCAGTGACCATCTTGTCCAACCCATACCCCAAAGGAAGACATCCTACAGGGATTCATCCAGCCTAGACTTGGAGTCCTCCAAGGAAGAGGCTACCATCTCCTGATGTGGCTTGTTCTACTTTGGGTCAGTGCTCATTGTTTTTCCTGACATCAAGCCAACATCAGCTTCTTTGCCCCTTCCTCTCTTTGCTCCTAGTTCAGCCTCTGGGGCCAGAAAAAACAAAACAAAAACAAGTCTAATGGCTTCTCCACATGATTTAAAGATAGCTACCATGGGCAGCTGCATGATGCAGTGGATAGAGCACTGGTCCTGGAGTTAGGAAGACCTGAGTTGAAACCTGACCTCAGATAGTTGCTAGCTGTGTGACCTGGGCAAGTCGATTAACCCTGTTTGCCTCAGTTTCCTCATCTGTCAGATGAGCTGGAGAAGGAAATGGCAAACCGCTCCAGTATCTTTGCCAAGAAAACCCCAAATGGGGTCATGGAGAGTCAGACATGACTAAACAACAAATAAATCATGCCCCACTGAGGCTTCTTTTCTCCAGCTAAAGATGCCCAGTTTCTTTGACCAACCCTCCCACATATCATGGCTTCAAACCCTTCATCATCCCTCCTCTGAATATTCTGCAATTAATCAGTGCCTAGGTCTAAACCTAAGACTCCAGATGAGGTCTGATGAACACAGTGAAACCATTACCTGCCTATTCCCGGAATCCATACTCTGCTTAATTCAGCCCAAAGGTATATTAGAGTTTTGGGGATGCTACATCCCATTGCTGATTCATATTAAGCTTGCAGTCCACTATCCTAGATCTTTTGTTTCTCCGAATGACTGCTGCCTAATTGTGCCTCTCCTTTATCTTGTACCAGTGATTACTTTACACTTATCCTCATTGAATTTCTTCGTATTCAATTCAGCCCAATGTTCTAGCCTGTCCAGTCTCTTTTAGCTCCTGACTCTGCCATCCACTGTGTCTACCATCCCTTTTAGCTTGGTGTCATCTGCAAATCTGGTGACCATACCATCTAGGCCTTTATAGAAAATGTTGATAAAAATGGACCAAGCACAGATTCCTGGGATAGTCCAATAGAGACCTCTTACCATGTTGACATTGACCTTTTGACACCTACTCTTTGAGTCTGGTCATCTTGCCAGTTATGAGTTTATCTTGATTGTACTATCATCTAATCCATTTCTCCCCAACTCCTTCACAGTAACATGAAACCCTTTATCAAAAGCCTTACTAAAATCTAGAAAAACTAAATGCACAACAATCCTCTCATCTACTAGTTTATTCATCTTGTTCAAAAAGGAAATGAAGTTTGTCCTGTGTGATGTCTTCTTGATGGCTGGCTGCTCTTTCTAGGTGTTCAGCAGCTATCTCTTTAATGATTTATTCTAGAATTTCCCAGGAATCAAAGCCAAACTCCCACCCTGTAGCATTCAGACTTTATTCCTTTCTCTTGTTTGAAAATCAGCACATTAGCCCTTCTCCAATCTTGTACCTTTCTAGTTTTCCACGTTCTGTTGAGTATCACTGCCAATGGCTCAGTCATCACGCCCACCATTTTATAAGATTTTGACTTCCAAATTTTTTCTCCCTCCCTCCCTCCTTCCCCAAGACAGCAAGCAATCTGGTATAGGTTATACATGTATAATCATATTAATCATATTTCCACATCAGTCTGGCTGTGAAAAAAGAGTCAGAACAAAAGTGAAAAACCATGAGAAAGAAAAAAGGACAAAAAAAGTGAAACTGGTATGCTTCGATTTGCATTCAGACTCCATAGTTCTTTCTCTGGATGTGGATAGCATTTTCCATCATGAGTCTTTTGGAACTGTCTTGGATCAGGGCATTACTGAGAAGAGCTAAGTCTATCAAAGTTGGTCATCACACCATGTTGCTGTCTCTGTGTACAGTGTTCTGGTTCTGCTCACTTCACTCAGCATCCTGATGCTGTTTTTACAGGACCATGTACATTCTCTCATGTCCTCCTTCCGTTGCCAGGACTTGTTTCTGCTTTCTGTATATTGATTTCTTTCTTTCCTTCTTTCTTTCTTTCTTTCTTCCTTCCTTCCTTCCTTCCTTCCTTTCTTTCTTTCTTTCTTTCTTTCTTTCTTTCTTTCTTTCTTTCTT
>NW_020945064.1:8753370-8754289 GCF_900497805.2 Vombatus ursinus
TTCTTTCTTTCTTTCTTTCTTTCTTTCTTTCTTTCTTTCTTTCTTTCCTTCTTTCTCTTTCTTTTTCTTATCTAAGGGTATTGGTGAATTCCCTGTACATCTGCATTAGCCTCTTCAGATAAATCCATTTTTTGACTCCTCATTGGAATTATTTCCCTTTGTGTTGCCAGAATTTCATTCTTGAACATCACCCATCTGTCCTCTGATGATTTCCTCTGAAGCATTTTAGTCCACAATCTTCCCTTTGAACTCTTCAAAATCCATTTTTCCCAAAAGCTAGGGTAGAAGTCGCAAAATCCCCTGACTTCCTCTCCTCTATCACAAACACTAGGATGTAGTGGTCACTTCTCCCTAGGGTTCCCATAGTTTCCACCCCAGTAACCAGGGCCTCTGTGGTTAGTGAGAGTTAACCCTCTCTGTTAGTGTGAATTAGATCCAGAATAGAATTTGATCTTGCTGGTTCCTTCACCTTATGAAGGATAAAATTAACATTAAGGCAAACCAAGATGTTATTAGCTGCTCTGCTTTTGGGAGGAGGGGAGGGAGGGAGAGAGGGATAGGAAGAAAGAGAAGAAGGGAGAGAAAAGCAGAGGGGAGGGGAGGGAGGGAGAGAGACAGACAGACAGAGGCGGAGACAGAGACAGAGATAGATAGAAGGCACTCATCACTCATTTTTTTCTTTTTTCCTTTTAGGCTTTTTTCTTTTTCTTTCTTTCTTTCTTCCTTCCTTTCTTTCTTTCTTTCTTTCTTTCTTCCTCTTCTTCTTGTTCTTCTTGTTCTTCTTCTTCTTCTTGTTCTTCTTTTTCTTGCTCTTCTTGTTTTTGTTCTTGTTCTTGTTCTTCTTGTTCTTGTTCTTCTTGTTTTTGTTCTTCTTGTTCTTGTTCTTGTTCTTCTTGTTCTTGTTCTTCTTCTTCTTGTT